>NW_027459337.1:0-287487 GCF_050624435.1 Tenrec ecaudatus | reverse complement strand
CTAGGGCTCCCCTGGCCTTCAGGCTAGGGCACCCCTAGGCTTTAGGCTAGGGCTCCCCTAGGCTAAGGCTAGGGCTCCCCTGGCCTTCAGGCTAGGGCACCCCTAGGCTTTAGGCTAGGGCTCCCCTAGGCTAAGGCTAGGGCTCCCCTGGCCTTCAGGCTAGGGCACCCCTAGGCTTTAGGCTAGGGCTCCCCTAGGCTAAGGCTAGGGCTCCCCTGGCCTTCAGGCTAGGGCACCCCTAGGCTTTAGGCTAGGGCTCCCCTAGGCTAAGGCTAGGGCTCCCCTGGCCTTCAGGCTAGGGCACCCCTAGGCTTTAGGCTAGGGCTCCCCTAGGCTAAGGCTAGGGCTCCCCTGGCCTTCAGGCTAGGGCACCCCTAGGCTTTAGGCTAGGGCTCCCCTAGGCTAAGGCTAGGGCTCCCCTGGCCTTCAGGCTAGGGCACCCCTAGGCTTTAGGCTAGGGCTCCCCTAGGCTAAGGCTAGGGCTCCCCTGGCCTTCAGGCTAGGGCACCCCTAGGCTTTAGGCTAGGGCTCCCCTAGGCTAAGGCTAGGGCTCCCCTGGCCTTCAGGCTAGGGCACCCCTAGGCTTTAGGCTAGGGCTCCCCTAGGCTAAGGCTAGGGCTCCCCTGGCCTTCAGGCTAGGGCACCCCTAGGCTTTAGGCTAGGGCTCCCCTAGGCTAAGGCTAGGGCTCCCCTGGCCTTCAGGCTAGGGCACCCCTAGGCTTTAGGCTAGGGCTCCCCTAGGCTAAGGCTAGGGCTCCCCTGGCCTTCAGGCTAGGGCACCCCTAGGCTTTAGGCTAGGGCTCCCCTAGGCTAAGGCTAGGGCTCCCCTGGCCTTCAGGCTAGGGCACCCCTAGGCTTTAGGCTAGGGCTCCCCTAGGCTAAGGCTAGGGCTCCCCTGGCCTTCAGGCTAGGGCACCCCTAGGCTTTAGGCTAGGGCTCCCCTAGGCTAAGGCTAGGGCTCCCCTAGCTTCAGGCTAGGGCACCCCTAGGCTTTAGGCTCCCCTAGGGTAAGGCTAGGGCTCCCCTAGCCTTCAGGCTAGGGCACCCCTAGGCTTTAGGCTAGGGCTTCCCTAGGCTAAGGCTAGGGCTCCCCTAGCCTTCAGGCTAGGGCACCCCTAGGCTTTAGGCTCCCCTAGGCTAAGGCTAGGGCTCCCCTAGCCTTCAGGCTAGGGCACCCCTAGGCTTTAGGCTAGGGCTCCCCTAAGCTAAGGCTAGGGCTCCCCTAGCCTTCAGGCTAGGGCACCCCTAGGCTTTAGGCTAGGGCTTCCCTAGGCTAAGGCTAGGGCTCCCCTAGCCTTCAGGCTAGGGCACCCCTAGGCTTTAGGCTCCCCTAGGCTAAGGCTAGGGCTCCCCTAGCCTTCTGGCTAGGGCACCCCTAGGCTTTAGGCTAGGGCTTCCCTAGGCTAAGGCTAGGGCTCCCCTAGCCTTCAGGCTAGGGCACCCCTAGGCTTTAGGCTCCCCTAGGCTAAGGCTAGGGCTCCCCTAGCCTTCAGGCTAGGGCACCCCTAGGCTTTAGGCTAGGGCTCCCCTAGGCTAAGGCTAGGGCTCCCCTAGCCTTCAGGCTAGGGCACCCCTAGGCTTTAGGCTCCCCTAGGCTAAGGCTAGGGCTCCCCTAGCCTTCAGGCTAGGGCACCCCTAGGCTTTAGGCTCCCCTAGGCTAAGGCTAGGGCTCCCCTAGCCTTCAGGCTAGGGCACCCCTAGGCTTAAGGCTCCCCTAGGCTAAGGCTAGGGCTCCCCTAGCCTTCAGGATAGGGCACCCCTAGGCTTTAGGCTCCCCTAGGCTAAGGCTAGGGCTCCCCTAGCCTTCAGGCTATGGCACCCCTAGGCTTTAGGCTAGGGCTCCCCTAGGCTAAGGCTAGGGCTCCCCTAGCCTTCAGGCTAGGGCACCCCTAGGCTTTAGGCTCCCCTAGGCTAAGGCTAGGGCTCCCCTAGCCTTCAGGCTAGGGCACCCCTAGGCTTTAGGCTCCCCTAGGCTAAGGCTAGGGCTCCCCTAGCCTTCAGGCTAGGGCACCCCTAGGCTTTAGGCTCCCCTAGGCTAAGGCTAGGGCTCCCCTAGCCTTCAGGATAGGGCACCCCTAGGCTTTAGGCTCCCCTAGGCTAAGGCTAGGGCTGCCCTAGCCTTCAGGCTAAGGTACCCCTAGGCTTTAGGCTCCCCTAGGCTAAGGCTAGGGCACCCCTAGGCTTTAGGCTCCCCTAGGCTAAGGCTAGGGCTGCCCTAGCCTTCAGGCTAGGGCACCCCTAGGCTTTAGGCTCCCCTAGGCTAAGGTCACGGCTGCCCTAGCCTTCAGGCTAGGGCACCCCTAGGCTTTAGGCTAGGGCTTCCCTAGGCTAAGGCTAGGGCTCCCCTAGCCTTCAGGCTAGGGCACCCCTAGGCTTTAGGCTCCCCTAGGCTAAGGCTAGGGCTCCCCTAGCCTTCTGGCTAGGGCACCCCTAGGCTTTAGGCTAGGGCTTCCCTAGGCTAAGGCTAGGGCTCCCCTAGCCTTCAGGCTAGGGCACCCCTAGGCTTTAGGCTCCCCTAGGCTAAGGCTAGGGCTCCCCTAGCCTTCAGGCTATGGCACCCCTAGGCTTTAGGCTAGGGCTCCCCTAGGCTAAGGCTAGGGCTCCCCTAGCCTTCAGGCTAGGGCACCCCTAGGCTTTAGGCTCCCCTAGGCTAAGGCTAGGGCTCCCCTAGCCTTCAGGCTAGGGCACCCCTAGGCTTTAGGCTCCCCTAGGCTAAGGCTAGGGCTCCCCTAGCCTTCAGGCTAGGGCACCCCTAGGCTTTAGGCTCCCCTAGGCTAAGGCTAGGGCTCCCCTAGCCTTCAGGATAGGGCACCCCTAGGCTTTAGGCTCCCCTAGGCTAAGGCTAGGGCTGCCCTAGCCTTCAGGCTAGGGTACCCCTAGGCTTTAGGCTCCCCTAGGCTAAGGCTAGGGCACCCCTAGGCTTTAGGCTCCCCTAGGCTAAGGCTAGGGCTGCCCTAGCCTTCAGGCTAGGGCACCCCTAGGCTTTAGGCTCCCCTAGGCTAAGGCCACGGCTGCCCTAGCCTTCAGGCTAGGGCACCCCTAGGCTTTAGGCTCCCCTAGGCTAAGGCCAGGGCTGCCCTAGCCTTCAGGCTAGGGCACCCCTAGGCTTTAGGCTCCCCTAGGCTAAGGCCAGGGCTGCCCTAGGCTAAGGCTAGGGCACCCCTAGGCTTTAGGCTCCCCTAGGCTAAGGCTAGGGCTGCCCTAGCCTTCAGGCTAGGGCACCCCTAGGCTTTAGGCTCCCCTAGGCTAAGGCCACGGCTGCCCTAGCCTTCAGGCTAGGGCACCCCTAGGCTTTAGGCTCCCCTAGGCTAAGGCCAGGGCTCCCCTAGCCTTCAGGCTAGGGCACCCCTAGGCTTTAGGCTAGGGCTTCCCTAGGCTAAGGCTAGGGCTCCCCTAGCCTTCAGGCTAGGGCACCCCTAGGCTTTAGGCTCCCCTAGGCTAAGGCTAGGGCTCCCCTAGCCTTCAGGCTAGGGCACCCCTAGGCTTTAGGCTAGGGCTTCCCTAGGCTAAGGCTAGGGCTCCCCTAGCCTTCAGGCTAGGGCACCCCTAGGCTTTAGGCTCCCCTAGGCTAAGGCTAGGGCTCCCCTAGCCTTCAGGCTAGGGCACCCCTAGGCTTTAGGCTAGGGCTTCCCTAGGCTAAGGCTAGGGCTCCCCTAGCCTTCAGGCTAGGGCACCCCTAGGCTTTAGGCTCCCCTAGGCTAAGGCTAGGGCTCCCCTAGCCTTCAGGCTAGGGCACCCCTAGGCTTTAGGCTAGGGCTTCCCTAGGCTAAGGCTAGGGCTCTCCTAGCCTTCAGGCTAGGGCACCCCTAGGCTTTAGGCTCCCCTAGGCTAAGGCTAGGGCTCCCCTAGCCTTCAGGCTAGGGCACCCCTAGGCTTTAGGCTAGGGCTTCCCTAGGCTAAGGCTAGGGCTCCCCTAGCCTTCAGGCTAGGGCACCCCTAGGCTTTAGGCTCCCCTAGGCTAAGGCTAGGGCTCCCCTAGCCTTCTGGCTAGGGCACCCCTAGGCTTTAGGCTAGGGCTTCCCTAGGCTAAGGCTGGGGCTCCCCTAGCCTTCAGGCTAGGGCACCCCTAGGCTTTAGGCTCCCCTAGGCTAAGGCTAGGGCTTCCCTAGCCTTCAGGCTAGGGCACCCCTAGGCTTTAGGCTAGGGCTTCCCTAGGCTAAGGCTAGGGCTCCCCTAGCCTTCAGGCTAGGGCACCCCTAGGCTTTAGGCTCCCCTAGGCTAAGGCTAGGGCTCCCCTAGCTTCAGGCTAGGGCACCCCTAGGCTTTAGGCTCCCCTAGGGTAAGGCTAGGGCTCCCCTAGCCTTCATGCTAGGGCACCCCTAGGCTTTAGGCTAGGGCTTCCCTAGGCTAAGGCTAGGGCTCCCCTAGCCTTCAGGCTAGGGCACCCCTAGGCTTTAGGCTCCCCTAGGCTAAGGCTAGGGCTCCCCTAGCCTTCAGGCTAGGGCACCCCTAGGCTTTAGGCTAGGGCTCCCCTAGGCTAAGGCTAGGGCTCCCCTAGCCTTCAGGCTAGGGCACCCCTAGGCTTTAGCTAGGGCTTCCCTAGGCTAAGGCTAGGGCTCCCCTAGCCTTCAGGCTAGGGCACCCCTAGGCTTTAGGCTCCCCTAGGCTAAGGCTAGGGCTCCCCTAGCCTTCTGGCTAGGGCACCCCTAGGCTTTAGGCTAGGGCTTCCCTAGGCTAAGGCTAGGGCTCCCCTAGCCTTCAGGCTAGGGCACCCCTAGGCTTTAGGCTCCCCTAGGCTAAGGCTAGGGCTCCCCTAGCCTTCAGGCTATGGCACCCCTAGGCTTTAGGCTAGGGCTCCCCTAGGCTAAGGCTAGGGCTCCCCTAGCCTTCAGGCTAGGGCACCCCTAGGCTTTAGGCTCCCCTAGGCTAAGGCTAGGGCTCCCCTAGCCTTCAGGCTAGGGCACCCCTAGGCTTTAGGCTCCCCTAGGCTAAGGCTAGGGCTCCCCTAGCCTTCAGGCTAGGGCACCCCTAGGCTTTAGGCTCCCCTAGGCTAAGGCTAGGGCTCCCCTAGCCTTCAGGATAGGGCACCCCTAGGCTTTAGGCTCCCCTAGGCTAAGGCTAGGGCTGCCCTAGCCTTCAGGCTAGGGTACCCCTAGGCTTTAGGCTCCCCTAGGCTAAGGCTAGGGCACCCCTAGGCTTTAGGCTCCCCTAGGCTAAGGCTAGGGCTGCCCTAGCCTTCAGGCTAGGGCACCCCTAGGCTTTAGGCTCCCCTAGGCTAAGGCCACGGCTGCCCTAGCCTTCAGGCTAGGGCACCCCTAGGCTTTAGGCTCCCCTAGGCTAAGGCTAGGGCTGCCCTAGCCTTCAGGATAGGGCACCCCTAGGCTTTAGGCTCCCCTAGGCTAAGGCTAGGGCTCCCCTAGCCTTCAGGATAGGGCACCCCTAGGCTTTAGGCTCCCCTAGGCTAAGGCTAGGGCTGCCCTAGCCTTCAGGCTAGGGCACCCCTAGGCTTTAGGCTCCCCTAGGCTAAGGCTAGGGCACCCCTAGGCTTTAGGCTCCCCTAGGCTAAGGCTAGGTCTCCCCTAGCCTTCAGGCTAGGGCACCCCTAGGCTTTAGGCTAGGGATCCCCTAGGCTAAGGCTAGGGCTCCCCTAGCCTTCAGGCTAGGGCACCCCTAGGCTTTAGGCTAGGGATCCCCTAGGCTAAGGCTAGGGCTCCCCTAGCCTTCAGGCTAGGGCACCCCTAGGCTTTAGGCTCCCCTAGGCTAAGGCTAGGGCTCCCCTAGCCTTCAGGCTAGGGCACCCCTAGGCTTTAGGCTAGGGCTCCCCTAGGCTAAGGCTAGGGCTCCCCTAGCCTTCAGGCTAGGGCACCCCTAGGCTTTAGGCTCCCCTAGGCTAAGGCCAGGGCTCCCCTAGCCTTCAGGCTAGGGCACCCCTAGGCTTTAGGCTAGGGCTTCCCTAGGCTAAGGCTAGGGCTCCCCTAGCCTTCAGGCTAGGGCACCCCTAGGCTTTAGGCTCCCCTAGGCTAAGGCTAGGGCTCCCCTAGCCTTCAGGCTAGGGCACCCCTAGGCTTTAGGCTAGGGCTTCCCTAGGCTAAGGCTAGGGCTCCCCTAGCCTTCAGGCTAGGACACCCCTAGGCTTTAGGCTCCCCTAGGCTAAGGCTAGGGCTCCCCTAGCCTTCAGGCTAGGGCACCCCTAGGCTTTAGGCTAGGGCTTCCCTAGGCTAAGGCTAGGGCTCCCCTAGCCTTCAGGCTAGGGCACCCCTAGGCTTTAGGCTCCCCTAGGCTAAGGCTAGGGCTCCCCTAGCCTTCAGGCTAGGGCACCCCTAGGCTTTAGGCTAGGGCTTCCCTAGGCTAAGGCTAGGGCTCCCCTAGCCTTCAGGCTAGGGCACCCCTAGGCTTTAGGCTCCCCTAGGCTAAGGCTAGGGCTCCCCTAGCCTTCTGGCTAGGGCACCCCTAGGCTTTAGGCTAGGGCTTCCCTAGGCTAAGGCTGGGGCTCCCCTAGCCTTCAGGCTAGGGCACCCCTAGGCTTTAGGCTCCCCTAGGCTAAGGCTAGGGCTTCCCTAGCCTTCAGGCTAGGGCACCCCTAGGCTTTAGGCTAGGGCTTCCCTAGGCTAAGGCTAGGGCTCCCCTAGCCTTCAGGCTAGGGCACCCCTAGGCTTTAGGCTCCCCTAGGCTAAGGCTAGGGCTCCCCTAGCTTCAGGCTAGGGCACCCCTAGGCTTTAGGCTCCCCTAGGGTAAGGCTAGGGCTCCCCTAGCCTTCAGGCTAGGGCACCCCTAGGCTTTAGGCTAGGGCTTCCCTAGGCTAAGGCTAGGGCTCCCCTAGCCTTCAGGCTAGGGCACCCCTAGGCTTTAGGCTCCCCTAGGCTAAGGCTAGGGCTCCCCTAGCCTTCAGGCTAGGGCACCCCTAGGCTTTAGGCTAGGGCTCCCCTAGGCTAAGGCTAGGGCTCCCCTAGCCTTCAGGCTAGGGCACCCCTAGGCTTTAGGCTAGGGCTTCCCTAGGCTAAGGCTAGGGCTCCCCTAGCCTTCAGGCTAGGGCACCCCTAGGCTTTAGGCTCCCCTAGGCTAAGGCTAGGGCTCCCCTAGCCTTCTGGCTAGGGCACCCCTAGGCTTTAGGCTAGGGCTTCCCTAGGCTAAGGCTGGGGCTCCCCTAGCCTTCAGGCTAGGGCACCCCTAGGCTTTAGGCTCCCCTAGGCTAAGGCTAGGGCTTCACTAGCCTTCAGGCTAGGGCACCCCTAGGCTTTAGGCTAGGGCTTCCCTAGGCTAAGGCTAGGGCTCCCCTAGCCTTCAGGCTAGGGCACCCCTAGGCTTTAGGCTCCCCTAGGCTAAGGCTAGGGCTCCCCTAGCTTCAGGCTAGGGCACCCCTAGACTTTAGGCTCCCCTAGGGTAAGGCTAGGGCTCCCCTAGCCTTCAGGCTAGGGCACCCCTAGGCTTTAGGCTAGGGCTTCCCTAGGCTAAGGCTAGGGCTCCCCTAGCCTTCAGGCTAGGGCACCCCTAGGCTTTAGGCTCCCCTAGGCTAAGGCTAGGGCTCCCCTAGCCTTCAGGCTAGGGCACCCCTAGGCTTTAGGCTAGGGCTCCCCTAGGCTAAGGCTAGGGCTCCCCTAGCCTTCAGGCTAGGGCACCCCTAGGCTTTAGGCTCCCCTAGGCTAAGGCTAGGGCTCCCCTAGCCTTCAGGATAGGGCACCCCTAGGCTTTAGGCTCCCCTAGGCTAAGGCTAGGGCTGCCCTAGCCTTCAGGCTAGGGCACCCCTAGGCTTTAGGCTCCCCTAGGCTAAGGCTAGGGCACCCCTAGGCTTTAGGCTCCCCTACGCTAAGGCTAGGGCTGCCCTAGCCTTCAGGCTAGGGCACCCCTAGGCTTTAGGCTCCCCTAGGCTAAGGCCACGGCTGCCCTAGCCTTCAGGCTAGGGCACCCCTAGGCTTTAGGCTCCCCTAGGCTAAGGCCAGGGCTGCCCTAGCCTTCAGGCTAGGGCACCCCTAGTCTTTAGGCTCCCCTAGGCTAAGGCCAGGGCTACCCTAGCCTTCAGGCTATGGCACCCCTAGGCTTTAGGCTCCCCTAGGCTAAGGCCAGGGCTGCCCTAGCCTTCAGGCTAGGGCACCCCTAGGCTTTAGGCTCCCCTAGGCTAAGGCCAGGGCTCCCCTAGCCTTCAGGCTAGGGCACCCCTAGGCTTTAGGCTAGGGCTCCCCTAGGCTAAGGCTAGGGCTCCCCTAGCCTACAGGCTAGGGCACCCCTAGGCTTTAGGCTCCCCTAGGCTAAGGCTAGGGCTCCCCTAGCCTTCAGGCTGGGGCACCCCTAGGCTTTAGGCTCCCCTAGGCTAAGGCTAGGGCTGCCCTAGCCTTCAGGCTAGGGCACCCCTAGGCTTTAGGCTCCCCTAGGCTAAGGCTAGGGCTCCCCTAGCCTTCAGGATAGGGCACCCCTAGGCTTTAGGCTCCCCTAGGCTAAGGCTAGGGCTGCCCTAGCCTTCAGGCTAGGGCACCCCTAGGCTTTAGGTTCCCCTAGGCTAAGGCTAGGGCACCCCTAGGCTTTAGGCTCCCCTAGGCTAAGGCTAGGGCTCCCCTAGCCTTCAGGCTAGGGCACCCCTAGGCTTTAGGCTAGGGATCCCCTAGGCTAAGGCTAGGGCTCCCCTAGCCTTCAGGCTAGGGCACCCCTAGGCTTTAGGCTCCCCTAGGCTAAGGCTAGGGCTCCCCTAGCCTTCAGGCTAGGGCACCCCTAGGCTTTAGGCTAGGGCTCCCCTAGGCTAAGGCTAGGGCTCCCATAGCCTTCAGGCTAGGGCACACCTAGGCTTTAGGCTCCCCTAGGCTAAGGCCAGGGCTCCCCTAGCCTTCAGGCTAGGGCACCCCTAGGCTTTAGGCTAGGGCTTCCCTAGGCTAAGGCTAGGGCTCCCCTAGCCTTCAGGCTAGGGCACCCCTAGGCTTTAGGCTCCCCTAGGCTAAGGCTAGGGCTCCCCTAGCCTTCAGGCTAGGGCACCCCTAGGCTTTAGGCTAGGGCTTCCCTAGGCTAAGGCTAGGGCTCCCCTAGCCTTCAGGCTAGGGCACCCCTAGGCTTTAGGCTCCCCTAGGCTAAGGCTAGGGCTCCCCTAGCCTTCAGGCTAGGGCACCCCTAGGTTTTAGGCTAGGGCTTCCCTAGGCTAAGGCTAGGGCTCCCCTAGCCTTCAGTCTAGGGCACCCCTAGGCTTTAGGCTCCCCTAGGCTAAGGCTAGGGCTCCCCTAGCCTTCAGGCTAGGGCACCCCTAGGCTTTAGGCTAGGGCTTCCCTAGGCTAAGGCTAGGGCTCTCCTAGCCTTCGGGCTAGGGCACCCCTAGGCTTTAGGCTCCCCTAGGCTAAGGCTAGGGCTCCCCTAGCCTTCAGGCTAGGGCACCCCTAGGCTTTAGGCTAGGGCTTCCCTAGGCTAAGGCTAGGGCTCCCCTAGCCTTCAGGCTAGGGCACCCCTAGGCTTTAGGCTCCCCTAGGCTAAGGCTAGGGCTCCCCTAGCCTTCTGGCTAGGGCACCCCTAGGCTTTAGGCTAGGGCTTCCCTAGGCTAAGGCTGGGGCTCCCCTAGCCTTCAGGCTAGGGCACCCCTAGGCTTTAGGCTCCCCTAGGCTAAGGCTAGGGCTTCCCTAGCCTTCAGGCTAGGGCACCCCTAGGCTTTAGGCTAGGGCTTCCCTAGGCTAAGGCTAGGGCTCCCCTAGCCTTCAGGCTAGGGCACCCCTAGGCTTTAGGCTCCCCTAGGCTAAGGCTAGGGCTCCCATAGCTTCAGGCTAGGGCACCCCTAGGCTTTAGCCTCCCCTAGGGTAAGGCTAGGGCTCCCCTAGCCTTCAGGCTAGGGCACCCCTAGGCTTTAGGCTAGGGCTTCCCTAGGCTAAGGCTAGGGCTCCCCTAGCCTTCAGGCTAGGGCACCCCTAGGCTTTAGGCTCCCCTAGGCTAAGGCTAGGGCTCCCCTAGCCTTCAGGCTAGGGCACCCCTAGGCTTTAGGCTAGGGCTCCCCTAGGCTAAGGCTAGGGCTCCCCTAGCCTTCAGGCTAGGGCACCCCTAGGCTTTAGGCTAGGGCTTCCCTAGGCTAAGGCTAGGGCTCCCCTAGCCTTCAGGCTAGGGCACCCCTAGGCTTTAGGCTCCCCTAGGCTAAGGCTAGGGCTCCCCTAGCCTTCTGGCTAGGGCACCCCTAGGCTTTAGGCTAGGGCTTCCCTAGGCTAAGGCTGGGGCTCCCCTAGCCTTCAGGCTAGGGCACCCCTAGGCTTTAGGCTCCCCTAGGCTAAGGCTAGGGCTTCACTAGCCTTCAGGCTAGGGCACCCCTAGGCTTTAGGCTAGGGCTTCCCTAGGCTAAGGCTAGGGCTCCCCTAGCCTTCAGGCTAGGGCACCCCTAGGCTTTAGGCTCCCCTAGGCTAAGGCTAGGGCTCCCCTAGCTTCAGGCTAGGGCACCCCTAGACTTTAGGCTCCCCTAGGGTAAGGCTAGGGCTCCCCTAGCCTTCAGGCTAGGGCACCCCTAGGCTTTAGGCTAGGGCTTCCCTAGGCTAAGGCTAGGGCTCCCCTAGCCTTCAGGCTAGGGCACCCCTAGGCTTTAGGCTCCCCTAGGCTAAGGCTAGGGCTCCCCTAGCCTTCAGGCTAGGGCACCCCTAGGCTTTAGGCTAGGGCTCCCCTAGGCTAAGGCTAGGGCTCCCCTAGCCTTCAGGCTAGGGCACCCCTAGGCTTTAGGCTCCCCTAGGCTAAGGCTAGGGCTCCCCTAGCCTTCAGGATAGGGCACCCCTAGGCTTTAGGCTCCCCTAGGCTAAGGCTAGGGCTGCCCTAGCCTTCAGGCTAGGGCACCCCTAGGCTTTAGGCTCCCCTAGGCTAAGGCTAGGGCACCCCTAGGCTTTAGGCTCCCCTACGCTAAGGCTAGGGCTGCCCTAGCCTTCAGGCTAGGGCACCCCTAGGCTTTAGGCTCCCCTAGGCCTAGGCCACGGCTGCCCTAGCCTTCAGGCTAGGGCACCCCTAGGCTTTAGGCTCCCCTAGGCTAAGGCCAGGGCTGCCCTAGCCTTCAGGCTAGGGCACCCCTAGTCTTTAGGCTCCCCTAGGCTAAGGCCAGGGCTACCCTAGCCTTCAGGCTATGGCACCCCTAGGCTTTAGGCTCCCCTAGGCTAAGGCCAGGGCTGCCCTAGCCTTCAGGCTAGGGCACCCCTAGGCTTTAGGCTCCCCTAGGCTAAGGCCAGGGCTCCCCTAGCCTTCAGGCTAGGGCACCCCTAGGCTTTAGGCTAGGGCTCCCCTAGGCTAAGGCTAGGGCTCCCCTAGCCTACAGGCTAGGGCACCCCTAGGCTTTAGGCTCCCCTAGGCTAAGGCTAGGGCTCCCCTAGCCTTCAGGCTGGGGCACCCCTAGGCTTTAGGCTCCCCTAGGCTAAGGCTAGGGCTGCCCTAGCCTTCAGGCTAGGGCACCCCTAGGCTTTAGGCTCCCCTAGGCTAAGGCTAGGGCTCCCCTAGCCTTCAGGATAGGGCACCCCTAGGCTTTAGGCTCCCCTAGGCTAAGGCTAGGGCTGCCCTAGCCTTCAGGCTAGGGCACCCCTAGGCTTTAGGTTCCCCTAGGCTAAGGCTAGGGCACCCCTAGGCTTTAGGCTCCCCTAGGCTAAGGCTAGGGCTCCCCTAGCCTTCAGGCTAGGGCACCCCTAGGCTTTAGGCTAGGGATCCCCTAGGCTAAGGCTAGGGCTCCCCTAGCCTTCAGGCTAGGGCACCCCTAGGCTTTAGGCTCCCCTAGGCTAAGGCTAGGGCTCCCCTAGCCTTCAGGCTAGGGCACCCCTAGGCTTTAGGCTAGGGCTCCCCTAGGCTAAGGCTAGGGCTCCCATAGCCTTCAGGCTAGGGCACACCTAGGCTTTAGGCTCCCCTAGGCTAAGGCCAGGGCTCCCCTAGCCTTCAGGCTAGGGCACCCCTAGGCTTTAGGCTAGGGCTTCCCTAGGCTAAGGCTAGGGCTCCCCTAGCCTTCAGGCTAGGGCACCCCTAGGCTTTAGGCTCCCCTAGGCTAAGGCTAGGGCTCCCCTAGCCTTCAGGCTAGGGCACCCCTAGGCTTTAGGCTAGGGCTTCCCTAGGCTAAGGCTAGGGCTCCCCTAGCCTTCAGGCTAGGGCACCCCTAGGCTTTAGGCTCCCCTAGGCTAAGGCTAGGGCTCCCCTAGCCTTCAGGCTAGGGCACCCCTAGGTTTTAGGCTAGGGCTTCCCTAGGCTAAGGCTAGGGCTCCCCTAGCCTTCAGTCTAGGGCACCCCTAGGCTTTAGGCTCCCCTAGGCTAAGGCTAGGGCTCCCCTAGCCTTCAGGCTAGGGCACCCCTAGGCTTTAGGCTAGGGCTTCCCTAGGCTAAGGCTAGGGCTCTCCTAGCCTTCAGGCTAGGGCACCCCTAGGCTTTAGGCTCCCCTAGGCTAAGGCTAGGGCTCCCCTAGCCTTCAGGCTAGGGCACCCCTAGGCTTTAGGCTAGGGCTTCCCTAGGCTAAGGCTAGGGCTCCCCTAGCCTTCAGGCTAGGGCACCCCTAGGCTTTAGGCTCCCCTAGGCTAAGGCTAGGGCTCCCCTAGCCTTCTGGCTAGGGCACCCCTAGGCTTTAGGCTAGGGCTTCCCTAGGCTAAGGCTGGGGCTCCCCTAGCCTTCAGGCTAGGGCACCCCTAGGCTTTAGGCTCCCCTAGGCTAAGGCTAGGGCTTCCCTAGCCTTCAGGCTAGGGCACCCCTAGGCTTTAGGCTAGGGCTTCCCTAGGCTAAGGCTAGGGCTCCCCTAGCCTTCAGGCTAGGGCACCCCTAGGCTTTAGGCTCCCCTAGGCTAAGGCTAGGGCTCCCCTAGCTTCAGGCTAGGGCACCCCTAGGCTCTAGCCTCCCCTAGGGTAAGGCTAGGGCTCCCCTAGCCTTCAGGCTAGGGCACCCCTAGGCTTTAGGCTAGGGCTTCCCTAGGCTAAGGCTAGGGCTCCCCTAGCCTTCAGGCTAGGGCACCCCTAGGCTTTAGGCTCCCCTAGGCTAAGGCTAGGGCTCCCCTAGCCTTCAGGCTAGGGCACCCCTAGGCTTTAGGCTAGGGCTCCCCTAGGCTAAGGCTAGGGCTCCCCTAGCCTTCAGGCTAGGGCACCCCTAAGCTTTAGGCTCCCCTAGGCTAAGGCTAGGGCTCCCCTAGCCTTCAGGCTAGGGCACCCCTAGGCTTTAGGCTAGGGCCCCCCTAGGCTAAGGCTAGGGCTCCCCTAGCCTTCAGGCTAGGGCACCCCTAGGCTTTAGGCTCCCCTAGGCTAAGGATAGGGCTCCCCTAGCCTTCAGGCTATGGCACCCCTAGGCTTTAGGCTAGGGCTCCCCTAGGCTAAGGCTAGGGCTCCCCTAGCCTTCAGGCTAGGGCACCCCTAGGCTTTAGGCTCCCCTAGGCTAAGGCTAGGGCTCCCCTAGCCTTCAGGCTAGGGCACCCCTAGGCTTTAGGCTCCCCTAGGCTAAGGCTAGGGCTCCCCTAGCCTTCAGGCTAGGGCACCCGTAGGCTTTAGGCTCCCCTAGGCTAAGGCTAGGGCACCCCTAGGCTTTAGGCTCCCCTAGGCTAAGGCTAGGGCTGCCCTTGCCTTCAGGCTAGGGCACCCCTAGGCTTTAGGCTAGGGCTCCCCTAGGCTAAGGCTAGGGCTCCCCTAGCCTTCAGGCTAGGGCACCCCTAGGCTTTAGGCTCCCCTAGGCTAAGGTCAGGGCTGCCCTAGCCTTCAGGCTAGGGCACCCCTAGGCTTTAGGCTCCCCTAGGCTAAGGCCAGGGCTCCCCTAGCCTTCAGGCTAGGGCACCCCTAGGCTTTAGGCTAGGGCTCCCCTAGGCTAAGGCTAGGGCTCCCCTAGCCTTCAGGCTAGGGCACCCCTAGGCTTTAGGCTCCCCTAGGCTAAGGCTAGGGCTCCCCTAGCCTTCAGGCTAGGGCACCCCTAGGCTTTAGGCTCCCCTAGGCTAAGGCTAGGGCTCCCCTAGCCTTCAGGCTAGGGCACCCCTAGGCTTTAGGCTCCCCTAGGCTAAGGCTAGGGCTACCCTAGCCTTCAGGCTAGGGCACCCCTAGGCTTTAGGCTCCCCTAGGCTAAGGCTAGGGCTGCCCTAGCCTTCAGGCTAGGGCACCCCTAGGCTTTAGGCTCCCCTAGGCTAAGGTTAGGGCACCCCTAGGCTTTAGGCTCCCCTAGGCTAAGGCTAGGGCTCCCCTAGCCTTCAGGCTAGGGCACCCCTAGGCTTTAGGCTAGGGATCCCCTAGGCTAAGGCTAGGGCTCCCCTAGCCTTCAGGCTAGGGCACCCCTAGGCTTTAGGCTCCCCTAGGCTAAGGCTAGGGCTCCCCTAGCCTTCAGGCTAGGGCACCCCTAGGCTTTAGGCTAGGGCTCCCCTAGGCTAAGGCTAGGGCTCCCCTAGCCTTCAGGCTAGGGCACCCCTAGGCTTTAGGCTCCCCTAGGCTAAGGCCAGGGCTCCCCTAGCCTTCAGGCTAGGGCACCCCTAGGCTTTAGGCTAGGGCTTCCCTAGGCTAAGGCTAGGGCTCCCCTAGCCTTCAGGCTAGGGCACCCCTAGGCTTTAGGCTCCCCTAGGCTAAGGCTAGGGCTCCCCTAGCCTTCAGGCTAGGGCACCCCTAGGCTTTAGGCTAGGGCTTCCCTAGGCTAAGGCTAGGGCTCCCCTAGCCTTCAGGCTAGGGCACCCCTAGGCTTTAGGCTCCCCTAGGCTAAGGCTAGGGCTCCCCTAGCCTTCAGGCTAGGGCACCCCTAGGCTTTAGGCTAGGGCTTCCCTAGGCTAAGGCTAGGGCTCCCCTAGCCTTCAGGCTAGGGCACCCCTAGGCTTTAGGCTCCCCTAGGCTAAGGCTAGGGCTCCCCTAGCCTTCAGGCTAGGGCACCCCTAGGCTTTAGGCTAGGGCTTCCCTAGGCTAAGGCTAGGGCTCTCCTAGCCTTCAGGCTAGGGCACCCCTAGGCTTTAGGCTCCCCTAGGCTAAGGCTAGGGCTCCCCTAGCCTTCAGGCTAGGGCACCCCTAGGCTTTAGGCTAGGGCTTCCCTAGGCTAAGGCTAGGGCTCCCCTAGCCTTCAGGCTAGGGCACCCCTAGGCTTTAGGCTCCCCTAGGCTAAGGCTAGGGCTCCCCTAGCCTTCTGGCTAGGGCACCCCTAGGCTTTAGGCTAGGGCTTCCCTAGGCTAAGGCTGGGGCTCCCCTAGCCTTCAGGCTAGGGCACCCCTAGGCTTTAGGCTCCCCTAGGCTAAGGCTAGGGCTTCCCTAGCCTTCAGGCTAGGGCACCCCTAGGCTTTAGGCTAGGGCTTCCCTAGGCTAAGGCTAGGGCTCCCCTAGCCTTCAGGCTAGGGCACCCCTAGGCTTTAGGCTCCCCTAGGCTAAGACTAGGGCTCCCCTAGCTTCAGGCTAGGGCACCCCTAGGCATTAGGCTCCCCAGGGTAAGGCTAGGGCTCCCCTAGCCTTCAGGCTAGGGCACCCCTAGGCTTTAGGCTAGGGCTTCCCTAGGCTAAGGCTAGGGCTCCCTAGCCTTCAGGCTAGGGCACCCCTAGGCTTTAGGCTCCCCTAGGCTAAGGCTAGGGCTCCCCTAGCCTTCAGGCTAGGGCACGCCTAGGCTTTAGGCTAGGGCTCCCTTAGGCTAAGGCTAGGGCTCCCCTAGCCTTCAGGCTAGGGCACCCCTAGGCTTTAGGCTCCCCTAGGCTAAGGCTAGGGCACCCCTAGCCTTCAGGCTAGGGCACCCCGAGGCTTTAGGCTAGGGCTCCCCTAGGCTAAGGCTAGGGCTCCCCTAGCCTTCAGGCTAGGGCACCCCTAGGCTTTTGCCTCCCCTAGGCTAAGGCTAGGGCTCCCCTAGCCTTCAGGCTAGGGCACCCCTAGGCTTTAGGCTAGGGCTCCCCTAGGCTAAGGCTAGGGCTCCCCTAGCCTTCAGGCTAGGGCACCCCTAGGCTTTAGGCTCCCCTAGGCTAAGCTAGGTCTCCCCTAGCCTTCAGGCTAGGGCACCCCTAGGCTTTAGGCTAGGGCTCCCCTAGGCTAAGGCTAGGGCTCCCCTAGCCTTCAGGCTAGGGCACCCCTAGGCTTTAGGCTCCCCTAGGCTAAGGCTAGGGCTCCCCTAGCCTTCAGGCTAGGGCACCCCTAGGCTTTAGGCTAGGGCTCCCCTAGGCTAAGGCTAGGGCTCCCCTAGCCTTCAAGCTAGGGCACCCCTAGGCTTTAGGCTCCCCTAGGCTAAGGATAGGGCTCCCCCAGCCTTAAGGCTAGGGCACCCCTAGGCTTTAGGCTAGGGCTCCCCTAGGCTAAGGCTAGGGCTCCCCTAGCCTTCAGGCTAGGGCACCCCTAGGCTTTAGGCTCCCCTAGGCTAAGGCTAGGGCTCCCCTAGCCTTCAGGCTAGGGCACCCCTAGGTTTTAGGCTAGGGCTTCCCTAGGCTAAGGCTAGGGCTCCCCTAGCCTTCAGGCTAGGGCACCCCTAGGCTTTAGGCTCCCCTAGGCTAAGGCTAGGGCTCCCCTAGCCTTCAGGCTAGGGCACCCCTAGGCTTTAGGCTAGGGCTTCCCTAGGCTAAGGCTAGGGCTCTCCTAGCCTTCAGGCTAGGGCACCCCTAGGCTTTAGGCTCCCCTAGGCTAAGGCTAGGGCTCCCCTAGCCTTCAGGCTAGGGCACCCCTAGGCTTTAGGCTAGGGCTTCCCTAGGCTAAGGCTAGGGCTCCCCTAGCCTTCAGGCTAGGGCACCCCTAGGCTTTAGGCTCCCCTAGGCTAAGGCTAGGGCTCCCCTAGCCTTCTGGCTAGGGCACCCCTAGGCTTTAGGCTAGGGCTTCCCTAGGCTAAGGCTGGGGCTCCCCTAGCCTTCAGGCTATGGCACCCCTAGGCTTTAGGCTCCCCTAGGCTAAGGCTAGGGCTTCCCTAGCCTTCAGGCTAGGGCACCCCTAGGCTTTAGGCTAGGGCTTCCCTAGGCTAAGGCTAGGGCTCCCCTAGCCTTCAGGCTAGGGCACCCCTAGGCTTTAGGCTCCCCTAGGCTAAGGCTAGGGCTCCCCTAGCTTCAGGCTAGGGCACCCCTAGGCTTTAGCCTCCCCTAGGGTAAGGCTAGGGCTCCCCTAGCCTTCAGGCTAGGGCACCCCTAGGCTTTAGGCTAGGGCTTCCCTAGGCTAAGGCTAGGGCTCCCCTAGCCTTCAGGCTAGGGCACCCCTAGGCTTTAGGCTCCCCTAGGCTAAGGCTAGGGCTCCCCTAGCCTTCAGGCTAGGGCACCCCTAGGCTTTAGGCTAGGGCTCCCCTAGGCTAAGGCTAGGGCTCCCCTAGCCTTCAGGCTAGGGCACCCCTAGGCTTTAGGCTCCCCTAGGCTAAGGCTAGGGCTCCCCTAGCCTTCAGGCTAGGGCACCCCTAGGCTTTAGGCTAGGGCCCCCCTAGGCTAAGGCTAGGGCTCCCCTAGCCTTCAGGCTAGGGCACCCCTAGGCTTTAGGCTCCCCTAGGCTAAGGCTAGGGCTCCCCTAGCCTTCAGGCTATGGCACCCCTAGGCTTTAGGCTAGGGCTCCCCTAGGCTAAGGCTAGGGCTCCCCTAACCTTCAGGCTAGGGCACCCCTAGGCTTTAGGCTCCCCTAGGCTAAGGCTAGGGCTCCCCTAGCCTTCAGGCTAGGGCACCCCTAGGCTTTAGGCTCCCCTAGGCTAAGGCTAGGGCTCCCCTAGCCTTCAGGCTAGGGCACCCCTTGGCTTTAGGCTCCCCTAGGCTAAGGCTAGGGCTCCCCTAGCCTTCAGGATAGGGCACCCCTAGGCTTTAGGCTCCCCTAGGCTAAGGCTAGGGCTGCCCTAGCCTTCAGGCTAGGGCACCCCTAGGCTTTAGGCTCTCCTAGGCTAAGGCTAGGGCACCCCTAGGCTTTAGGCTCCCCTAGGCTAAGGCCAGGGCTGCCCTAGCCTTCAGGCTAGGGCACCCCTAGGCTTTAGGCTCCCCTAGGCTAAGGCCACGGCTGCCCTAGCATTCAGGCTAGGGCACCCCTAGGCTTTAGGCTCCCCTAGGCTAAGGCCACGGCTGCCCTAGCCTTCAGGCTAGGGCACCCCTAGGCTTTAGGCTCCCCTAGGCTAAGGCCAGGGCTGCCCTAGCCTTCTGGCTAGGGCACCCCTAGGCTTTAGGCTCCCCTAGGCTAAGGCCAGGGCTGCCCTAGCCTTCAGGCTAGGGCACCCCTAGGCTTTAGGCTCCCCTAGGCTAAGGCCAGGGCTCCCCTAGCCTTCAGGCTAGGGCACCCCTAGGCTTTAGGCTAGGGCTCCCCTAGGCTAAGGCTAGGGCTCCCCTAGCCTTCAGGCTAGGGCACCCCTAGGCTTTAGGCTCCCCTAGGCTAAGGCTAGGGCTCCCCTAGCCTTCAGGCTAGGGCACCCCTAGGCTTTAGGCTCCCCTAGGCTAAGGCTAGGGCTCCCCTAGCCTTCAGGCTAGGGCACCCCTAGGCTTTAGGCTCCCCTAGGCTAAGGCTAGGGCTCCCCTAGCCTTCAGGATAGGGCACCCCTAGGCTTTAGGCTCCCCTATGCTAAGGCTAGGGCACCCCTAGGCTTTAGGCTCCCCTAGGCTAAGGCTAGGGCACCCCTAGGCTTTAGGCTCCCCTAGGCTAAGGCTAGGGCTCCCCTAGCCTTCAGGCTAGGGCACCCCTAGGCTTTAGGCTAGGGATCCCCTAGGCTAAGGCTAGGGCTCCCCTAGCCTTCAGGCTAGGGCACCCCTAGGCTTTAGGCTCCCCTAGGCTAAGGCTAGGGCTCCCCTAGCCTTCAGGCTAGGGCACCCCTAGGCTTTAGGCTAGGGCTCCCCTAGGCTAAGGCTAGGGCTCCCCTAGCCTTCAGGCTAGGGCACCCCTAGGCTTTAGGCTCCCCTAGGCTAAGGCCAGGGCTCCCCTAGCCTTCAGGCTAGGGCACCCCTAGGCTTTAGGCTAGGGCTTCCCTAGGCTAAGGCTAGGGCTCCTCTAGCCTTCAGGCTAGGGCACCCCTAGGCTTTAGGCTCCCCTAGGCTAAGACTAGGGCTCCCCTAGCCTTCAGGCTAGGGCACCCCTAGGCTTTAGGCTAGGGCTTCCCTAGGCTAAGGCTAGGGCTCTCCTAGCCTTCAGGCTAGGGCACCCCTAGGCTTTAGGCTCCCCTAGGCTAAGGCTAGGGCTCCCCTAGCCTTCAGGCTAGGGCACCCCTAGGCTTTAGGCTAGGGCTTCCCTAGGCTAAGGCTAGGGCTCCCCTAGCCTTCAGGCTAGGGCACCCCTAGGCTTTAGGCTCCCCTAGGCTAAGGCTAGGGCTCCCCTAGCCTTCTGGCTAGGGCACCCCTAGGCTTTAGGCTAGGGCTTCCCTAGGCTAAGGCTGGGGCTCCCCTAGCCTTCAGGCTAGGGCACCCCTAGGCTTTAGGCTCCCCTAGGCTAAGGCTAGGGCTTCCCTAGCCTTCAGGCTAGGGCACCCCTAGGCTTTAGGCTAGGGCTTCCCTAGGCTAAGGCTAGGGCTCCCCTAGCCTTCAGGCTAGGGCACCCCTAGGCTTTAGGCTCCCCTAGGCTAAGGCTAGGGCTCCCCTAGCTTCAGGCTAGGGCACCCCTAGGCTTTAGGCTCCCCTAGGGTAAGGCTAGGGCTCCCCTAGCCTTCAGGCTAGGGCACCCCTAGGCTTTAGGCTAGGGCTTCCCTAGGCTAAGGCTAGGGCTCCCCTAGCCTTCAGGCTAGGGCACCCCTAGGCTTTAGGCTCCCCTAGGCTAAGGCTAGGGCTCCCCTAGCCTTCAGGCTAGGGCACCCCTAGGCTTTAGGCTCCCCTAGGCTAAGGCTAGGGCTCCCCTAGCCTTCAGGCTAGGGCACCCCTAGGCTTTAGGCTAGGGCTCCCCTAGGCTAAGGCTAGGGCTCCCCTAGCCTTCAGGCTAGGGCACCCCTAGGCTTTAGGCTCCCCTAGGCTAAGGATAGGGCTCCCACAGCCTTAAGGCTAGGGCACCCCTAGGCTTTAGGCTAGGGCTCCCCTAGGCTAAGGCTAGGGCTCCCCTAGCCTTCAGGCTAGGGCACCCCTAGGCTTTAGCCTCCCCTAGGCTAAGGCTTAGGCTCCCCTAGCCTTCAGGCTAGGGCACCCCTAGGCTTTAGGCTAGGGCTCCCCTAGGCTAAGGCTAGGGCTCCCCCAGCCTTCAGGATAGGGCACCCCTAGGCTTTAGGCTCCCCTAGGCTAAGGCTAGGGCTCCCCTAGCCTTCAGGCTAGGGCACCCCTAGGCTTTAGGCTAGGGCTCCCCTAGGCTAAGGCTAGGGCTCCCCTAGCCTTCAGGCTAGGGCACCCCTAGGCTTTAGGCTAGGGCTCCCCTAGGCTAAGGCTAGGGCTCCCCTAGCCTTCAGGCTAGGGCACCCCTAGGCTTTAGGCTCCCCTAGGCTAAGGCTAGGGCTCCCCTAGCCTTCAGGCTAGGGCACCCCTAGGCTTTAGGCTAGGGCTTCCCTAGGCTAAGGCTAGGGCTCCCCTAGCCTTCAGGCTAGGGCACCCCTAGGCTTTAGGCTCCCCTAGGCTAAGGCTAGGGCTCCCCTAGCCTTCAGGCTAGGGCACCCCTAGGCTTTAGGCTAGGGCTTCCCTAGGCTAAGGCTAGGGCTCCCCTAGCCTTCAGCCTAGGGCACCCCTAGGCTTTAGGCTCCACTAGGCTAAGGCTAGGGCTCCCCTAGCCTTCAGGCTAGGGCACCCCTAGGCTTTAGGCTAGGGCTCCCCTAGGCTAAGGCTAGGGCTCCCCTAGGCTTTAGGCTAGGGCTCCCCTAGGCTAAGGCTAGGGCTCCCCTAGCCTTCAAGCTAGGGCACCCCTAGGCTTTAGGCTCCCCTTGGCTAAGGCTAGGGCTCCCCTAGCCTTCAGGCTAGGGCACCCCTAGGCTTTAGGCTAGGGCTCCCCTAGGCTAAGGCTAGGGCTCCCCTAGCCTTCAGGCTAGGGCACCCCTAGGCTTTAGGCTCCCCTAGGCTAAGGCTAGGGCTCCCCTAGCCTTCAGGCTAGGGCACCCCTAGGCTTTAGGCTAGAGCTCCCCTAGGCTAAGGCTAGGGCTCCCCTAGCCTTCAGGCTAGGGCACCCCTAGGCTTTAGGCTCCCCTAGGCTAAGGCTAGGGCTCCCCTAGCCTTCAGGCTAGGGCACCCCTAGGCTTTAGGCTAGGGCTCCCCTAGGCTAAGGCTAGGGCTCCCCTAGCCTTCAGGCTAGGGCACCCCTAGGCTTTAGGCTCCCCTAGGCTAAGGCTAGGGCTCCCCTAGCCTTCAGGCTAGGGCACCCCTAGGCTTTAGGCTAGGGCTCCCCTAGGCTAAGGCTAGGGCTCCCCTAGCCTTCAGGCTAGGGCACCCCTAGGCTTTAGGCTCCCCTAGGCTAAGGCTAGGGCTCCCCTAGCCTTCAGGCTAGGGCACCCCTAGGCTTTAGGCTAGGGCTCCCCTAGGCTAAGGCTAGGGCTCACCAAGCCTTCAGGCTAGGGCACCCCTAGGCTTTAGGCTCCCCTAGGCTAAGGCTAGGGCTCCCCTAGCCTTCAGGCTAGGGCACCCCTAGGCTTTAGGCTAGGGCTCCCCTAGGCTAAGGCTAGGGCTCCCCTAGCCTTCAGGCTAGGGCACCCCTAGGCTTTAGGCTCCCCTAGGCTAAGGCTAGGGCTCCCCTAGCCTTCAGGCTAGGGCACCCCTAGGCTTTAGGCTAGGGCTACCCTAGGCTAAGGCTAGGGCTCCCCTAGCCTTCAGGCTAGGCACCCCTAGGCTTTAGGCTCCCCTAGGCTAAGGCTAGGGCTCCCCTAGCCTTCAGGCTAGGGCACCCCTAGGCTTTAGGCTAGGGCTCCCCTAGGCTAAGGCTAGGGCTTCCCTAGCCTTAAGGCTAGGGCACCCCTAGGCTTTAGGCTCCCCTAGGCTAAGGCTAGGGCTCCCCTAGCCTTCAGGCTAGGGCACCCCTAGGCTTTAGGCTAGGGATCCCCTAGGCTAAGGCTAGGTCTCCCCTAGCCTTCAGGCTAGGGCACCCCTAGGCTTTAGGCTCCCCTAGGCTAAGGCTAGGGCTCCCCTAGCCTTCAGGCTAGGGCACCCCAGGGCTTTAGGCTCCCCTAGGCTAAGGCTAGGGCTCCCCTAGCCTTCAGGCTAGGGCACCCCTAGGCTTTAGGCTCCCCTAGGCTAAGGCTAGGGCTCCCCTAGCCTTCAGGATAGGGCACCCCTAGGCTTTAGGCTCCCTTAGGCTAAGGCTAGGGCTGCCCTAGCCTTCAGGCTAAGGCACCCCTAGGCTTTAGGCTCCCCTAGCCTAAGGCCAGGGCTCCCCTAGCCTTCAGGCTAGGGCACCCCTAGGCTTTAGGCTCCCCTAGGCTAAGGCCAGGGCTCCCCTAGACTTCAGGCTAGGGCACTCCTAGGCTTTAGGCTCCCCTAGGCTAAGGCCAGGGCTCCCCTAGCCTTCAGGCTAGGGCACCCCTAGGCTTTAGGCTCCCCTAGGCTAAGGCTAGGGCTCCCCTAGCCTTCAGGCTAGGGCACCCCTAGGCTTTAGGCTCCCCTAGGCTAAGGCTAGGGCTCCCCTAGCCTTCAGGCTAGGGCACCCCTAGGCTTTAGGCTCCCCTAGGCTAAGGCTATGGCTCCCCTAGCCTTCAGGATAGGGCACCCCTAGGCTTTAGGCTCCCTTAGGCTAAGGCTAGGGCTGCCCTAGCCTTCAGGCTAAGGCACCCCTAGGCTTTAGGCTCCCCTAGGCTAAGGCCAGGGCTCCCCTAGCCTTCAGGCTAGGGCACTCCTAGGCTTTAGGCTCCCCTAGGCTAAGGCCAGGGCTCCCCTAGCCTTCAGGCTAGGGCACCCCTAGGCTTTAGGCTCCCCTAGGCTAAGGCCAGGGCTCCCCTAGCCTTCAGGCTAGGGCACCCCTAGGCTTTAGGCTCCCCTAGGCTAAGGCCAGGGCTCCCCTAGCCTTCAGGCTAGGGCACCCCTTGGCTTTAGGCTCCCCTAGGCTAAGGCCAGGCCTCCCCTAGCCTTCAGGCTAGGGCACCCCTAGGCTTTAGGCTCCCCTAGGCTAAGGCCAGGGCTCCCCTAGCCTTCAGGCTAGGGCACCCCTAGGCTTTAGGCTCCCCTAGGCTAAGGCCAGGGCTCCCCTAGCCTTCAGGCTAGGGCACCCCTAGGCTTTAGGCTCCCCTAGCCTAAGGCCAGGGCTCCCCTAGCCTTCAGGCTAGGGCACCCCTAGGCTTTAGGCTCCCCTAGGCTAAGGCCAGGGCTCCCCTAGCCTTCAGGCTAGGGCACCCCTAGGCTTTAGGCTCCCCTAGGCTAAGGCCAGGGCTCCCCTAGCCTTCAGGCTAGGGCACAACTAGGCTTTAGGCTCCCCTAGGCTAAGGCCAGGGCTCCCCTAGCCTTCAGGCTAGGGCACCCCTAGGCTTTAGGCTCCCCTAGGCTAAGGCCAGGGCTCCCCTAGCCTTCAGGCTAGGGCACCCCTAGGCTTTAGGCTCCCCTAGGCTAAGGCCAGGGCTCCCCTAGCCTTCCGGCTAGGGCACCGCTAGGCTTTAGGCTCCCCTAGGCTAAGGCCAGGGCTCCCCTAGCCTTCAGGCTAGGGCACCCCTAGGCTTTAGGCTCCCCTAGGCTAAGGCCAGGGCTCCCCTAGCCTTCAGGCTAGGGCACCCCTAGGCTTTAGGCTCCCCTAGGCTAAGGCCAGGGCTCCCCTAGCCTTCAGGCTAGGGCACCCCTAGGCTTTAGGCTCCCCTAGGCTAAGGCCAGGGCTCCCCTAGCCTTCAGGCTAGGGCACCCCTAGGCTTTAGGCTCCCCTAGGCTAAGGCCAGGGCTCCCCTAGCCTTCAGGCTAGGGCACCCCTAGGCTTTAGGCTCCCCTAGGCTAAGGCCAGGGCTCCCCTAGCCTTCAGGCTAGGGCACCCCTAGGCTTTAGGCTCCCCTAGGCTAAGGCCAGGGCTGCCCTAGCCTTCAGGCTAGGGCACCCCTAGGCTTTAGGCTCCCCTAGGCTAAGGCCAGGACTGCCCTAGCCTTCAGGCTAGGGCACCCCTAGGCTTTAGACTCCCCTAGGCTAAGGCCAGGGCTGCCCTAGCCTTCAGGCTAGGGCACCCCTAGGCTTTCGGCTCGGGCTCCCCTAGGCTACGGCTAGGGCTACCCTAGCCTTCAGGCTAGGGCACCCCTAGGCTTTCGGCTCGTTCTTCCCTAGGCTACGGCTAGGGCTCCCCTAGCCTTCAGGCTAGGGCACCCCTAGGCTTTCGGTTGGGCTCTCCTAGGCTACGGCTAGGGCTCCCCTAGCCTTCAGGCTAGGGCACCCCTAGGCTTTCGGCTCGGGCTCCCCTAGGCTACGGCTAGGGCTCCCCTAGTCTTCAGGCTAGGGCACCCCTAGGCTTTCGGCTCGGGCTCCCCTAGGCTATGGCTAGGGCAACCCTAGCCTTCAGGCTAGGGCACCCCTAGGCTTTAGGCTCGGGCTCCCCTAGGCTACGGCTAGGGCTCCCCTAGCCTGCAGGCTAGGGCACCCCTAGGATTTCGGCTCGGGCTCCCCTAGGCTACGGCTAGGGCTCCCCTAGCCTGCAGGCTAAGGCACCCCTAGGCTTTCGGCTCAGGCTCCGCTAGGCTACGGCTAGGGCTCCCCTAGCCTTCAGGCTACGGCACCCCTAGGCTTTAGGCTCCCCTAGGCTAAGGCTAGGGCTCCCCTAGCCTTCAGGCTAGGGAACCCCTAGGCTTTAGGCTAGGGCTTCCCTAGGCTAAGGCTAGGGCTCCCCTAGCCTTCAGGCTAGGGCACCCCTAGGCTTTAGGCTAGGGCTTCCTTAGGCTAAGGCTAGGGCTCCCCTTGCCTTCAGGCTAGGGCACCCCTAGGCTTTAGGCTCCCCTAGGCTAAGGCTAGGGCTCCCCTAGCCTTCAGGCTAGGGCACCCCTAGGCTTTAGGCTAGGGCTTCCCTAGGCTAAGGCTAGGGCTCCCCTAGCCTTCAGGCTAGGGCACCCCTAGGCTTTAGGCTCCCCTAGGCTAAGGCTAGGGCTCCCCTAGCCTTCAGGCTAGGGCACCCCTAGGCTTTAGGCTAGGGCTCCCCTACTCTAAGGCTAGGGCTCCCCTAGCCTTCAGGCTAGGGCACCCCTAGGCTTTAGGCTCCCCTAGGCTAAGGCTAGGGCTCCCCTAGCCTTCAGGCTAGGGCACCCCTAGGCTCTAGGCTAGGGCTCCCCTAGGCTAAGGCTAGGGCTCCCCTAGCCTTCAGGCTAGGGCACCCCTAGGCTTTAGGCTCCCCTAGGCTAAGGCTAGGGCTCCCCTAGCCTTCAGGCTAGGGCACCCCTAGGCTTTAGGCTAGGGCTCCCCTAGGCTAAGGCTGGGGCTCCCCTAGCCTTCAGGCTAGGGCACCCCTAGGCTTTAGGCTCCCCTAGGCTAAGGCTAGGGCTCCCCTAGCCTTCAGGCTAGGGCACCCCTAGGCTTTAGGCTAGGGCTCCCCTAGGCTAAGGCTAGGGCTCCCCTAGCCTTCAGGCTAGGGCACCCCTAGGCTTTAGGCTCCCCTAGGCTAAGGCTAGGGTTCCCCTAGCTTTGAGGCTAGGGCACCCCTAGGCTTTAGTCTAGGGCTCCCCTAGGCTAAGGCTAGGGCTCCCCTAGCCTTCAGGCTAGGGCACCCCTAGGCTTTAGGCTCCCCTAGGCTAAGGCTAGGGCTCCCCTAGCCTTCAGGCTAGGGCACCCCTAGGCTTTAGGCTAGGGCTCCCCTAGGCTAAGGCTAGGGCTCCCCTAGACTTCAGGCTAGGGCACCCCTAGGCATTAGGCTCCCCTAGGCTAAGGCTAGGGCTCCCCTAGCCTTCAGGCTAGGGCACCCCTAGGCTTTAGGCTAGGGCTCCCCTAGGCTAAGGCTAGGGCTCCCCTAGCCTTCAGGCTAGGGCACCCCTAGGCTTTAGGCTCCCCTAGGCTAAGGCTAGGGCTCCCCTAGCCTTCAGGCTAGGGCACCCCTAGGCTTTAGGCTAGGGCTCCCCTAGGCTAAGGCTAGGGCTCCCCTAGCCTTCAGGCTAGGGCACCCCTAGGCTTTAGGCTCCCCTAGGCTAAGGCTAGGGCTCCCCTAGCCTTCAGGCTAGGGCACCCCTAGGCTTTAGGCTAGGGTTCCCCTAGGCTAAGGCTAGGGCTCCCCTAGCCTTCAGGCTAGGGCCCCCCTAGGCTTTAGGCTCCCCTAGGCTCAGGCTAGGGCTCCCCTAGCCTTCAGGCTAGGGCACCCCTAGGCTTTAGGCTAGGGCTCCCCTAGGCTAAGGCTAGGGCTCCCCTAGCCTTCAGGCTAGGGCACCCCTAGGCTTTAGGCTCCCCTAGGCTAAGGCTAGGGCTCCCCTAGGCTTTCGGTTCGGGCTCCCCTAGGCTACGGCTAGGGCTCCCCTAGCCTTCAGGCTAGGGCACCCCTAGGCTTTCGGCTCGACTCCCCTAGGCTACGGCTAGGGCTCCCCTAGCCTTCAGCCTAGGGCACCCCTAGGCTTTCGGCTCGGGCTCCCCTAGGCTACGGCTAGGGCTCCCCTAGCCTTCAGGCTAGGGCACCCCTAGGCTTTCGGCTCGGGCTCCCCTAGGCTAAGGCTAGGGCTCCCCTAGCCTTCAGGCTAGGGCACCCCGAGGCTTTCGGCTCGGGCTCCCCTAGGCTAAGGCTAGGGCTCCCCTAGCCTTTAGCCTAGGGCACCCCTAGGCTTTCGGCTCGGGCTCCCCTACGCTAAGTTAGGGTTCCCCTAGCCTTCAGGCTAGGGCACCCCTAGGCTTTCGGCTCGGGCTCCCCTAGGCTAAGGCTAGGGCTCCCCTAGCCTTCAGGCTAGGGCACCCCTAGGCTTTCGGCTCGGGCTCCCCTAGGCTAAGGCTAGGGCTCCCCTAGCCTTCAGGCTAGGGCACCCCTAGGCTTTCGGCTCGGGCTCCCCTAGGCTAAGGCTAGGGCTCACCTAGCCTTCTGGCTAGGGCACCCCTAGGCTTTCGGCTCGGGCTCCCCTAGGCTAAGGCTAGGGCTCCCCTAGCCTTCAGGCTAGGGCACCCGTAGGCTTTCGGCTCCCCTAGGCTAAGGCTAGGACTCCCCTAGCCTTCAGGCTAAGGCACCCCTAGGCTTTCGGCTCCCCTAGGCTAAGGCTAGGGCTCCCCTAGCCTTCAGGCTAGGGCACCCCTAGGCTTTCGGCTCCCCTAGGTTAAGGCTAGGACTCCCCTAGCCTTCAGGCTAGGGCACCCCTAGGCTTTAGGCTAGGGCTCCCCTAGGCTAAGGCTAGGGCTCCCCTAGCCTTCAGGCTAGGGCACCCCTAGGCTTTCGGCTCCCCTAGGCTAAGGCTAGGGCTCCCCTAGCATTCAGGCTAGGGCACCCCTAGGCTTTCGGCTCCCCTAGGCTAAGGCTAGGGCTCCCCTAGTCTTCAGGCTAGGGCACCCCTAGGCTTTAGGCTAGGACTCCCCTAGGCTAAGGCTAGGGCGCCCCTAGGCTAAGGCTAGGGCTCCCCTAGCCTTCAGGCTAGTGCACCCCGAGGCTTTAGGCTAGGGCTCCCCTAGGCTAAGGCTAGGGCTCCCCTAGCCTTCAGGATAGGGCACCCCGAGGCTTTAGGCTAGGGCTCCCCTAGGCTAAGGCTAGGGCTCCCCTAGCCTTCAGGCTAGGGCACCCCAAGGCTTTCGACTAGGGCTCCCCTAGGCTAAAGCTAGGCCTCCACTAGCCTTCAGGCTAGGGCACCCCTAGGCTTTCGGCTCCCCTAGGCTAAGGCTAGGGCTCCCCTAGCCTTCAGGCTAGGGCACCCCTAGGCTTTAGGCTAGGGCTCCCCTAGGCTAAGGCTAGGGCTCCCCTAGCCTTCAGGCTAGGGCACCCCTAGGCTTTAGGCTCCCCTAGGCTAAGGCTAGGGCTCCCCTAGCCTTCAGGCTAGGGCACCCCTAGGCTTTAGGCTAGGGCTCCCCTAGGCTAAGGCTAGGGCTCCCCTAGCCTTCAGGCTAGGGCACCCCTAGGCTTTAGGCTCCCCTAGGCTAAGGCTAGGGCTCCCCTAGCCTTCAGGCTAGGGCACCCCTAGGCTTTAGGCTAGGGCTCCCCTAGGCTAAGGCTAGGGCTCCCCTAGCCTTCAGGCTAGGGCACCCCTAGGCTTTAGGCTCCCCTAGGCTAAGGCTAGGGCTCCCCTAGCCTTCAGGCTAGGGCACCCCTAGGCTTTAGGCTAGGGCTCCCCTAGGCTAAGGCTAGGGCTCCCCTAGCCTTCACGCTAGGGCACCCCTAGGCTTTAGGCTCCCCTAGGCTAAGGCTAGGGCTCCCCTAGGCTTTCGGTTCGGGCTCCCCTAGGCTACGGCTAGGGCTCCCCTAGCCTTCAGGCTAGGGCACCCCTAGGCTTTCGGCTCGACTCCCCTAGGCTACGGCTAGGGCTCCCCTAGCCTTCAGCCTAGGGCACCCCTAGGCTTTCGGCTCGGGCTCCCCTAGGCTACGGCTAGGGCTCCCCTAGCCTTCAGGCTAGGGCACCCCTAGGCTTTCGGCTCGGGCTCCCCTAGGCTAAGGCTAGGGCTCCCCTAGCCTTCAGGCTAGGGCACCCCGAGGCTTTCGGCTCGGGCTCCCCTAGGCTAAGGCTAGGGCTCCCCTAGCCTTTAGCCTAGGGCACCCCTAGGCTTTCGGCTCGGGCTCCCCTACGCTAAGTTAGGGTTCCCCTAGCCTTCAGGCTAGGGCACCGCTAGGCTTTCGGCTCGGGCTCCCCTAGGCTAAGGCTAGGGCTCCCCTAGCCTTCAGGCTAGGGCACCCCTAGGCTTTCGGCTCGGGCTCCCCTAGGCTAAGGCTAGGGCTCCCCTAGCCTTCAGGCTAGGGCACCCCTAGGCTTTCGGCTCGGGCTCCCCTAGGCTAAGGCTAGGGCTCCCCTAGCCTTCTGGCTAGGGCACCCCTAGGCTTTCGGCTCGGGCTCCCCTAGGCTAAGGCTAGGGCTCCCCTAGCCTTCAGGCTAGGGCACCCGTAGGCTTTCGGCTCCCCTAGGCTAAGGCTAGGACTCCCCTAGCCTTCAGGCTAAGGCACCCCTAGGCTTTCGGCTCCCCTAGGCTAAGGCTAGGGCTCCCCTAGCCTTCAGGCTAGGGCACCCCTAGGCTTTAGGCTCCCCTAGGCTAAGGCTAGGGCTCCCCTAGCCTTCAGGCTACGGCACCCCTAGGCTTTAGGCTAGGGCTCCCCTAGGCTAAGGCTAGGGCTCCCCTAGCCTTCAGGCTAGGGCACCCCTAGGCTTTAGGCTCCCCTAGGCTAAGGCTAGGGTTCCCCTAGCTTTGAGGCTAGGGCACCCCTAGGCTTTAGTCTAGGGCTCCCCTAGGCTAAGGCTAGGGCTCCCCTAGCCTTCAGGCTAGGGCACCCCTAGGCTTTAGGCTCCCCTAGGCTAAGGCTAGGGCTCCCCTAGCCTTCAGGCTAGGGCACCCCTAGGCTTTAGGCTAGGGCTCCCCTAGGCTAAGGCTAGGGCTCCCCTAGACTTCAGGCTAGGGCACCCCTAGGCATTAGGCTCCCCTAGGCTAAGGCTAGGGCTCCCCTAGCCTTCAGGCTAGGGCACCCCTAGGCTTTAGGCTAGGGCTCCCCTAGGCTAAGGCTAGGGCTCCCCTAGCCTTCAGGCTAGGGCACCCCTAGGCTTTAGGCTCCCCTAGGCTAAGGCTAGGGCTCCCCTAGCCTTCAGGCTAGGGCACCCCTAGGCTTTAGGCTAGGGCTCCCCTAGTCTAAGGCTAGGGCTCCCCTAGCCTTCAGGCTAGGGCACCCCTAGGCTTTAGGCTAGGGTTCCCCTAGGCTAAGGCTAGGGCTCCCCTAGCCTTCAGGCTAGGGCACCCCTAGGCTTTAGGCTCCCCTAGGCTAAGGCTAGGGCTCCCCTAGCCTTCAGGCTAGGGCACCCCTAGGCTTTAGGCTAGGGCTCCCCTAGGCTAAGGCTAGGGCTCCCCTAGCCTTCAGGCTAGGGCACCCCTAGGCTTTAGGCTCCCCTAGGCTAAGGCTAGGGCTCCCCTAGGCTTTCGGTTCGGGCTCCCCTAGGCTACGGCTAGGGCTCCCCTAGCCTTCAGGCTAGGGCACCCCTAGGCTTTCGGCTCGACTCCCCTAGGCTACGGCTAGGGCTCCCCTAGCCTTCAGCCTAGGGCACCCCTAGGCTTTCGGCTCGGGCTCCCCTAGGCTACGGCTAGGGCTCCCCTAGCCTTCAGGCTAGGGCACCCCTAGGCTTTCGGCTCGGGCTCCCCTAGGCTAAGGCTAGGGCTCCCCTAGCCTTCAGGCTAGGGCACCCCGAGGCTTTCGGCTCGGGCTCCCCTAGGCTAAGGCTAGGGCTCCCCTAGCCTTTAGCCTAGGGCACCCCTAGGCTTTCGGCTCGGGCTCCCCTACGCTAAGTTAGGGTTCCCCTAGCCTTCAGGCTAGGGCACCCCTAGGCTTTCGGCTCGGGCTCCCCTAGGCTAAGGCTAGGCCTCCCCTAGCCTTCAGGCTAGGGCACCCCTAGGCTTTCGGCTCGGGCTCCCCTAGGCTAAGGCTAGGGCTCCCCTAGCCTTCAGGCTAGGGCACCCCTAGGCTTTCGGCTCGGGCTCCCCTAGGCTAAGGCTAGGGCTCCCCTAGCCTTCTGGCTAGGGCACCCCTAGGCTTTCGGCTCCCCTAGGCTAAGGCTAGGACTCCCCTAGCCTTCAGGCTAAGGCACCCCTAGGCTTTCGGCTCCCCTAGGCTAAGGCTAGGGCTCCCCTAGCCTTCAGGCTAGGGCACCCCTAGGCTTTCGGCTCCCCTAGGTTAAGGCTAGGACTCCCCTAGCCTTCAGGCTAGGGCACCCCTAGGCTTTAGGCTAGGGCTCCCCTAGGCTAAGGCTAGGGCTCCCCTAGCCTTCAGGCTAGGGCACCCCTAGGCTTTCGGCTCCCCTAGGCTAAGGCTAGGGCTCCCCTAGCATTCAGGCTAGGGCACCCCTAGGCTTTCGGCTCCCCTAGGCTAAGGCTAGGGCTCCCCTAGCCTTCAGGCTAGGGCACCCCTAGGCTTTAGGCTAGGACTCCCCTAGGCTAAGGCTAGGGCGCCCCTAGGCTAAGGCTAGGGCTCCCCTAGCCTTCAGGCTAGTGCACCCCGAGGCTTTAGGCTAGGGCTCCCCTAGGCTAAGGCTAGGGCTCCCCTAGCCTTCAGGCTAGGGCACCCCGAGGCTTTAGGCTAGGGCTCCCCTAGGCTAAGGCTAGGGCTCCCCTAGCCTTCAGGATAGGGCACCCCGAGGCTTTAGGCTAGGGCTCCCCTAGGCTAAGGCTAGGGCTCCCCTAGCCTTCAGGCTAGGGCACCCCTAGGCTTTCGGCTAGGGCTCCCCTAGGCTAAAGCTAGGCCTCCACTAGCCTTCAGGCTAGGGCACCCCTAGGCTTTCGGCTCCCCTAGGCTAAGGCTAGGGCTCCCCTAGCCTTCAGGCTAGGGCACCCCTAGGCTTTAGGCTAGGGCTCCCCTAGGCTAAGGCTAGGGCTCCCCTAGCCTTCAGGCTAGGGCACCCCTAGGCTTTAGGCTCCCCTAGGCTAAGGCTAGGGCTCCCCTAGCCTTCAGGCTAGGGCACCCCTAGGCTTTAGGCTAGGGCTCCCCTAGGCTAAGGCTAGGGCTCCCCTAGCCTTCAGGCTAGGGCACCCCTAGGCTTTAGGCTCCCCTAGGCTAAGGCTAGGGCTCCCCTAGCCTTCAGGCTAGGGCACCCCTAGGCTTTAGGCTAGGGCTCCCCTAGGCTAAGGCTAGGGCTCCCCTAGCCTTCAGGCTAGGGCACCCCTAGGCTTTAGGCTCCCCTAGGCTAAGGCTAGGGCTCCCCTAGCCTTCAGGCTAGGGCACCCCTAGGCTTTAGGCTAGGGCTCCCCTAGGCTAAGGCTAGGGCTCCCCTAGCCTTCAGGCTAGGGCACCCCTAGGCTTTAGGCTCCCCTAGGCTAAGGCTAGGGCTCCCCTAGGCTTTCGGTTCGGGCTCCCCTAGGCTACGGCTAGGGCTCCCCTAGCCTTCAGGCTAGGGCACCCCTAGGCTTTCGGCTCGACTCCCCTAGGCTACGGCTAGGGCTCCCCTAGCCTTCAGCCTAGGGCACCCCTAGGCTTTCGGCTCGGGCTCCCCTAGGCTACGGCTAGGGCTCCCCTAGCCTTCAGGCTAGGGCACCCCTAGGCTTTCGGCTCGGGCTCCCCTAGGCTAAGGCTAGGGCTCCCCTAGCCTTCAGGCTAGGGCACCCCGAGGCTTTCGGCTCGGGCTCCCCTAGGCTAAGGCTAGGGCTCCCCTAGCCTTTAGCCTAGGGCACCCCTAGGCTTTCGGCTCGGGCTCCCCTACGCTAAGTTAGGGTTCCCCTAGCCTTCAGGCTAGGGCACCCCTAGGCTTTCGGCTCGGGCTCCCCTAGGCTAAGGCTAGGGCTCCCCTAGCCTTCAGGCTAGGGCACCCCTAGGCTTTCGGCTCGGGCTCCCCTAGGCTAAGGCTAGGGCTCCCCTAGCCTTCAGGCTAGGGCACCCCTAGGCTTTCGGCTCGGGCTCCCCTAGGCTAAGGCTAGGGCTCCCCTAGCCTTCTGGCTAGGGCACCCCTAGGCTTTCGGCTCGGGCTCCCCTAGGCTAAGGCTAGGGCTCCCCTAGCCTTCAGGCTAGGGCACCCGTAGGCTTTCGGCTCCCCTAGGCTAAGGCTAGGACTCCCCTAGCCTTCAGGCTAGGGCACCCCTAGGCTTTAGGCTAGGGCTCCCCTAGGCTAAGGATAGGGCGCCCCTAGGCTAAGGCTAGGGCTCCCCTAGCCTTCAGGCTAGTGCACCCCGAGGCTTTAGGCTAGGGCTCCCCTAGGCTAAGGCTAGGGCTCCCCTAGCCTTCAGGCTAGGGCACCCCGAGGCTTTAGGCTAGGGCTCCCCTAGGCTAAGGCTAGGGCTCCCCTAGCCTTCAGGCTAGGGCACCCGGAGGCTTTAGGCTAGGGCTCCCCTAGGCTAAGGCTAGGGCTCCCCTAGCCTTCAGGCTAGGGCACCCCGAGGCTTTAGGCTAGGGCTCCCCTAGGCTAAGGCTAGGGCTCCCCTAGCCTTCAGGCTAGGGCACCCCGAGGCTTTAGGCTAGGGCTCCCCTAGGCTAAGGCTAGGGCTCCCCTAGCCTTCAGGCTAGGGCACCCCGAGGCTTTAGGGTAGGGCTCCCCTAGGCTAAGGCTAGGGCTCCCCTAGCCTTCAGGCTAGGGCACCCCGAGGCTTTAGGCTAGGGCTCCCCTAGGCTAAGGCTAGGGCTCCCCTAGCCTTCAGGCTAGGGCACCCCGAGGCTTTAGGCTAGGGCTCCCCTAGGCTAAGGCTAGGGCTCCCCTAGCCTTCAGGCTAGGGCACCCCGAGGCTTTAGGCTAGGGCTCCCCTAGGCTAAGGCTAGGGCTCCCCTAGGCTAAGGCTAGGGCTCCCCTAGCAATCAGGCTAGGGCACCCCGAGGCTTTAGTCTCCCCTAGGCGAAGGCTAGGGCTCCCCTAGCCTTCAGGCTAGGGCACCCCGAGGCTTTAGGCTCCCCTAGGCTAAGGCTAGGGCTCCCCTAGCCTTCAGGCTAGGGCACCCCTAGGCTTCAGGCTTGGGCACCCCTAGGCTTTAGGCTCCCCTAGGCTAAGGCTAGGGCTCCCCTAGCCTTCAGGCTAGGGCACCCCTAGGCTTTATGCTAGGGCTCCCCTAGGCTTTAGGCTCCCCTAGGCTAAGGCTAGGGCTCCCCTAGGCTTCAGGCTAGGGCACCCCTATGCTTTAGGCTACGGCTCCCCTAGGCTAAGGCTAGGGCTCCCCTAGCCTTCAGGTTAGGGCACCCCTAGGCTTTAGGCTCCCCTAGGCTAAGGCTAGGGTTCCCCTAGCCTTCAGGCTAGGGCACCCCTAGGCTTTAGGCTAGGGCTCCCCTAGGCTAAGGCTAGGGCTGCCCTAGGCTAAGGCTAGGGCTCCACTAGCCTTCAGGCTAGGGCACCCCTAGGCTTTAGGCTCCCCTAGGCTAAGGCTAGGGCTCCCCTAGCCTTCAGGCTAGGGCACCCCTAGGCTTTCTGCTCCCCTAGGCTAAGGCTAGGGCTCCCCTAGCATTCAGGCTAGGGCACCCCTAGGCTTTCGGCTCCCCTAGGCTAAGGCTAGGGCTCCCCTAGCCTTCAGGCTAGGGCACCCGTAGGCTTTAGGCTAGGGCTCCCCTAGGCTAAGGCTAGGGCGCCCCTAGGCTAAGGCTAGGGCTCCCCTAGCCTTCAGGCTAGTGCACCCCGAGGCTTTAGGCTAGGGCTCCCCTAGGCTAAGGCTAGGGCTCCCCTAGCCTTCAGGCTAGGGCACCCCGAGGCTTTAGGCTAGGGCTCCCCTAGGCTAAGGCTAGGGCTCCCCTAGCCTTCAGGCTAGGGCACCCGGAGGCTTTAGGCTAGGGCTCCCCTAGGCTAAGGCTAGGGCTCCCCTAGCCTTCAGGCTAGGGCACCCCGAGGCTTTAGGCTAGGGCTCCACTAGGCTAAGGCTAGGGCTCCCCTAGCCTTCAGGCTAGGGCACCCCGAGGCTTTAGGCTAGGGCTCCCCTAGGCTAAGGCTAGGGCTCCCCTAGCCTTCAGGCTAGGGCACCCCGAGGCTTTAGGCTAGGGCTCCCCTAGGCTAAGGCTAGGGCTCCCCTAGCCTTCAGGCTAGGGCACCCCGAGGCTTTAGGTTAGGGCTCCCCTAGGCTAAGGCTAGGGCTCCCCTAGCCTTCAGGCTAGGGCACCCCGAGGCTTTAGGCTAGGGCTCCCCTAGGCTAAGGCTAGGGCTCCCCTAGCCTTCAGGCTAGGGCACCCCGAGGCTTTAGGCTAGGGCTCCCCTAGGCTAAGGCTAGGGCTCCCCTAGCCTTCAGGCTAGGGCACCCCGAGGCTTTAGGCTAGGGCTCCCCTAGGCTAAGGCTAGGGCTCCCCTAGGCTAAGGCTAGGGCTCCCCTAGCCTTCAGGCTAGGGCACCCCGAGGCTTTAGGCTCCCCTAGGCTAAGGCTAGGGCTCCCCTAGCCTTCAGGCTAGGGCACCCCTAGGCTTCAGGCTTGGGCACCCCTAGGCTTTAGGCTCCCCTAGGCTAAGGCTAGGGCTCCCCTAGCCTTCAGGCTAGGGCACCCCTAGGCTTTAGGCTAGGGCTCCCCTAGGCTAAGGCTAGAGCTCCCCTAGGCTAAGGCTAGGGCTCCCCTAGCCTTCAGGCTAGGGCACCCCTAGGCTTTAGGCTCCCCTAGGCTAAGGCTAGGGCTCCCCTAGCCTTCAGGCTAGGGCACCCCTAGGCTTTAGGCTAGGGCTCCCCTAGGCTAAGGCTAGGGCGCCCCTAGGCTAAGGCTAGGGCGCCCCTAGCCTTCAGGCTAGTGCACCCCGAGGTTTTAGGCTAGGGATCCCCTAGGCTAAGGCTAGGGCTCCCCTAGCCTTCAGGCTAGGGCACCCCGAGGCTTTAGGCTAGGGCTCCCCTAGGCTAAGGCTAGGGCTCCCCTAGACTTCAGGATAGGGCACCCCGAGGCTTTAGGCTAGGGCTCCCCTAGGCTAAGGCTAGGGCTCCCCTAGCCTTCAGGCTAGGGCACCCCTAGGCTTTCGGCTAGGGCTCCCCTAGGCTAAGGCTAGGCCTCCACTAGCCTTCAGGCTAGGGCACCCCTAGGCTTTCGGCTCCCCTAGGCTAAGGCTAGGGCTCCCCTAGCCTTCAGGCTAGGGCACCCCTAGGCTTTAGGCTAGGGCTCCCCTAGGCTAAGGCTAGGGCGCCCCTAGGCTAAGGCTAGGGCTCCCCTAGCCTTCAGGCTAGTGCACCCCGAGGCTTTAGGCTAGGGCTCCCCTAGGCTAAGGCTAGGGCTCCCCTAGCCTTCAGGCTAGGGCACCCCGAGGCTTTAGGCTAGGGCTCCCCTAGGCTAAGGCTAGGGCTCCCCTAGCCTTCAGGCTAGGGCACCCGGAGGCTTTAGGCTAGGGCTCCCCTAGGCTAAGGCTAGGGCTCCCCTAGCCTTCAGGCTAGGGCACCCCGAGGCTTTAGGCTAGGGCTCCCCTAGGCTAAGGCTAGGGCTCCCCTAGCCTTCAGGCTAGGGCACCCCGAGGCTTTAGGCTAGGGCTCCCCTAGGCTAAGGCTAGGGCTCCCCTAGCCTTCAGGCTAGGGCACCCCGAGGCTTTAGGCTAGGGCTCCCCTAGGCTAAGGCTAGGGCTCCCCTAGCCTTCAGGCTAGGGCACCCCGAGGCTTTAGGCTAGGGCTCCCCTAGGCTAAGGCTAGGGCTCCCCTAGCCTTCAGGCTAGGGCACCCCGAGGCTTTAGGCTAGGGCTCCCCTAGGCTAAGGCTAGGGCTCCCCTAGCCTTCAGGCTAGGGCACCCCGAGGCTTTAGGCTAGGGCTCTCCTAGGCTAAGGCTAGGGCTCCCCTAGGCTAAGGCTAGGGCTCCACTAGCCTTCAGGCTAGGGCACCCCTAGGCTTTAGGCTCCCCTAGGCTAAGGCTAGGGCTCCCCTAGCCTTCAGGCTAGGGCACCCCTAGGCTTTCGGCTCCCCTAGGCTAAGGCTAGGGCTCCCCTAGCATTCAGGCTAGGGCACCCCTAGGCTTTCGGCTCCCCTAGGCTAAGGCTAGGGCTCCCCTAGCCTTCAGGCTAGGGCACCCCTAGGCTTTAGGCTAGGGCTCCCCTAGGCTAAGGCTAGGGCGCCCCTAGGCTAAGGCTAGGGCTCCCCTAGCCTTCAGGCTAGTGCACCCCGAGGCTTTAGGCTAGGGCTCCCCTAAGCTAAGGCTAGGGCTCCCCTAGCCTTCAGGCTAGGGCACCCCGAGGCTTTAGGCTAGGGCTCCCCTAGGCTAAGGCTAGGGCTCCCCTAGCCTTCAGGCTAGGGCACCCGGAGGCTTTAGGCTAGGGCTCCCCTAGGCTAAGGCTAGGGCTCCCCTAGCCTTCAGGCTAGGGCACCCCGAGGCTTTAGGCTAGGGCTCCACTAGGTTAAGGCTAGGGCTCCCCTAGCCTTCAGGCTAGGGCACCCCGAGGATTTAGGCTAGGGCTCCCCTAGGCTAAGGCTAGGGCTCCCCTAGCCTTCAGGCTAGGGCACCCCGAGGCTTTAGGCTAGGGCTCCCCTAGGCTAAGGCTAGGGCTCCCCTAGCCTTCAGGCTAGGGCACCCCGAGGCGTTAGGTTAGGGCTCCCCTAGGCTAAGGCTAGGGCTCCCCTAGCCTTCAGGCTAGGGCACCCCGAGGCTTTAGGCTAGGGCTCCCCTAGGCTAAGGCTAGGGCTCCCCTAGCCTTCAGGCTAGGGCACCCCGAGGCTTTAGGCTAGGGCTCCCCTAGGCTAAGGCTAGGGCTCCCCTAGCCTTCAGGCTAGGGCACCCCGAGGCTTTAGGCTAGGGCTCCCCTAGGCTAAGGCTAGGGCTCCCCTAGGCTAAGGCTAGGGCTCCCCTAGCCTTCAGGCTAGGGCACCCCGAGGCTTTAGTCTCCCCTAGGCGAAGGCTAGGGCTCCCCTAGCCTTCAGGCTAGGGCACCCCGAGGCTTTAGGCTCCCCTAGGCTAAGGCTAGGGCTCCCCTAGCCTTCAGGCTAGGGCACCCCTAGGCTTCAGGCTTGGGCACCCCTAGGCTTTAGGCTCCCCTAGGCTAAGGCTAGGGCTCCCCTAGCCTTCAGGCTAGGGCACCCCTAGGCTTTAGGCTAGGGCTCCCCTAGGCTTTAGGCTCCCCTAGGCTAAGGCTAGGGCTCCCCTAGCCTTCAGGCTAGGGCACAACTATGCTTTAGGCTAGGGCTCCCCTAGGCTAAGGCTAGGGCTCCCCTAGCCTTCAGGCTAGGGCACCCCTAGGCTTTAGGCTCCCCTAGGCTAAGGCTAGGGTTCCACTAGCCTTCAGGCTAGGGCACCCCTAGGCTTTAGGCTAGGGCTCCCCTAGGCTAAGGCTAGAGCTCCCCTAGGCTAAGGCTAGGGCTCCCCTAGCCTTCAGGCTAGGGCACCCCTAGGCTTTAGGCTCCCCTAGGCTAAGGCTAGGGCTCCCCTAGCCTTCAGGCTAGGGCACCCCTAGGCTTTAGGCTAGGGCTCCCCTAGGCTAAGGCTAGGGCGCCCCTAGGCTAAGGCTAGGGCGCCCCTAGCCTTCAGGCTAGTGCACCCCGAGGCTTTAGGCTAGGGCTCCCCTAGGCTAAGGCTAGGGCTCCCCTAGCCTTCAGGCTAGGGCACCCCGAGGCTTTAGGCTAGGGCTCCCCTAGGCTAAGGCTAGGGCTCCCCTAGACTTCAGGATAGGGCACCCCGAGGCTTTAGGCTAGGGCTCCCCTAGGCTAAGGCTAGGGCTCCCCTAGCCTTCAGGCTAGGGCACCCCTAGGCTTTCGGCTAGGGCTCCCCTAGGCTAAGGCTAGGCCTCCACTAGCCTTCAGGCTAGGGCACCCCTAGGCTTTCGGCTCCCCTAGGCTAAGGCTAGGGCTCCCCTAGCCTTCAGGCTAGGGCACCCCTAGGCTTTAGGCTAGGGCTCCCCTAGGCTAAGGCTAGGGCGCCCCTAGGCTAAGGCTAGGGCTCCCCTAGCCTTCAGGCTAGTGCACCCCGAGGCTTTAGGCTAGGGCTCCCCTAGGCTAAGGCTAGGGCTCCCCTAGCCTTCAGGCTAGGGCACCCCGAGGCTTTAGGCTAGGGCACCCCTAGGCTAAGGCTAGGGCTCCCCTAGCCTTCAGGCTAGGGCACCCGGAGGCTTTAGGCTAGGGCTCCCCTAGGCTAAGGCTAGGGCTCCCCTAGCCTTCAGGCTAGGGCACCCCGAGGCTTTAGGCTAGGGCTCCCCTAGGCTAAGGCTAGGGCTCCCCTAGCCTTCAGGCTAGGGCACCCCGAGGCTTTAGGCTAGGGCTCCCCTAGGCTAAGGCTAGGGCTCCCCTAGCCTTCAGGCTAGGGCACCCCGAGGCTTTAGGCTAGGGCTCCCCTAGGCTAAGGCTAGGGCTCCCCTAGCCTTCAGGCTAGGGCACCCCGAGGCTTTAGGCTAGGGCTCCCCTAGGCTAAGGCTAGGGCTCCCCTAGCCTTCAGGCTAGGGCACCCCGAGGCTTTAGGCTAGGGCTCCCCTAGGCTAAGGCTAGGGCTCCCCTAGCCTTCAGGCTAGGGCACCCCGAGGCTTTAGGCTAGGGCTCCCCTAGGCTAAGGCTAGGGCTCCCCTAGGCTAAGGCTAGGGCTCCCCTAGCCTTCAGGCTAGGGCACCCCGAGGCTTTAGTCTCCCCTAGGCGAAGGCTAGGGCTCCCCTAGCCTTCAGGCTAGGGCACCCCGAGGCTTTAGGCTCCCCTAGGCTAAGGCTAGGGCTCCCCTAGCCTTCAGGCTAGGGCACCCCTAGGCTTCAGGCTTGGGCACCCCTAGGCTTTAGGCTCCCCTAGGCTAAGGCTAGGGCTCCCCTAGCCTTCAGGCTAGGGCACCCCTAGGCTTTAGACTAGGGCTCCCCTAGGCTTTAGGCTCCCCTAGGCTAAGGCTAGGGCTCCCCTAGGCTTCAGGCTAGGGCACCCCTATGCTTTAGGCTAGGGCTCCCCTAGGCTAAGGCTAGGGCTCCCCTAGCCTTCAGGCTAGGGCACCCCTAGGCTTTAGGCTCCCCTAGGCTAAGGCTAGGTTTCCCCTAGCCTTCAGGCTAGGGCACCCCTAGGCTTTAGGCTAGGGCTCCCCTAGGCTAAGGCTAGGGCTCCCCTAGGCTAAGGCTAGGGCTCCCGTAGCCTTCAGGCTAGGGCACCCCTAGGCTTTAGGCTCCCCTAGGCTAAGGCTAGGGCTCCCCTAGCCTTCAGGCTAGGGCACCCCTAGGCTTTAGGCTCCCCTAGGCTAAGGCTAGGGCTCCCCTAGCCTTCAGGCTAGGGCACCCCTAGGCTTTAGGCTCCCCTAGGCTAAGGCTAGGACTCCCCTAGCCTTAAGGCTAGGGCACCCCTAGGCTTTAGGCTCCCCTAGGCTAAGGCTAGGGTTCCCCTAGCCTTCAGGCTAGGGCACCCCTAGGCTTTAGGCTCCCCTAGGCTAAGGCTAGGGCTCGCCTAGCCTTCAGGCTAGGGAACCCCTAGGCTTTAGGCTCCCCGAGGCTAATGCTAGGGCTCCCCTAGCCTTCAGGCTAGGGCACCCCTAGGCTTTAGGCTCACCTAGGCTAAGGCTAGGGCTCCCCTAGCCTTCAGGCTAGGGCACCCCTAGGCTTTAGGCTCCCCTTGGCTAAGGCTAGGACTCCCCTAGCCTTCAGGCTAGGGCACCCCTAGGCTTTAGGCTCCCCTAGGCTAAGGCTAGGGCTCCACTAGCCTTCAGGCTAGGGCACCCCTAGGCTTTCGGCTCCCCTAGGCTAAGGCTAGGGCTCCCCTAGCCTTCAGGCTAGGGCACCCCTAGGCTTTCGGCTCCCCTAGGTTAAGGCTAGGGCTCCCCTAGCCTTCAGGCTAGGGCACCCCTAGGCTTTAGGCTAGGGCTCCCCTAGGCTAAGGCTAGGGCTCCCCTAGCCTTCAGGCTAGGGCACCCCTAGGCTTTAGGCTAGGGCTCCCCTAGGCTAAGGCTAGGGCTCCCCTAGCCTTCAGGCTAGGGCACCCCTAGGCTTTCGGCTCCCCTAGGCTAAGGCTAGGGCTCCCCTAGCATTCAGGCTAGGGCACACCTAGGCTTTCGGCTCCCCTAGGCTAAGGCTAGGGCTCCCCTAGCCTTCAGGCTAGGGCACCCCTAGGCTTTAGGCTAGGGCTCCCCTAGGCTAAGGCTAGGGCGCCCCTAGGCTAAGGCTAGGGCAGCCCTAGGCTAAGGCTAGGGCTCCCCTAGCCTTCAGGCTAGTGCACCCCGAGGCTTTAGGCTAGGGCTCCCCTAGGCTAAGGCTAGGGCTCCCCTAGCCTTCAGGATAGGGCACCCCGAGGCTTTAGGCTAGGGCTCCCCTAGGCTAAGGCTAGGGCTCCCCTAGCCTTCAGGATAGGGCACCCCGAGGCTTTAGGCTAGGGCTCCCCTAGGCTAAGGCTAGGGCTCCCCTAGCCTTCAGGCTAGGGCACCCCTAGGCTTTCGACTAGGGCTCCCCTAGGCTAAGGCTAGGCCTCCACTAGCCTTCAGGCTAGGGCACCCCTAGGCTTTCGGCTCCCCTAGGCTAAGGCTAGGGCTCCCCTAGCCTTCAGGCTAGGGCACCCCTAGGCTTTAGGCTAGGGCTCCCCTAGGCTAAGGCTAGGGCGCTCCTAGGCTAAGGCTAGGGCTCCCCTAGCCTTCAGGCTAGTGCACCCCGAGGCTTTAGGCTAGGGCTCCCCTAGGCTAAGGCTAGGTCTCCCCTAGCCTTCAGGCGAGGGCACCCCGAGGCTTTAGGCTAGGGCTCCCCTAGGCTAAGGCTAGGGCTCCCCTAGCCTTCAGGCTAGGGCACCCGGAGGCTTTAGGCTAGGGCTCCCCTAGGCTAAGGCTAGGGCTCCCCTGGCCTTCAGGCTAGGGCACCCCGAGGCTTTAGGCTAAGGCTCCCCTAGGCTAAGGCTAGGGCTCCCCTAGCCTTCAGGCTAGGGCACCCCGAGGCTTTAGGCTAGGGCTCCCCTAGGCTAAGGCTAGGGCGCCCCTAGGCTAAGGCTAGGGCTCCCCTAGCCTTCAGGCTAGTGCACCCCGAGGCTTTAGGCTAGGGCTCCCCTAGGCTAAGGCTAGGGCTCCCCTAGCCTTCAGGCTAGGGCACCCCGAGGCTTTAGGCTAGGGCTCCCCTAGGCTAAGGCTAGGGCTCCCCTAGCCTTCAGGCTAGGGCACCCGGAGGCTTTAGGCTAGGGCTCCCCTAGGCTAAGGCTAGGGCTCCCCTAGCCTTCAGGCTAGGGCACCCCGAGGCTTTACGCTAGGGCTCCCCTAGGCTAAGGCTAGGGCTCCCCTAGCCTTCAGGCTAGGGCACCCCGAGGCTTTAGGCTAGGGCTCCCCTAGGCTAAGGCTAGGGCTCCCCTAGCCTTCAGGCTAGGGCACCCCGAGGCTTTAGGCTAGGGCTCCCCTAGGCTAAGGCTAGGGCTCCCCTAGCCTTCAGGCTAGGGCACCCCGAGGCTTTAGGCTAGGGCTCCCCTAGGCTAAGGCTAGGGCTCCCCTAGCCTTCAGGCTAGGGCACCCCGAGGCTTTAGGCTAGGGCTCCCCTAGGCTAAGGCTAGGGCTCCCCTAGCCTTCAGGCTAGGGCACCCCGAGGCTTTAGGCTAGGGCTCCCCTAGGCTAAGGCTAGGGCTCCCCTAGGCTAAGGCTAGGGCTCCCCTAGCCTTCAGGCTAGGGCAGCCCGAGGCTTTAGTCTCCCCTAGGCGAAGGCTAGGGCTCCCCTAGCCTTCAGGCTAGGGCACCCCGAGGCTTTAGGCTCCCCTAGGCTAAGGCTAGGGCTCCCCTAGCCTTCAGGCTAGGGCACCCCTAGGCTTCAGGCTTGGGCACCCCTAGGCTTTAGGCTCCCCTAGGCTAAGGCTAGGGCTCCCCTAGCCTTCAGGCTAGGGCACCCCTAGGCTTTAGACTAGGGCTCCCCTAGGCTTTAGGCTCCCCTAGGCTAAGGCTAGGGCTCCCCTAGGCTTCAGGCTAGGGCACCCCTATGCTTTAGGCTAGGGCTCCCCTAGGCTAAGGCTAGGGCTCCCCTAGCCTTCAGGCTAGGGCACCCCTAGGCTTTAGGCTCCCCTAGGCTAAGGCTAGGGTTCCCCTAGCCTTCAGGCTAGGGCACCCCTAGGCTTTAGGCTAGGGCTCCCCTAGGCTAAGGCTAGGGCTCCCCTAGGCTAAGGCTAGGGCTCCCCTAGCCTTCAGGCTAGGGCACCCCTAGGCTTTAGGCTCCCCTAGGCTAAGGCTAGGGCTCCCCTAGCCTTCAGGCTAGGGCACCCCTAGGCTTTAGGCTCCCCTAGGCTAAGGCTAGGGCTCCCCTAGCCTTCAGGCTAGGGCACCCCTAGGCTTTAGGCTCCCCTAGGCTAAGGCTAGGACTCCCCTAGCCTTAAGGCTAGGGCACCCCTAGGCTTTAGGCTCCCCTAGGCTAAGGCTAGGGTTCCCCTAGCCTTCAGGCTAGGGCACCCCTAGGCTTTAGGCTCCCCTAGGCTAAGGCTAGGGCTCGCCTAGCCTTCAGGCTAGGGAACCCCTAGGCTTTAGGCTCCCCGAGGCTAATGCTAGGGCTCCCCTAGCCTTCAGGCTAGGGCACCCCTAGGCTTTAGGCTCACCTAGGCTAAGGCTAGGGCTCCCCTAGCCTTCAGGCTAGGGCACCCCTAGGCTTTAGGCTCCCCTTGGCTAAGGCTAGGACTCCCCTAGCCTTCAGGCTAGGGCACCCCTAGGCTTTAGGCTCCCCTAGGCTAAGGCTAGGGCTCCCCTAGCCTTCAGGCTAGGGCACCCCTAGGCTTTCGGCTCCCCTAGGCTAAGGCTAGGGCTCCCCTAGCCTTCAGGCTAGGGCACCCCTAGGCTTTCGGCTCCCCTAGGTTAAGGCTAGGGCTCCCCTAGCCTTCAGGCTAGGGCACCCCTAGGCTTTAGGCTAGGGCTCCCCTAGGCTAAGGCTAGGGCTCCCCTAGCCTTCAGGCTAGGGCACCCCTAGGCTTTAGGCTAGGGCTCCCCTAGGCTAAGGCTAGGGCTCCCCTAGCCTTCAGGCTAGGGCACCCCTAGGCTTTCGGCTCCCCTAGGCTAAGGCTAGGGCTCCCCTAGCATTCAGGCTAGGGCACCCCTAGGCTTTCGGCTCCCCAAGGCTAAGGCTAGGGCTCCCCTAGCCTTCAGATTAGGGCACCCCTAGGCTTTAGGCTAGGGCTCCCCTAGGCTAAGGCTAGGGCGCCCCTAGGCTAAGGCTAGGGCTCCCCTAGCCTTCAGGCTAGTGCACCCCGAGGCTTTAGGCTAGGGCTCCCCTAGGCTAAGGCTAGGGCTCCCCTAGCCTTCAGGATAGGGCACCCCGAGGCTTTAGGCTAGGGCTCCCCTAGGCTAAGGCTAGGGCTCCCCTAGCCTTCAGGCTAGGGCACCCCTAGGCTTTCGACTAGGGCTCCCCTAGGCTAAGGCTAGGCCTCCACTAGCCTTCAGGCTAGGGCACCCCTAGGCTTTCGGCTCCCCTAGGCTAAGGCTAGGGCTCCCCTAGCCTTCAGGCTAGGGCACCCCTAGGCTTTAGGCTAGGGCTCCCCTAGGCTAAGGCTAGGGCGCCCCTAGGCTAAGGCTAGGGCTCCCCTAGCCTTCAGGCTAGTGCACCCCGAGGCTTTAGGCTAGGGCTCCTCTAGGCTAAGGCTAGGGCTCCCCTAGCCTTCAGGCGAGGGCACCCCTAGGCTTTCGGCTCCCCTAGGCTAAGGCTAGGGCTCCCCTAGCCTTCAGGCTAGGGCACCCCTAGGCTTTAGGCTAGGGCTCCCCTAGGCTAAGGCTAGGGTGCTCCTAGGCTAAGGCTAGGGCTCCCCTAGCCTTCAGGCTAGTGCACCCCGAGGCTTTAGGCTAGGGCTCCCCTAGGCTAAGGCTAGGTCTCCCCTAGCCTTCAGGCGAGGGCACCCCGAGGCTTTAGGCTAGGGCTCCCCTAGGCTAAGGCTAGGGCTCCCCTAGCCTTCAGGCTAGGGCACCCGGAGGCTTTAGGCTAGGGCTCCCCTAGGCTAAGGCTAGGGCTCCCCTGGCCTTCAGGCTAGGGCACCCCGAGGCTTTAGGCTAAGGCTCCCCTAGGCTAAGGCTAGGGCTCCCCTAGCCTTCAGGCTAGGGCACCCCGAGGCTTTAGGCTAGGGCTCCCCTAGGCTAAGGCTAGGGCGCCCCTAGGCTAAGGCTAGGGCTCCCCTAGCCTTCAGGCTAGTGCACCCCGAGGCTTTAGGCTAGGGCTCCCCTAGGCTAAGGCTAGGGCTCCCCTAGCCTTCAGGCTAGGGCACCCCGAGGCTTTAGGCTAGGGCTCCCCTAGGCTAAGGCTAGGGCTCCCCTAGCCTTCAGGCTAGGGCACCCGGAGGCTTTAGGCTAGGGCTCCCCTAGGCTAAGGCTAGGGCTCCCCTAGCCTTCAGGCTAGGGCACCCCGAGGCTTTAGGCTAGGGCTCCCCTAGGCTAAGGCTAGGGCTCCCCTAGCCTTCAGGCTAGGGCACCCCGAGGCTTTAGGCTAGGGCTCCCCTAGGCTAAGGCTAGGGCTCCCCTAGCCTTCAGGCTAGGGCACCCCGAGGCTTTAGGCTAGGGCTCCCCTAGGCTAAGGCTAGGGCTCCCCTAGCCTTCAGGCTAGGGCACCCCGAGGCTTTAGGCTAGGGCTCCCCTAGGCTAAGGCTAGGGCTCCCCTAGCCTTCAGGCTAGGGCACCCCGAGGCTTTAGGCTAGGGCTCCCCTAGGCTAAGGCTAGGGCTCCCCTAGCCTTCAGGCTAGGGCACCCCGAGGCTTTAGGCTAGGGCTCCCCTAGGCTAAGGCTAGGGCTCCCCTAGGCTAAGGCTAGGGCTCCCCTAGCCTTCAGGCTAGGGCAGCCCGAGGCTTTAGTCTCCCCTAGGCGAAGGCTAGGGCTCCCCTAGCCTTCAGGCTAGGGCACCCCGAGGCTTTAGGCTCCCCTAGGCTAAGGCTAGGGCTCCCCTAGCCTTCAGGCTAGGGCACCCCTAGGCTTCAGGCTTGGGCACCCCTAGGCTTTAGGCTCCCCTAGGCTAAGGCTAGGGCTCCCCTAGCCTTCAGGCTAGGGCACCCCTAGGCTTTAGACTAGGGCTCCCCTAGGCTTTAGGCTCCCCTAGGCTAAGGCTAGGGCTCCCCTAGGCTTCAGGCTAGGGCACCCCTATGCTTTAGGCTAGGGCTCCCCTAGGCTAAGGCTAGGGCTCCCCTAGCCTTCAGGCTAGGGCACCCCTAGGCTTTAGGCTCCCCTAGGCTAAGGCTAGGGTTCCCCTAGCCTTCAGGCTAGGGCACCCCTAGGCTTTAGGCTAGGGCTCCCCTAGGCTAAGGCTAGGGCTCCCCTAGGCTAAGGCTAGGGCTCCCCTAGCCTTCAGGCTAGGGCACCCCTAGGCTTTAGGCTCCCCTAGGCTAAGGCTAGGGCTCCCCTAGCCTTCAGGCTAGGGCACCCCTAGGCTTTAGGCTCCCCTAGGCTAAGGCTAGGGCTCCCCTAGCCTTCAGGCTAGGGCACCCCTAGGCTTTAGGCTCCCCTAGGCTAAGGCTAGGACTCCCCTAGCCTTAAGGCTAGGGCACCCCTAGGCTTTAGGCTCCCCTAGGCTAAGGCTAGGGTTCCCCTAGCCTTCAGGCTAGGGCACCCCTAGGCTTTAGGCTCCCCTAGGCTAAGGCTAGGGCTCGCCTAGCCTTCAGGCTAGGGAACCCCTAGGCTTTAGGCTCCCCGAGGCTAATGCTAGGGCTCCCCTAGCCTTCAGGCTAGGGCACCCCTAGGCTTTAGGCTCACCTAGGCTAAGGCTAGGGCTCCCCTAGCCTTCAGGCTAGGGCACCCCTAGGCTTTAGGCTCCCCTTGGCTAAGGCTAGGACTCCCCTAGCCTTCAGGCTAGGGCACCCCTAGGCTTTAGGCTCCCCTAGGCTAAGGCTAGGGCTCCCCTAGCCTTCAGGCTAGGGCACCCCTAGGCTTTCGGCTCCCCTAGGCTAAGGCTAGGGCTCCCCTAGCCTTCAGGCTAGGGCACCCCTAGGCTTTCGGCTCCCCTAGGTTAAGGCTAGGGCTCCCCTAGCCTTCAGGCTAGGGCACCCCTAGGCTTTAGGCTAGGGCTCCCCTAGGCTAAGGCTAGGGCTCCCCTAGCCTTCAGGCTAGGGCACCCCTAGGCTTTAGGCTAGGGCTCCCCTAGGCTAAGGCTAGGGCTCCCCTAGCCTTCAGGCTAGGGCACCCCTAGGCTTTCGGCTCCCCTAGGCTAAGGCTAGGGCTCCCCTAGCATTCAGGCTAGGGCACCCCTAGGCTTTCGGCTCCCCAAGGCTAAGGCTAGGGCTCCCCTAGCCTTCAGATTAGGGCACCCCTAGGCTTTAGGCTAGGGCTCCCCTAGGCTAAGGCTAGGGCGCCCCTAGGCTAAGGCTAGGGCTCCCCTAGCCTTCAGGCTAGTGCACCCCGAGGCTTTAGGCTAGGGCTCCCCTAGGCTAAGGCTAGGGCTCCCCTAGCCTTCAGGATAGGGCACCCCGAGGCTTTAGGCTAGGGCTCCCCTAGGCTAAGGCTAGGGCTCCCCTAGCCTTCAGGCTAGGGCACCCCTAGGCTTTCAACTAGGGCTCCCCTAGGCTAAGGCTAGGCCTCCACTAGCCTTCAGGCTAGGGCACCCCTAGGCTTTCGGCTCCCCTAGGCTAAGGCTAGGGCTCCCCTAGCCTTCAGGCTAGGGCACCCCTAGGCTTTAGGCTAGGGCTCCCCTAGGCTAAGGCTAGGGCGCCCCTAGGCTAAGGCTAGGGCTCCCCTAGCCTTCAGGCTAGTGCACCCCGAGGCTTTAGGCTAGGGCTCCCCTAGGCTAAGGCTAGGGCTCCCCTAGCCTTCAGGCGAGGGCACCCCGAGGCTTTAGGCTAGGGCTCCCCTAGGCTAAGGCTAGGGCTCCCCTAGCCTTCAGGCTAGGGCACCCGGAGGCTTTAGGCTAGGGCTCCCCTAGGCTAAGGCTAGGGCTCCCCTGGCCTTCAGGCTAGGGCACCCCGAGGCTTTAGGCTAGGGCTCCCCTAGGCTAAGGCTAGGGCTCCCCTAGCCTTCAGGCTAGGGCACCCCGAGGCTTTAGGCTAGGGCTCCCCTAGGCTAAGGCTAGGGCTCCCCTAGCCTTCAGGCTAGGGCACACCGAGGCTTTAGGCTAGGGCTCCCCTAGGCTAAGGCTAGGGCTCCCCTAGCCTTCAGGCTAGGGCACCCCGAGGCTTTAGGCTAGGGCTCCCCTAGGCTAAGGCTAGGGCTCCCCTAGCCTTCAGGCTAGGGCACCCTGAGGCTTTAGGCTAGGGCTCCCCTAGGCTAAGGCTAGGGCTCCCCTAGCCTTCAGGCTAGGGCACCCCGAGGCTTTAGGCTAGGGCTCCCCTAGGCTAAGGCTAGGGCTCCCCTAGGCTAAGGCTAGGGCTCCCCTAGCCTTCAGGCTAGGGCACCCCGAGGCTTTAGTCTCCCCTAGGCGAAGGCTAGGGCTCCCCTAGCCTTCAGGCTAGGGCACCCCGAGGCTTTAGGCTCCCCTAGGCTAAGGCTAGGGCTCCCCTAGCCTTCAGTCTAGGGCACCCCTAGGCTTCAGGCTTGGGCACCCCTAGGCTTTAGGCTCCCCTAGGCTAAGGCTAGGGCTCCCCTAGCCTTCAGGCTAGGGCACCCCTAGGCTTTAGGCTAGGGCTCCCCTAGGCTTTAGGCTCCCCTAGGCTAAGGCTAGGGCTCCCCTAGGCTTCAGGCTAGGGCACCCCTATGCTTTAGGCTAGGGCTCCCCTAGGCTAAGGCTAGGGCTCCCCTAGGCTTCAGGCTAGGGCACCCCTAGGCTTTAGGCTCCCCTAGGCTAAGGCTAGGGTTCCCCTAGCCTTCAGGCTAGGGCACCCCTAGGCTTTAGGCTAGGGCTCCCCTAGGCTAAGGCTAGGGCTCCCCTAGGCTAAGGCTAGGGCTCGCCTAGCCTTCAGGCTAGGGCACCCCTAGGCTTTAGGCTCCACCAGGGTAAGGCTAGGGCTCCCCTAGCCTTCAGGCTAGGGCACCCCTAGGCTTTAGGCTCCCCTAGGCTAAGGCTAGGACTCCCCTAGCCTTAAGGCTAGGGCACCCCTAGGCTTTAGGCTCCCCTAGGCTAAGGCTAGGGTTCCCCTAGCCTTCAGGCTAGGGCACCCCTAGGCTTTAGGCTCCCCTAGGCTAAGGCTAGGGCTCGCCTAGCCTTCAGGCTAGGGAACCCCTAGGCTTTAGGCTCCCCGAGGCTAATGCTAGGGCTCCCCTAGCCTTCAGGCTAGGGCACCCCTAGGCTTTAGGCTCACCTAGGCTAAGGCTAGGGCTCCCCTAGCCTTCAGGCTAGGGCACCCCTAGGCTTTAGGCTCCCCTTGGCTAAGGCTAGGACTCCCCTAGCCTTCAGGCTAGGGCACCCCTAGGCTTTAGGCTCCCCTAGGCTAAGGCTAGGGCTCCCCTAGCCTTCAGGCTAGGGCACCCCTAGGCTTTAGGCTCCCCTAGGCTAAGGCTAGGGCTCCCCTAGCCTTCAGGCTAGGGCACCCATAGGCTTTAGGCTCCCCTAGGCTAAGGCTAGGGCTCCCCTAGCCTTCAGGCTAGGGCACCCCTAGGCTTTAGGCTCCCCTAGGCTAAGGCTAGGGCTCCCCTAGCCTTCAGGCTAGGGCACCCCTAGGCTTTAGGCTCCCCTAGGCTAAGGCTTGGGCTCCCCTAGCCTTCAGGCTAGGGCACCCCTAGGCTTTAGGCTCCCCGAGGCTAAGGCTAGAGCTCCCCTAGCCTTCAGGCTAGGGCACCCCTAGGCTTTAGGCTCCCCTAGGCTAAGGCTAGGGCTCCCCTAGCCTTCAGGCTCGGGCACCACTAGGCTTTAGGCTCCCCTAGGCTAAGGCTAGGGCTACCCTAGCCTTCAGGCTAGGGCACCCCTAGGCTTTAGGCTCCCCTAGGCTAAGGCTAGGGCTCCCCTAGCCTTCAGGTTAGGGCACCCCTAGGCTTTAGGCTCCCCTAGGCTAAGGCTAGGGCTCCCCTAGCCTTCAGGCTAGGGCACCCCTAGGCTTTAGGCTCCCCTAGGCTAAGGCTAGGGCTCCCCTAGCCTTCAGGCTAGGGCACCCCTAGGCTTTAGGCTCCCCTAGGCTAAGGCTAGGGCTCCCCTAGCCTTCAGGCTAGGGCTCCCCTAGCCTTCAGGCTAGGGCACCCCTAGGCTTTAGGCTCCCCTAGGCTAAGGCTAGGGCTCCCCTAGCCTTCAGGCTAGGGCACCCCTAGTTTTTAGGCTCCCCCAGGCTAAGGCTAGGGCTCCCCTAGCCTTCAGGCTACGGCACCCCTAGGCTTTAGGCTCCCCTAGGCTAAGGCTAGGGCTCCCCTAGCCTTCAGGCTAGGGCACCCCTAGGCTTTAGGCTCCCCTAGGCTAAGGCTAGGGCTCCCCTAGCCTTCAGGTTAGGGCACCCCTAGGCTTCAGGCTCCCCTAGGCTAAGGCTAGGGCTCCCCTAGCCTTCAGGCTAGGGCACCCCTAGGTTTGAGGCTCCCCTAGGCTAAGGCTAGGGCTCATCTAGCCTTCAGGCTAGGGCACTCCTAGGCTTTAGGCTCCCCTAGGCTAAGGCTAGGGCTCCCCTAGCCTTCAGGCTAGGGCACCCCTAGGCTTTAGGCTCCCCTAGGCTAAGGCTAGGGCTCCCCTAGCCTTCAGGCTAGGGCACCCCTAGGCTTGAGACTCCCCTAGGCTAAGGCTAGGGCTCCCCTAGCCTTCAGGCTAGGGCACCCCTAGGCTTTAGGCTCCCCTAGGCTAAGGCTAGGGCTCCACTAGCCTTCAGGCTATGGCACCCCTAGGCTTCAGGCTAGGGCACCCCTAGGCTTTAGGCTCCCCTAGGCTAAGGCTAGGGCTCCCCTAGCCTTCAGGCTAGGGCACCCCTAGGCTTTAGGCTCCCCTAGGCTAAGGCTAGGGCTCCCGTAGCCTTCAGGCTAGTGCACCCCTAGGCTTTAGGCTCCCCTAGGCTAAGGCTAGGGCTCCCCTAGCCTTCAGGCTAGGGCACCCCTAGGCTTTAGGCTCCCCTAGGCTAAGGCTAGGGCTCCCCTAGCCTTCAGGCTAGGGCACCCCTAGGCTTTAGGCTCCCCTAGGCTAAGACTAGGGCTCCCCTAGCCTTCAGGCTAGGGCACCCCTAGGCTTTAGGCTCCCCTAGGCTAAGGCTAGGGCTCCCCTAGCCTTCAGGCTAGGGCCCCCCTAGTTTTTAGGCTCCCCCAGGCTAAGGCTAGGGCTCCCCTAGCCTTCAGGCTACGGCACCCCTAAGCTTTAGGCTCCCCTAGGCTAAGGCTAGGGCTCCCCTAGCCTTCAGGCTAGGGCACCCCTAGGCTTTAGGCTCCCCTAGGCTAAGGCTAGGGCTCCCCTAGCCTTCAGGCTAGGGCACCCCTAGGCTTAAGGCTCCCCTAGGCTAAGGTTAGGCCTTCCCAAGCCTTCAGGCTAGGGCACCCCTAGGCTTTAGGCTCCCCTAGGCTAAGGCTAGGGCTCCCCTAGCCTTCAGTCTAGGTCACCCCTAGGCTTTAGGCTCCCCTAGGCTAAGGCTAGGGCTCATCTAGCCTTCAGGCTAGGGCACCCCTAGGCTTTAGGCTCCCCTAGGCTAAGGCTAGGGCTCCCCAAGCCTTCAGGCTAGGGCACCCCTAGGCTTTAGGCTCCCCTAGGCTAAGGCTAGGGCTCCCCTAGCCTTCAGGCTAGGGCACCCCTAGGCTTTAGGCTCCCGTAGGCTAAGGCTAGGGCTCCCCTAGCCTTCAGGCTAGGGCACGCCTAGGCTTTAGGCTCCCCTAGGCTAAGGCTAGGGCTCCCCTAGCCTTCAGGCTAGGGCACCCCTAGGCTTTAGGCTCCCCTAGGCTAATGCTAGGGCTCCCCTAGCCTTCAGGCTAGGGCACCCCTAGGCTTTAGGCTCCCCTAGGCTAAGGCTAGGGCTCCCCTAGCCTTCAGGCTAGGGCACCCATAGGTTTCAGGCTAGGGCACCCCTAGGCTTTAGGCTCCCCTAGGCTAAGGCTAGGGCTCCCCTAGCCTTCAGACTAGGGCACCCCTAGGCTTTAGGCTCCAATAGGCTAAGGCTAGGGCTCCCCTAGCCTTCAGGCTAGGGCACCCCTAGGCTTTAGGCTAGGGCTCCCCTAGGCTAAGGCTAGGGCTCCCCTAGCCTTCAGGCTAGGGCACCCCTAGGCTTTAGGCTCCCCTAGGCTAAGGCTAGGTCTCCCCTAGCCTTCAGGCTAGGGCACCCCTAGGCTTTAGGCTCCCCTAGGCTAAGGCTAGGTCTCCCCTAGCCTTCAGGCTAGGGCACCCCTAGGCTTTAGGCTAGGGCTCCCCTAGGCTAAGGCTAGGGCTCCCCTAGCCTCCAGGCTAGGGCACCCCTAGGCTTTAGGCTCCCCTAGGCTAAGGCTAGGGCTCCCCTAGCCTTCAGGCTAGGGCACCCCTAGGCTTTAGGCTCCCCTAGGCTAAGGCTAGGGCTCCCCTAGCCTTCAGGCTAGGGCACCCCTAGGCTTTAGGCTCCCCTAGGCTAAGGCTAGGGCTCCCCTAGCCTTCAGGCTCGGGCACCCCTAGGCTTTAGGCTCCCCTAGGCTAAGGCTAGGGCTCCCCTAGCCTTCAGGCTCGGGCACCCCTAGGCTTTAGGCTCCCCTAGGCTAAGGCTAGGGCTACCCTAGCCTTCAGGCTAGGGCACCCCTAGGCTTTAGGCTCCCCTAGGCTAAGGCTAGGGCTCCCCTAGCCTTCAGGTTAGGGCACCCCTAGGCTTTAGGCTCCCCTAGGCTAAGGCTAGGGCTCCCCTAGCCTTCAGGCTAGGGCACCCCTAGGCTTTAGGCTCCCCTAGGCTAAGGCTAGGGCTCCCCTAGCCTTCAGGCTAGGGCACCCCTAGGCTTTAGGCTCCCCTAGGCTAAGGCTAGGGCTCCCCTAGCCTTCAGGCTAGGGCTCCCCTAGCCTTCAGGCTAGGGCACCCCTAGGCTTTAGGCTCCCCTAGGCTAAGGCTAGGGCTCCCCTAGCCTTCAGGCTAGGGCACCCCTAGTTTTTAGGCTCCCCCAGGCTAAGGCTAGGGCTCCCCTAGCCTTCAGGCTACGGCACCCCTAGGCTTTAGGCTCCCCTAGGCTAAGGCTAGGGCTCCCCTAGCCTTCAGGCTAGGGCACCCCTAGGCTTTAGGCTCCCCTAGGCTAAGGCTAGGGCTCCCCTAGCCTTCAGGTTAGGGCACCCCTAGGCTTCAGGCTCCCCTAGGCTAAGGCTAGGGCTCCCCTAGCCTTCAGGCTAGGGCACCCCTAGGCTTGAGGCTCCCCTAGGCTAAGGCTAGGGCTCATCTAGCCTTCAGGCTAGGGCACTCCTAGGCTTTAGGCTCCCCTAGGCTAAGGCTAGGGCTCCCCTAGCCTTCAGGCTAGGGCACCCCTAGGCTTTAGGCTCCCCTAGGCTAAGGCTAGGGCTCCCCTAGCCTTCAGGTTAGGGCACCCCTAGGCTTCAGGCTCCCCTAGGCTAAGGCTAGGGCTCCCCTAGCCTTCAGGCTAGGGCACCCCTAGGCTTGAGACTCCCCTAGGCTAAGGCTAGGGCTCCCCTAGCCTTCAGGCTAGGGCACCCCTAGGCTTTAGGCTCCCCTAGGCTAAGGCTAGGGCTCCCCTAGCCTTCAGGCTATGGCACCCCTAGGCTTCAGGCTAGGGCACCCCTAGGCTTTAGGCTCCCCTAGGCTAAGGCTAGGGCTCCCCTAGCCTTCAGGCTAGGGCACCCCTAGGCTTTAGGCTCCCCTAGGCTAAGGCTAGGGCTCCCGTAGCCTTCAGGCTAGTGCACCCCTAGGCTTTAGGCTCCCCTAGGCTAAGGCTAGGGCTCCCCTAGCCTTCAGGCTAGGGCACCCCTAGGCTTTAGGCTCCCCTAGGCTAAGGCTAGGGCTCCCCTAGCCTTCAGGCTAGGGCACCCCTAGGCTTTAGGCTCCCCTAGGCTAAGGCTAGGGCTCCCCTAGCCTTCAGGCTAGGGCCCCCCTAGTTTTTAGGCTCCCCCAGGCTAAGGCTAGGGCTCCCCTAGCCTTCAGGCTACGGCACCCCTAAGCTTTAGGCTCCCCTAGGCTAAGGCTAGGGCTCCCCTAGCCTTCAGGCTAGGGCACCCCTAGGCTTTAGGCTCCCCTAGGCTAAGGCTAGGGCTCCCCTAGCCTTCAGGCTAGGGCACCCCTAGGCTTAAGGCTCCCCTAGGCTAAGGTTAGGCCTTCCCAAGCCTTCAGGCTAGGGCACCCCTAGGCTTTAGGCTCCCCTAGGCTAAGGCTAGGGCTCCCCTAGCCTTCAGTCTAGGTCACCCCTAGGCTTTAGGCTCCCCTAGGCTAAGGCTAGGGCTCATCTAGCCTTCAGGCTAAGGCACCCCTAGGCTTTAGGCTCCCCTAGGCTAAGGCTAGGGCTCCCCAAGCCTTCAGGCTAGGGCACCCCTAGGCTTTAGGCTCCCCTAGGCTAAGGCTAGGGCTCCCCTAGCCTTCAGGCTAGGGCACCCCTAGGCTTTAGGCTCCCGTAGGCTAAGGCTAGGGCTCCCCTAGCCTTCAGGCTAGGGCACCCCTAGGCTTTAGGCTCCCCTAGGCTAAGGCTAGGGCTCCCCTAGCCTTCAGGCTAGGGCACCCCTAGGCTTTAGGCTCCCCTAGGCTAAGGCTAGGGCTCCCCTAGCCTTCAGGCTAGGGCACCCCTAGGCTTTAGGCTCCCCTAGGCTAAGGCTAGGGCTCCCCTAGCCTTCAGGCTAGGGCACCCCTAGGTTTCAGGCTAGGGCACCCCTAGGCTTTAGGCTCCCCTAGGCTAAGGCTAGGGCTCCCCTAGCCTTCAGACTAGGGCACCCCTAGGCTTTAGGCTCCAATAGGCTAAGGCCAGGGCTCCCCTAGCCTTCAGGCTAGGGCACCCCTAGGCTTTAGGCTAGGGCTCCCCTAGGCTAAGGCTAGGGCTCCCCTAGCCTTCAGGCTAGGGCACCCCTAGGCTTTAGGCTCCCCTAGGCTAAGGCTAGGTCTCCCCTAGCTTTCAGGCTAGGGCACCCCTAGGCTTTAGGCTCCCCTAGGCTAAGGCTAGGTCTCCCCTAGCCTTCAGGCTAGGGCACCCCTAGGCTTTAGGCTAGGGCTCCCCTAGGCTAAGGCTAGGGCTCCCCTAGCCTCCAGGCTAGGGCACCCCTAGGCTTTAGGCTCCCCTAGGCTAAGGCTAGGGCTCCCCTAGCCTTCAGGCTAGGGCACCCCTAGGCTTTAGGCTCCCCTAGGCTAAGGCTAGGGCTCCCCTAGCCTTCAGGCTAGGGCACCCCTAGGCTTTAGGCTCCCCTAGGCTAAGGCTAGGGCTCCCCTAGCCTTCAGGCTCGGGCACCCCTAGGCTTTAGGCTCCCCTAGGCTAAGGCTAGGGCTCCCCTAGCCTTCAGGCTAGGGCACCCCTAGGCTTTAGGCTCCCCTAGGCTAAGGCTAGGGCTACCCTAGCCTTCAGGCTAGGGCACCCCTAGGCTTTAGGCTCCCCTAGGCTAAGGCTAGGGCTCCCCTAGCCTTCAGGTTAGGGCACCCCTAGGCTTTAGGCTCCCCTAGGCTAAGTCTAGGGCTCCCCTAGCCTTCAGGCTAGGGCACCCCTAGGCTTTAGGCTCCCCTAGGCTAAGGCTAGGGCTCCCCTAGCCTTCAGGCTAGGGCACCCCTAGGCTTTAGGCTCCCCTAGGCTAAGGCTAGGGCTCCCCTAGCCTTCAGGCTAGGGCTCCCCTAGCCTTCAGGCTAGGGCACCCCTAGGCTTTAGGCTCCCCTAGGCTAAGGCTAGGGCTCCCCTAGCCTTCAGGCTAGGGCACCCCTAGTTTTTAGGCTCCCCCAGGCTAAGGCTAGGGCTCCCCTAGCCTTCAGGCTACGGCACCCCTAGGCTTTAGGCTCCCCTAGGCTAAGGCTAGGGCTCCCCTAGCCTTCAGGCTAGGGCACCCCTAGGCTTTAGGCTCCCCTAGGCTAAGGCTAGGGCTCCCCTAGCCTTCAGGTTAGGGCACCCCTAGGCTTCAGGCTCCCCTAGGCTAAGGCTAGGGCTCCCCTAGCCTTCAGGCTAGGGCACCCGTAGGCTTGAGGCTCCCCTAGGCTAAGGCTAGGGCTCATCTAGCCTTCAGGCTAGGGCACTCCTAGGCTTTAGGCTCCCCTAGGCTAAGGCTAGGGCTCCCCTAGCCTTCAGGCTAGGGCACCCCTAGGCTTTAGGCTCCCCTAGGCTAAGGCTAGGGCTCCCCTAGCCTTCAGGTTAGGGCACCCCTAGGCTTCAGGCTCCCCTAGGCTAAGGCTAGGGCTCCCCTAGCCTTCAGGCTAGGGCACCCCTAGGCTTGAGACTCCCCTAGGCTAAGGCTAGGGCTCCCCTAGCCTTCAGGCTAGGGCACCCCTAGGCTTTAGGCTCCCCTAGGCTAAGGCTAGGGCTCCACTAGCCTTCAGGCTATGGCACCCCTAGGCTTCAGGCTAGGGCACCCCTAGGCTTTAGGCTCCCCTAGGCTAAGGCTAGGGCTCCCCTAGCCTTCAGGCTAGGGCACCCCTAGGCTTTAGGCTCCCCTAGGCTAAGGCTAGGGCTCCCGTAGCCTTCAGGCTAGTGCACCCCTAGGCTTTAGGCTCCCCTAGGCTAAGGCTAGGGCTCCCCTAGCCTTCAGGCTAGGGCACCCCTAGGCTTTAGGCTCCCCTAGGCTAAGGCTAGGGCTCCCCTAGCCTTCAGGCTAGGGCACCCCTAGGCTTTAGGCTCCCCTAGGCTAAGGCTAGGGCTCCCCTAGCCTTCAGGCTAGGGCCCCCCTAGTTTTTAGGCTCCCCCAGGCTAAGGCTAGGGCTCCCCTAGCCTTCAGGCTACGGCACCCCTAAGCTTTAGGCTCCCCTAGGCTAAGGCTAGGGCTCCCCTAGCCTTCAGGCTAGGGCACCCCTAGGCTTTAGGCTCCCCTAGGCTAAGGCTAGGGCTCCCCTAGCCTTCAGGCTAGGGCACCCCTAGGCTTAAGGCTCCCCTAGGCTAAGGTTAGGCCTTCCCAAGCCTTCAGGCTAGGGCACCCCTAGGCTTTAGGCTCCCCTAGGCTAAGGCTAGGGCTCCCCTAGCCTTCAGTCTAGGTCACCCCTAGGCTTTAGGCTCCCCTAGGCTAAGGCTAGGGCTCATCTAGCCTTCAGGCTAAGGCACCCCTAGGCTTTAGGCTCCCCTAGGCTAAGGCTAGGGCTCCCCAAGCCTTCAGGCTAGGGCACCCCTAGGCTTTAGGCTCCCCTAGGCTAAGGCTAGGGCTCCCCTAGCCTTCAGGCTAGGGCACCCCTAGGCTTTAGGCTCCCGTAGGCTAAGGCTAGGGCTCCCCTAGCCTTCAGGCTAGGGCACCCCTAGGCTTTAGGCTCCCCTAGGCTAAGGCTAGGGCTCCCCTAGCCTTCAGGCTAGGGCACCCCTAGGCTTTAGGCTCCCCTAGGCTAAGGCTAGGGCTCCCCTAGCCTTCAGGCTAGGGCACCCCTAGGCTTTAGGCTCCCCTAGGCTAAGGCTAGGGCTCCCCTAGCCTTCAGGCTAGGGCACCCCTAGGTTTCAGGCTAGGGCACCCCTAGGCTTTAGGCTCCCCTAGGCTAAGGCTAGGGCTCCCCTAGCCTTCAGACTAGGGCACCCCTAGGCTTTAGGCTCCAATAGGCTAAGGCTAGGGCTCCCCTAGCCTTCAGGCTAGGGCACCCCTAGGCTTTAGGCTAGGGCTCCCCTAGGCTAAGGCTAGGGCTCCCCTAGCCTTCAGGCTAGGGCACCCCTAGGCTTTAGGCTCCCCTAGGCTAAGGCTAGGTCTCCCCTAGCCTTCAGGCTAGGGCACCCCTAGGCTTTAGGCTCCCCTAGGCTAAGGCTAGGTCTCCCCTAGCCTTCAGGCTAGGGCACCCCTAGGCTTTAGGCTAGGGCTCCCCTAGGCTAAGGCTAGGGCTCCCCTAGCCTCCAGGCTAGGGCACCCCTAGGCTTTAGGCTCCCCTAGGCTAAGGCTAGGGCTCCCCTAGCCTTCAGGCTAGGGCACCCCTAGGCTTTAGGCTCCCCTAGGCTAAGGCTAGGGCTCCCCTAGCCTTCAGGCTAGGGCACCCCTAGGCTTTAGGCTCCCCTAGGCTAAGGCTAGGGCTCCCCTAGCCTTCAGGCTAGGGCACCCCTAGGCTTTAGTCTCCCCTAGGCTAAGGCTAGGGCTCCCCTAGCCTTCAGGCTAGGGCTCCCCTAGCCTTCAGGCTAGGGCACCCCTAGGCTTTAGGCTCCCCTAGGCTAAGGCTAGGGCTCCCCTAGCCTTCAGGCTAGGGCACCCCTAGTTTTTAGGCTCCCCCAGGCTAAGGCTTGGGCTCCCCTAGCCTTCAGGCTACGGCACCCCTAGGCTTTAGGCTCCCCTAGGCTAAGGCTAGGGCTCCCCTAGCCTTCAGGCTAGGGCACCCCTAGGCTTTAGGCTCCCATGGGCTAAGGCTAGGGCTCCCCTAGCCTTCAGGCTAGGGCACCCCTAGGCTTAAGGCTCCCCTAGGCTAAGGTTAGGGCTCCCCAAGCCTTCAGGCTAGGGCACCCCTAGGCTTTAGGCTCCCCTAAGCTAAGGCTAGGGCTCCCCTAGCCTTCAGGCTAGGTCACCCCTAGGCTTTAGGCTCCCCTAGGCTAAGGCTAGGGCTCATCTAGCCTTCAGGCTAGGGCACCCCTAGGCTTTAGGCTCCCCTAGGCTAAGGCTAGGGCTTCCCTAGCCTTCACGCTAGGGCACCCCTAGGCTTTAGGCTCCCCTAGGCTAAGGCTAGGGCTCCCCTAGCCTTCAGGCTAGGGCACCCCTAGGCTTTAGGCTCCCCTAGGCTAAGGCTAGGGCTCCCCTAGCCTTCAGGTTAGGGCACCCCTAGGCTTCAGGCTCCCCTAGGCTAAGGCTAGGGCTCCCCTAGCCTTCAGGCTAGGGCACCCCTAGGCTTTAGGCTCCCCTAGGCTAAGGCTAGGGCTTCCCTAGCCTTCAGGCTAGGGCACCCCCAGGCTTTAGGCTCCCCTAGGCTAAGGCTAGGGCTCCCCTAGCCTTCAGGCTAGGGCACCCCTAGGCTTCAGGCTAGGGCACCCCTAGGCTTTAGGCTCCCCTAGGCTAAGGCTAGGGCTCCCCTAGCCTTCAGGCTAGGGCACCCCTAGGCTTTAGGCTCCCCTAGGCTAAGGCTAGGGCTCCCGTAGCCTTCAGGCTAGTGCACCCCTAGGCTTTAGGCTCCCCTAGGCTAAGGCTAGGGCTCCCCTAGCCTTCAGGCTAGGGCACCCCTAGGCTTTAGGCTCCCCTAGGCTAAGGCTAGGGCTCCCCTAGCCTTCAGGCTAGGGCACCCCTAGGCTTTAGGCTCCCCTAGGCTAAGGCTAGGGCTCCCCTAGCCTTCAGGCTAGGGCACCCCTAGGCTTTATGCTCCCCTAGGCTAAGGCTAGGGCTCCCCTAGTCTTCAGGCTAGGGCACCCCTAGTTTTTAGGCTCCCCTAGGCTAAGGTTAGGCCTCCCCAAGCCCTCAGGCTAGGGCACCCCTAGGCTTTAGGCTCCCCTAGGCTAAGGCTAGGGCTCCCCTAGCCTTCAGGCTAAGTCACCCCTAGGCTTTAGGCTCCCCTAGGCTAAGGCTAGGGCTCATCTAGCCTTCAGGCTAGGGCACCCCTAGGCTTTAGGCTCCCCTAGGCTAAGGCTAGGGCTCCCCTAGCCTTCAGGCTAAGGCACCCCTAGGCTTTAGGCTCCCCTAGGCTAAGGCTATGGCTCCCCTAGCCTTCAGGCTAGGGCACCCCCAGGCTTTAGGCTCCCGTAGGCTAAGGCTAGGGCTCCCCTAGCCTTCAGGCTAGGGCACCCCTAGGCTTTAGGCTCCCCTAGGCTAAGGCTAGGGCTCCCCTAGCCTTCAGGCTAGGGCACCCCTAGGCTTTAGGCTCCCCTAGGCTAAGGCTAGGGCTCCCCTAGCCTTCAGGCTAGGGCACCCCTAGGCTTCAGGCTAGGGCACCCCTAGGCTTTAGGCTCCCCTAGGCTAAGGCTAGGGCTCCCCTAGCCTTCAGACTAGGGCACCCCTAGGCTTTAGGCTCCAATAGGCTAAGGCTAGGGCTCCCCTAGCCTTCAGGCTAGGGCACCCCTAGGCTTTAGGCTAGGGCTCCCCTAGGCTAAGGCTAGGGCTCCCCTAGGCTTCAGGCTAGGGCACCCCTAGGCTTTAGGCTCCCCTAGGCTAAGGCTAGGTCTCCCCTAGCCTTCAGGCTAGGGCACCCCTAGGCTTTAGGCTAGGGCTCCCCTAGGCTAAGGCTAGGGCTCCCCTAGCCTCCAGGCTAGGGCACCCCTAGGCTTTAGGCTCCCCTAGGTTAAGGCTAGGGCTCCCCTAGCCTTCAGGCTAGGGCACCCCTAGGCTTTAGGCTAGGGCTCCCCTAGGCTAAGGCTAGGGCTCCCCTAGCCTTCAGGCTAGGGCACCCCTAGGCTTTAGGCTAGGGCTCCCCTAGGCTAAGGCTAGGGCTCCCCTAGCATTCAGGCTAGGGCACCCCTAGACTTTCGGCTAGGGCTCCCCTAGAATAAGGCTAGGGCTCCCCTAGCCTTCAGGCTAGGGCACCCCTAGGCTTTCGGCTCCCCTAGGCTAAGGCTAGGGCTCCCCTAGCCTTCAGGCTAGGGCACCCCTAGCTTTCGCCTAGGGCTCCCCTAGGCTAAGGCTAGGGCTCCCCTAGCCTTCAGGCTAGGGCACCCCTAGGCTAAGGCTAGGGCTCCCCTAGGCTAAGGCTAGGCCTCCACTAGCCTTCAGGCTAGGGCACCCCTAGGCTTTCGGCTCCCCTAGGCTAAGGCTAGGGCTCCCCTAGCCTTCAGGCTAGGGCACCCCTAGGCTTTAGGCTAGGGCTCCCCTAGGCTAAGGCTAGGGCGCCCCTAGGCTAAGGCTAGGGCTCCCCTAGCCTTCAGGCTAGTGCACCCCGAGGCTTTAGGCTAGGGCTCCCCTAGGCTAAGGCTAGGGATCCCCTAGCCTTCAGGCTAGGGCACCCCGAGGCTTTAGGCAAGGGCTCCCCTAGGCTAAGGCTAGGGCTCCCCTAGCCTTCAGGCTAGGGCACCCCGAGGCTTTAGGCTAGGGCTCCCCTAGGCTAAGGCTAGGGCTCCCCTAGCCTTCAGGCTAGGGCACCCCGAGGCTTTAGGCTCCCCTAGGCTAAGGCTAGGGCTCCCCTAGCCTTCAGGCTAGGGCACCCCTAGGTTTCAGGCTTGGGCACCCCTAGGCTTTAGGCTCCCCTAGGCTAAGGCTAGGGCTCCCCTAGCCTTCAGGCTAGGGCTCCCCTAGGCTTTAGGCTCGGGCTCCCCTAGGCTAAGGCTAGGGCTCCCCTAGCCTTCAGGCTAGGGCACCCCTAGGCTTTAGGCTCCCCTAGGCTAAGGCTAGGGCTCCCCTAGGCTTCAGGCTAGGGCACCCCTATGCTTTAGGCTAGGGCTCCCCTAGGCTAAGGCTAGGGCTCCCCTAGCCTTCAGGCTAGGGCACCCCTAGGTTTAGGCTCCCCTAGGCTAAGGCTAGGGTTCCCCTAGCCTTCAGGCTAGGGCACCCCTAGGCTTTAGGCTAGGGCTCCCCTAGGCTAAGGCTAGGGCTCCCCTAGGATAAGGCTAGGGCTCCCCTAGCCTTCAGGCTAGGGCACCCCTAGGCTTTAGGCTCCCCTAGGCTAAGGCTAGGGCTCCCCTAGCCTTCAGGCTAGGGCACCCCTAGGCTTTAGGCTAGGGCTCCCCTAGGCTAAGGCTAGGGCTCCCCTAGCCTTCAGGCTAGGGCACCCCTAGGCTTTAGGCTCCCCTAGGCTAAGGCTAGGGCTCCCCTAGACTTCAGGCTAGGGCACCCCTAGGCTTTAGGCTAGGGCTCCCCTAGGCTAAGGCTAGGGCTCCCCTAGCCTTCAGGCTAGGGCACCCCTAGGCTTTAGGCTCCCCTAGGCTAAGGCTAGGGCTCCCCTAGCCTTCAGGCTAGGGCACCCTTAGGCTTTAGGCTCCCCTAGGCTAAGGCTAGGGCTCCCCTAGCCTTCAGGCTAGGGCACCCCTAGGCTTTAGGCTCCCCTAGGCTAAGGCTGGGCTCCCCTAGCCTTCAGGCTAGGGCACCCCTAGGCTTTAGGCTAGGGCTCCCCTAGGCTAAGGCTAGGGCTCCCCTAGCCTTCAGGCTAGGGCACCCCTAGGCTTTAGGCTCCCCTAGGCTAAGGCTAGGGCTCCCCTAGGCTAAGGCTAGGGCTCCCCTAGCCTTCAGGCTAGGGCACCCCTAGGCTTTAGGCTAGGGCTCCCCTAGGCTAAGGCTAGTGCTCCCCTAGCCTTCAGGCTAGGGCACCCCTAAGCTTTAGGCTCCCCTAGGCTAAGGCTAGGGCTCCCCTAGCCTTCAGGCTAGGGCACCCCTAGGCTTTAGGCTAGGGCTCCCCTAGGCTAAGGCTAGGGCTCCCATAGCCTTCAGGCTAGGGCACCCCTAGGCTTTAGGCTCCCCTAGGCTAAGGTTAGGGCTCCCCTAGCCTTCAGGCTAGGGCACCCCTAGGCTTTAGGCTAGGGCTCCCCTAGGCTAAGGCTAGGGCTCCCCTAGCCTTCAGGCTAGGGCACCCCTAGGCTTTAGGCTCCCCTAGGCTAAGGCTAGGGCTCCCCTAGCCTTCAGGCTAGGGCACCCCTAGGCTTTAGGCTCCCCTAGGCTAAGGCTAGGGCTCCCCTAGCCTTCAGGCTAGGGCACCCCTAGGCTTTAGGCTCCCCTAGGCTAAGGCTAGGGCAACCCTAGGCTTTAGGCTCCCCTAGGCTAAGGCTAGGGCTCCCCTAGCCTTCAGGCTAGGGCACCCCTAGGCTTTAGGCTCCCCTAGGCTAAGGCTAGGGCACCCCTAGGCTTTAGGCTCCCCTAGGCTAAGGCCACGGCTGCCCTAGCCTTCAGGCTAGGGCACCCCTAGGCTTTAGGCTCCCCTAGGCTAAGGCCAGGGCTGCCCTAGCCTTCAGGCTAGGGCACCCCTAGGCTTTAGGCTCCCCTAGGCTAAGGCCAGGGCTGCCCTAGCCTTCAGGCTAGGGCACCCCTAGGCTTTAGGCTCCCCTAGGCTAAGGCCAGGGCTGCCCTAGCCTTCAGGCTAGGGCACCCCTAGGCTTTAGGCTCCCCTAGGCTAAGGCCAGGGCTCCCCTAGCCTTCAGGCTAGGGCACCCCTAGGCTTTAGGCTCCCCTAGGCTAAGGCCAGGGCTCCCCTAGCCTTCAGGCTAGGGCACCCCTAGGCTTTAGGCTCCCCTAGGCTAAGGCCAGGGCTCCCCTAGCCTTCAGGCTAGGGCACCCCTAGGCTTTAGGCTCCCCTAGGCTAAGGCCAGGGCTCCCCTAGCCTTCAGACTAGGGCACCCCTAGGCTTTAGGCTCCCCTAGGCTAAGGCCAGGGCTCCCCTAGCCTTCAGGCTAGGGCACCCCTAGGCTTTAGGCTCCCCTAGGCTAAGGCCAGGGCTCCCCTAGCCTTCAGGCTAGGGCACCCCTAGGCTTTAGGCTCCCCTAGGCTAAGGCCAGGGCTCCCCTAGCCTTCAGGCTAGGGCACCCCTAGGCTTTAGGCTCCCCTAGGCTAAGGCCAGGGCTGCCCTAGCCTTCAGGCTAGGGCACCCCTAGGCTTTAGGCTCCCCTAGGCTAAGGCCAGGGCTGCCCTAGCCTTCAGGCTAGGGCACCCCTAGGCTTTAGGCTCCGCTAGGCTAAGGCCAGGGTTGCCCTAGCCTTCAGGCTAGGGCACCCCTAGGCTTTCGGCTCGGGCACCCCTAGGCTACGGCTAGGGCTGCCCAAGCCTTCAGGCTAGGGCACACCTAGGCTTTCGGCTCAGGCTCCCCTAGGCTACGGCTAGGGCTCCCCTAGCCTTCAGGCTAGGGCACCCCTAGGCTTTCGGCTCGGGCTCCCCTAGGCCACGGCTAGGGCTCCCCTAGCCTTCAGGCTAGGGCACCCCTAGGCTTTCGGCTCGGGCTCCCCTAGGCTACGGCTAGGGCACCCCTAGCCTTCAGGCTAGGGCACCCCTAGGCTTTCGGCTCGGGCTCCCCTAGGCTACGGCTAGGGCTCCCCTAGCCGGCCGGCTAGGGCACCCCTAGGCTTTCGGCTCGGGCTCCCCTAGGCTACGGCTAGGGCTCCCCTAGCCTGCAGGCTAGGGCACCCCTAGGATTTCGCCTCGGGCTCCCCTAGGCTATGGCTAGGGCTCCCCTAGCCTGCAGGCTAGGGCACCCCTAGGCTTTCGGCTCGGGCTCCCCTAGGCTACGGCTAGGGCTCACCTAGCCTTCAGGCTGGGGCACCCCTAGGCTTTCGGCTCGGGCTCCCCTAGGCTACGGCTAGGGCTCCCCTAGCCTTCAGGCTAGGGCACCCCTAGGCTTTCGGCTCGGGCTCCCCTAGGCTACGGCTAGGGCTCCCCTAGCCTTCAGGCTAGGGCACCCCTAGGCTTTCGGCTCGGGCTCCCCTAGGCTACGGCTAGGGCTCCGCTAGCCTTCAGGCTAGGGCACCCCTAGGCTTTCGGCTCGGGCTCCCCTAGGCTACGGCTAGGGCTCCCCTAGACTTCAGTCTAGGGCACCCCTAGGCTTTCGGCTCGGCTCCCCTAGGCTACGGCTAGGGCTCCCCTAGCCTTCAGGCTAGGGCACCCCTAGGCTTTCGGCTCGGGCTCCCCTAGGCTACGGCTAGGGCTCCCCTAGCCTTCAGACTAGGGCAACCCTAGGCCTTCGTCTCAGGCTCCCCTAGGCTACGGCTAGGGCTCCCCTAGCCTTCAGGCTAGGGCACCCCTAGGCTTTCGGCTCGGGCTCCCCTAAGCTACGGCTAGGGCTCCCCTAGCCTTCAGGCTAGGGCACCCCTAGGCTTTCGGCTCGGGCTCCCCTAGGCTACGGCTAGGGCTCCCCTAGCCTTCAGGCTAGGGCACCCCTAGGCTTTCGGCTCGGGCTCCCCTAGGCTAAGGCTAGGGCTCCCCTAGCCTTCAGGCTAGGGCACCCCTAGGCTTTCGGCTCGGGCTCCCCTAGGCTAAGGCTAGGGCTCCCCTAGCCTGAAGGCTAGGGCACCCCGAGGCTTTCGGCACGGGCTTCCCTAGGCTAAGGCTAGGGCTCCCCTAGCCTTTAGCCTAGGGCACCCCTAGGCTTTCGGCTCGGGCTCCCCTACGCTAAGGTTAGGGCTCCCCTAGCCTTCAGGCTAGGGCACCCCTAGGCTTTCGGCTCGGGCTCCCCTAGGCTAAGGCTAGGGCTCCCCTAGCCTTCAGGCTAGGGCACCCCTAGGCTTTCGGCTCGGGCTCCCCTAGGCTACGGCTAGGGCTCCCCTAGCCTTCAGGCTAGGGCACCCCTAGGCTTTCGGCTCGGGCTCCCCTAGGCTAAGGCTAGGGCTCCCCTAGCCTTCAGGCTAAGGCACCCCTAGGCTTTCGGCTCCCCTAGGCTAAGGCTAGGGCTCCCCTAGCCTTCAGGTTAGGGCACCCCTAGGCTTTCGGCTCCCCTAGGTTAAGGCTAGGGCTCCCCTAGCCTTCAGGCTAGGGCACCCTAGGCTTTAGGCTAGGGCTCCCCTAGGCTAAGGCTAGGGCTCCCCTAGCCTTCAGGCTAGGGCACCCCTAGGCTTTCGGCTCCCCTAGGCTAAGGCTAGGGCTCCCCTAGCATTCAGGCTAGGGCACCCCTAGGCTTTAGGCTCCCCTAGGCTAAGGCTAGGGCTCCCCTAGCCTTCAGGCTAGGGCACCCCAAGGTTTAGGCTCCCCTAGGCTAAGGCTAGGACTCCCCTAGCCTTAAGGCTAGGACACCCCTAGGCTTTAGGCTCCCATAGGCTAAGGCTAGGGCTCCCCTAGCCTTCAGGCTAGGGCACCCCTAGGCTTTAGGCTCCCCTAGGCTAAGGCTAGGGCTCGCCTAGCCTTCAGGCTAGGGAACCCCTAGGTTTTAGGCTCCCCGAGGCTAATGCTAGGGCTCCCCTAGCCTTCAGGCTAGGGCACCCCTAGGCTTTAGGCTCCCCTAGGCTAAGGCTAGGGCTCCCCTAGCCTTCAGGCTAGGGCACCCCTAGGCTTTAGGCTCCCCTAGGCTAAGGCTAGGGCTCCCCTAGCCTTCAGGCTAGGGCACCCCTAGGCTCTAGGCTCCCCTAGGCTAAGGCTAGGGCTCCCCTAGCCTTCAGGCTAGGGAACCCCTAGGCTTTAGGCTCCCCTAGGCTAAGGCTAGGGCTCCCCTAGCCTTCAGGCTAGGGCACCCCTAGGCTTTAGGCTCCCCTAGGCTAAGGCTAGGGCTCCCCTAGCCTTCAGGCTAGGGCACCCCTAGGCTTTAGGCTCCCCTAGGCTAAGGCTAGGGCTCCCCTAGCCTTCAGGCTAGGGCACCCCTAGCTTTCGCCTAGGGCTCCCCTAGGCTAAGGCTAGGGCTCCCCTAGCCTTCAGGCTAGGGCACCCCTAGGCTAAGGCTAGGGCTCCCCTAGGCTAAGGCTAGGCCTCCACTAGCCTTCAGGCTAGGGCACCCCTAGGCTTTCGGCTCCCCTAGGCTAAGGCTAGGGCTCCCCTAGCCTTCAGGCTAGGGCACCACTAGGCTTTAGGCTAGGGCTCCCCTAGGCTAAGGCTAGGGCGCCCCTAGGCTAAGGCTAGGGCTCCCCTAGCCTTCAGGTTAGTGCACCCCGAGGCTTTAGGCTAGGGCTCCCCTAGGCTAAGGCTAGGGATCCCCTAGCCTTCCGGCTAGGGCACCCCGAGGCTTTAGGCAAGGGCTCCCCTAGGCTAAGGCTAGGGCTCCCCTAGCCTTCAGGCTAGGGCACCCCGAGGCTTTAGGCTAGGGCTCCCCTAGGCTAAGGCTAGGGCTCCCCTAGCCTTCAGGCTAGGGCAACCCGAGGCTTTAGGCTCCCCTAGGCTAAGGCTAGGGCTCCCCTAGCCTTCAGGCTAGGGCACCCCTAGGCTTCAGGCTTGGGCACCCCTAGGCTTTAGGCTCCCCTAGGCTAAGGCTAGGGCTCCCCTAGCCTTCAGGCTAGGGCTCCCCTAGGCTTTAGGCTCGGGCTCCCCTAGGCTAAGGCTAGGGCTCCCCTAGCCTTCAGGCTAGGGCACCCCTAGGCTTTAGGCTCCCCTAGGCTAAGGCTAGGGCTCCCCTAGGCTTCAGGCTAGGGCACCCCTATGCTTTAGGCTAGGGCTCCCCTAGGCTAAGGCTAGGGCTCCCCTAGCCTTCAGGCTAGGGCACCCCTAGGTTTAGGCTCCCCTAGGCTAAGGCTAGGGTTCCCCTAGCCTTCAGGCTAGGGCACCCCTAGGCTTTAGGCTAGGGCTCCCCTAGGCTAAGGCTAGGGCTCCCCTAGGATAAGGCTAGGGCTCCCCTAGCCTTCAGGCTAGGGCACCCCTAGGCTTTAGGCTCCCCTAGGCTAAGGCTAGGGCTCCCCTAGCCTTCAGGCTAGGGCACCCCTAGGCTTTAGGCTAGGGCTCCCCTAGGCTAAGGCTAGGGCTCCCCTAGCCTTCAGGCTAGGGCACCCCTAGGCTTTAGGCTCCCCTAGGCTAAGGCTAGGGCTCCCCTAGACTTCAGGCTAGGGCACCCCTAGGCTTTAGGCTAGGGCTCCCCTAGGCTAAGGCTAGGGCTCCCCTAGCCTTCAGGCTAGGGCACCCCTAGGCTTTAGGCTCCCCTAGGCTAAGGCTAGGGCTCCCCTAGCCTTCAGGCTAGGGCACCCTTAGGCTTTAGGCTCCCCTAGGCTAAGGCTAGGGCTCCCCTAGCCTTCAGGCTAGGGCACCCCTAGGCTTAAGGCTCCCCTAGGCTAAGGCTGGGCTCCCCTAGCCTTCAGGCTAGGGCACCCCTAGGCTTTAGGCTAGGGCTCCCCTAGGCTAAGGCTAGGGCTCCCCTAGCCTTCAGGCTAGGGCACCCCTAGGCTTTAGGCTCCCCTAGGCTAAGGCTAGGGCTCCCCTAGGCTAAGGCTAGGGCTCCCCTAGCCTTCAGGCTAGGGCACCCCTAGGCTTTAGGCTAGGGCTCCCCTAGGCTAAGGCTAGTGCTCCCCTAGCCTTCAGGCTAGGGCACCCCTAGGCTTTAGGCTCCCCTAGGCTAAGGCTAGGGCTCCCCTAGCCTTCAGGCTAGGGCACCCCTAGGCTTTAGGCTAGGGCTCCCCTAGGCTAAGGCTAGGGCTCCCATAGCCTTCAGGCTAGGGCACCCCTAGGCTTTAGGCTCCCCTAGGCTAAGGTTAGGGCTCCCCTAGCCTTCAGGCTAGGGCACCCCTAGGCTTTAGGCTAGGGCTCCCCTAGGCTAAGGCTAGGGCTCCCCTAGCCTTCAGGCTAGGGCACCCCTAGGCTTTAGGCTCCCCTAGGCTAAGGCTAGGGCTCCCCTAGCCTTCAGGCTAGGGCACCCCTAGGCTTTAGGCTCCCCTAGGCTAAGGCTAGGGCTCCCCTAGCCTTCAGGCTAGGGCACCCCTAGGCTTTAGGCTCCCCTAGGCTAAGGCTAGGGCACCCCTAGGCTTTAGGCTCCCCTAGGCTAAGGCTAGGGCTCCCCTAGCCTTCAGGCTAGGGCACCCCTAGGCTTTAGGCTCCCCTAGGCTAAGGCTAGGGCACCCCTAGGCTTTAGGCTCCCCTAGGCTAAGGCCAGGGCTGCCCTAGCCTTCAGGCTAGGGCACCCCTAGGTTTTAGGCTCCCCTAGGCTAAGGCCAGGGCTCCCCTAGCCTTCAGGCTAGGGCACCCCTAGGCTTTAGGCTCCCCTAGGCTAAGGCCAGGGCTCCCCTAGCCTTCAGGCTAGGGCACCCCTAGGCTTTAGGCTCCCCTAGGCTAAGGCCAGGGCTCCCCTAGCCTTCAGGCTAGGGCACCCCTAGGCTTTAGGCTCCCCTAGGCTAAGGCCAGGGCTCCCCTAGCCTTCAGACTAGGGCACCCCTAGGCTTTAGGCTCCCCTAGGCTAAGGCCAGGGCTCCCCTAGCCTTCAGGCTAGGGCACCCCTAAGCTTTAGGCTCCCCTAGGCTAAGGCCAGGGCTCCCCTAGCCTTCAGGCTAGGGCACCCCTAGGCTTTAGGCTCCCCTAGGCTAAGGCCAGGGCTCCCCTAGCCTTCAGGCTAGGGCACCCCTAGGCTTTAGGCTCCCCTAGGCTAAGGCCAGGGCTGCCCTAGCCTTCAGGCTAGGGCACCCCTAGGCTTTAGGCTCCCCTAGGCTAAGGCCAGGGCTGCCCTAGCCTTCAGGCTAGGGCACCCCTAGGCTTTAGGCTCCGCTAGGCTAAGGCCAGGGTTGCCCTAGCCTTCAGGCTAGGGCACCCCTAGGCTTTCGGCTCGGGCACCCCTAGGCTACGGCTAGGGCTGCCCAAGCCTTCAGGCTAGGGCACACCTAGGCTTTCGGCTCAGGCTCCCCTAGGCTACGGCTAGGGCTCCCCTAGCCTTCATGCTAGGGCACCCCTAGGCTTTCGGCTCGGGCTCCCCTAGGCCACGGCTAGGGCTCCCCTAGCCTTCAGGCTAGGGCACCCCTAGGCTTTCGGCTCGGGCTCCCCTAGGCTACGGCTAGGGCACCCCTAGCCTTCAGGCTAGGGCACCCCTAGGCTTTCGGCTCGGGCTCCCCTAGGCTACGGCTAGGGCTCCCCTAGCCGGCCGGCTAGGGCACCCCTAGGCTTTCGGCTCGGGCTCCCCTAGGCTACGGCTAGGGCTCCCCTAGCCTGCAGGCTAGGGCACCCCTAGGATTTCGCCTCGGGCTCCCCTAGGCTATGGCTAGGGCTCCCCTAGCCTGCAGGCTAGGGCACCCCTAGGCTTTCGGCTCGGGCTCCCCTAGGCTACGGCTAGGGCTCACCTAGCCTTCAGGCTGGGGCACCCCTAGGCTTTCGGCTCGGGCTCCCCTAGGCTACGGCTAGGGCTCCCCTAGCCTTCAGGCTAGGGCACCCCTAGGCTTTCGGCTCGGGCTCCCCTAGGCTACGGCTAGGGCTCCCCTAGCCTTCAGGCTAGGGCACCCCTAGGCTTTCGGCTCGGGCTCCCCTAGGCTACGGCTAGGGCTCCGCTAGCCTTCAGGCTAGGGCACCCCTAGGCTTTCGGCTCGGGCTCCCCTAGGCTACGGCTAGGGCTCCCCTAGACTTCAGTCTAGGGCACCCCTAGGCTTTCGGCTCGGCTCCCCTAGGCTACGGCTAGGGCTCCCCTAGCCTTCAGGCTAGGGCACCCCTAGGCTTTCGGCTCGGGCTCCCCTAGGCTACGGCTAGGGCTCCCCTAGCCTTCAGACTAGGGCAACCCTAGGCCTTCGTCTCAGGCTCCCCTAGGCTACGGCTAGGGCTCCCCTAGCCTTCAGGCTAGGGCACCCCTAGGCTTTCGGCTCGGGCTCCCCTAAGCTACGGCTAGGGCTCCCCTAGCCTTCAGGCTAGGGCACCCCTAGGCTTTCGGCTCGGGCTCCCCTAGGCTACGGCTAGGGCTCCCCTAGCCTTCAGGCTAGGGCACCCCTAGGCTTTCGGCTCGGGCTCCCCTAGGCTAAGGCTAGGGCTCCCCTAGCCTTCAGGCTAGGGCACCCCTAGGCTTTCGGCTCGGGCTCCCCTAGGCTAAGGCTAGGGCTCCCCTAGCCTGAAGGCTAGGGCACCCCGAGGCTTTCGGCACGGGCTTCCCTAGGCTAAGGCTAGGGCTCCCCTAGCCTTTAGCCTAGGGCACCCCTAGGCTTTCGGCTCGGGCTCCCCTACGCTAAGGTTAGGGCTCCCCTAGCCTTCAGGCTAGGGCACCCCTAGGCTTTCGGCTCGGGCTCCCCTAGGCTAAGGCTAGGGCTCCCCTAGCCTTCAGGCTAGGGCACCCCTAGGCTTTCGGCTCGGGCTCCCCTAGGCTACGGCTAGGGCTCCCCTAGCCTTCAGGCTAGGGCACCCCTAGGCTTTCGGCTCGGGCTCCCCTAGGCTAAGGCTAGGGCTCCCCTAGCCTTCAGGCTAAGGCACCCCTAGGCTTTCGGCTCCCCTAGGCTAAGGCTAGGGCTCCCCTAGCCTTCAGGTTAGGGCACCCCTAGGCTTTCGGCTCCCCTAGGTTAAGGCTAGGGCTCCCCTAGCCTTCAGGCTAGGGCACCCTAGGCTTTAGGCTAGGGCTCCCCTAGGCTAAGGCTAGGGCTCCCCTAGCCTTCAGGCTAGGGCACCCCTAGGCTTTCGGCTCCCCTAGGCTAAGGCTAGGGCTCCCCTAGCATTCAGGCTAGGGCACCCCTAGGCTTTAGGCTCCCCTAGGCTAAGGCTAGGGCTCCCCTAGCCTTCAGGCTAGGGCACCCCAAGGTTTAGGCTCCCCTAGGCTAAGGCTAGGACTCCCCTAGCCTTAAGGCTAGGACACCCCTAGGCTTTAGGCTCCCATAGGCTAAGGCTAGGGCTCCCCTAGCCTTCAGGCTAGGGCACCCCTAGGCTTTAGGCTCCCCTAGGCTAAGGCTAGGGCTCGCCTAGCCTTCAGGCTAGGGAACCCCTAGGCTTTAGGCTCCCCGAGGCTAATGCTAGGGCTCCCCTAGCCTTCAGGCTAGGGCACCCCTAGGCTTTAGGCTCCCCTAGGCTAAGGCTAGGGCTCCCCTAGCCTTCAGGCTAGGGCACCCCTAGGCTTTAGGCTCCCCTAGGCTAAGGCTAGGGCTCCCCTAGCCTTCAGGCTAGGGCACCCCTAGGCTCTAGGCTCCCCTAGGCTAAGGCTAGGGCTCCCCTAGCCTTCAGGCTAGGGAACCCCTAGGCTTTAGGCTCCCCTAGGCTAAGGCTAGGGCTCCCCTAGCCTTCAGGCTAGGGCACCCCTAGGCTTTAGGCTCCCCTAGGCTAAGGCTAGGGCTCCCCTAGCCTTCAGGCTAGGGCACCCCTAGGCTTTAGGCTCCCCTAGGCTAAGGCTTGGGCTCCCCTAGCCTTCAGGCTAGGGCACCCCTAGGCTTTAGGCTCCCTGAGGCTAAGGCTAGGGCTCCCCTAGCCTTCAGGATAGGGCACCCCTAGGCTTTAGGCTCCCCTAGGCTAAGGCTAGGGCTCCCCTTGCCTTCAGGCTCGGGCACCCCTAGGCTTTAGGCTCCCCTAGGCTAAGGCTAGGGCTCCCCTAGCCTTCAGGCTCGGGCACCCCTAGGCTTTAGGCTCCACTAGGCTAAGGCTAGGGCTCCCCTAGCCTTCAGGCTAGGGCACCCCTAGGCTTTAGGCTCCCCTAGGCTAAGGCTAGGGCTCCCCTAGCCTTCAGGCTAGGGCACCCCTAGGCTTTAGGCTCCCCTAGGCTAAGGCTAGGGCTCCCCTAGCCTTCAGGCTAGGGCACCCCTAGGCTTTAAGCTCCCTAGGCTAAGGCTAGGGCTCCCCTAGCCTTCAGGCTAGGGCACCCCTAGGCTTTAGGCTCCCCTAGGCTAAGGCTAGGGCTCCCCTAGCCTTCAGGCTAGGGCTCCCCTAGTCTTCAGGCTAGGGCACCCCTAGGCTTTAGGCTCCCCTAGGCTAAGGCTAGGGCTCCCCTAGCCTTCAGGCTAGGGCACCCCTAGGCTTTAGGCTCCCCTAGGCTAAGGCTTGGGCTCCCCTAGCCTTCAGGCTAGGGCACCCCTAGGCTTTAGGCTCCCTGAGGCTAAGGCTAGGGCTCCCCTAGCCTTCAGGATAGGGCACCCCTAGGCTTTAGGCTCCCCTAGGCTAAGGCTAGGGCTCCCCTTGCCTTCAGGCTCGGGCACCCCTAGGCTTTAGGCTCCCCTAGGCTAAGGCTAGGGCTCCCCTAGCCTTCAGGCTCGGGCACCCCTAGGCTTTAGGCTCCACTAGGCTAAGGCTAGGGCTCCCCTAGCCTTCAGGCTAGGGCACCCCTAGGCTTTAGGCTCCCCTAGGCTAAGGCTAGGGCTCCCCTAGCCTTCAGGCTAGGGCACCCCTAGGCTTTAGGCTCCCCTAGGCTAAGGCTAGGGCTCCCCTAGCCTTCAGGCTAGGGCACCCCTAGCCTTAAGGCTCCCCTAGGCTAAGGCTAGGGCTCCCCTAGCCTTCAGGCTAGGGCACCCCTAGGCTTTAGGCTCCCCTAGGCTAAGGCTAGGGCTCCCCTAGCCTTCAGGCTAGGGCTCCCCTAGCCTTCAGGCTAGGGCACCCCTAGGCTTTAGGCTCCCCTAGGCTAAGGCTAGGGCTCGCCTAGCCTTCAGGCTAGGGAACCCCTAGGTTTTAGGCTCCCCGAGGCTAATGCTAGGGCTCCCCTAGCCTTCAGGCTAGGGCACCCCTAGGCTTTAGGCTCACCTAGGCTAAGGCTAGGGCTCCCCTAGCCTTCAGGCTAGGGCACCCCTAGGCTTTAGGCTCCCCTTGGCTAAGGCTAGGGCTCCCCTAGCCTTCAGGCTAGGGCACCCCTAGGCTTTAGGCTCCCCTAGGCTAAGGCTAGGGCTCCCCTAGCCTTCAGGCTAGGGCACCCCTAGGCTTTAGGCTCCCCTAGGCTAAGGCTAGGGCTCCCCTAGCCTTCAGGCTAGGGCACCCCTAGGCTTTAGGCTCCCCTAGGCTAAGGCTAGGGCTCCCCTAGCCTTCAGGCTAGGGCACCCCTAGGCTTTAGGCTCCCCTAGGCTAAGGCTAGGGCTCCCCTAGCCTTCAGGCTAGGGCACCCCTAGGCTCTAGGCTCCCCTAGGCTAAGGCTAGGGCTCCCCTAGCCTTCAGGCTAGGGCACCCCTAGGCTTTAGGCTACCCTAGGCTAAGGCTAGGGCTCCCCTAGCCTTCAGGCTAGGGCACCCCTAGGCTTTAGGCTCCCCTAGGCTAAGGCTAGGGCTCCCCTAGCCTTCAGGCTAGGGCACCCCTAGGCTTTAGGCTCCCCTAGGCTAAGGCTAGGGCTCCCCTAGCCTTCAGGCTAGGGCACCCCTAGCCTTAAGGCTCCCCTAGGCTAAGGCTAGGGCTCCCCTAGCCTTCAGGCTAGGGCACCCCTAGGCTTTAGGCTCCCCTAGGCTAAGGCTAGGGCTCCCCTAGGCTAAGGCTAGGGCTCCCCTAGCCTTCAGGCTAGGGCACCCCTAGGCTTTAGGCTCCCCTAGGCTAAGGCTAGGACTCCCCTAGCCTTAAGGCTAGGGCACCCCTAGGCTTTAGGCTCCCCTAGGCTAAGGCTAGGGCTCCCCTAGCCTTCAGGCTAGGGCACCCCTAGGCTTTAGGCTCCCCTAGGCTAAGGCTAGGGCTCGCCTAGCCTTCAGGCTAGGGAACCCCTAGGCTTTAGGCTCCCCGAGGCTAATGCTAGGGCTCCCCTAGCCTTCAGGCTAGGGCACCCCTAGGCTTTAGGCTCACCTAGGCTAAGGCTAGAGCTCCCCTAGCCTTCAGGCTAGGGCACCCCTAGGCTTTAGGCTCCCCTTGGCTAAGGCTAGGGCTCCCCTAGCCTTCAGGCTAGGGCACCCCTAGGCTTTAGGCTCCCCTAGGCTAAGGCTAGGGCTCCCCTAGCCTTCAGGCTCGGGCACCCCTAGGCTTTAGGCTCCCCTAGGCTAAGGCTAGGGCTCCCCTAGCCTTCAGGCTAGGGCACCCCTAGGCTTTAGGCTCCCCTAGGCTAAGGCTAGGGCTCCCCTAGCCTTCAGGCTAGGGCACCCCTAGGCTCTAGGCTCCCCTAGGCTAAGGCTAGGGCTCCCCTAGCCTTCAGGCTAGGGCACCCCTAGGCTTTAGGCTCCCCTAGGCTAAGGCTAGGGCTCCCCTAGCCTTCAGGCTAGGGCACCCCTAGGCTTTAGGCTCCCCTAGGCTAAGGCTAGGGCTCCCCTAGCCTTCAGGCTAGGGCACCCCTAGGCTTTAGGCTCCCCTAGGCTAAGGCTAGGGCTCCCCTAGCCTTCAGGCTAGGGCACCCCTAGGCTTTAGGCTTCCCTAGGCTAAGGCTTGGGCTCCCCTAGCCTTCAGGCTAGGGCACCCCTAGGCTTTAGGCTCCCTGAGGCTAAGGCTAGGGCTCCCCTAGCCTTCAGGATAGGGCACCCCTAGGCTTTAGGCTCCCCTAGGCTAAGGCTAGGGCTCCCCTAGCCTTCAGGCTCGGGCACCCCTAGGCTTTAGGCTCCCCTAGGCTAAGGCTAGGGCTCCCCTAGCCTTCAGGCTCGGGCACCCCTAGGCTTTAGGCTCCCCTAGGCTAAGGCTAGGGCTCCCCTAGCCTTCAGGCTAGGGCACCCCTAGGCTTTAGGCTCCCCTAGGCTAAGGCTAGGGCTCCCCTAGCCTTCAGGCTAGGGCACCCCTAGGCTTTAGGCTCCCCTAGGCTAAGGCTAGGACTCCCCTAGCCTTCAGGCTAGGGCACCCCTAGGCTTTAGGCTCCCCTAGGCTAAGGCTAGGCCTCCCCTAGCCTTCAGGCTAGGGCACCCCTAGGCTTTAGGCTCCCCTAGGCTAAGGCTAGGTCTCCCCTAGCCTTCAGGCTAGGGCTCCCCTAGCCTTCAGGCTAGGACACCCCTAGGCTTTAGGCTCCCCTAGGCTAAGGTTGGGCTCCCCTAGCCTTCAGGCTAGGGCACCCCTAGGCTTTAGGCTCCCCTAGGCTAAGGCTAGGGCTCCCCTAGCCTTCAGGCTAGGGCACCCCTAGCCTTAAGGCTCCACTAGGCTAAGGCTAGGGCTCCCCTAGCCTTCAGGCTAGGGCACCCCTAGGCTTTAGGCTCCCCTAGGCTAAGGCTAGGGCTCCCCTAGCCTTCAGGCTAGGGCTCCCCTAGCCTTCAGGCTAGGGCACCCCTAGGCTTTAGGCTCCCCTAGGCTAAGGCTAGGGCTCCCCTAGCCTTCAGGCTAGGGCACCCCTAGTTTTTAGGCTCCCCCAGGCTAAGGCTAGGGCTCCCCTAGCCTTCAGGCTACGGCACCCCTAGGCTTTAGGCTCCCCTAGGCTAAGGCTAGGGCTCCCCTAGCCTTCAGGCTAGGGCACCCCTAGGCTTTAGGCTCCCATGGGCTAAGGCTAGGGCTCCCCTAGCCTTCAGGCTAGGGCACCCCTAGGCTTTAGGCTCCCCTAGGCTAAGGCTAGGGCTCCCCTAGCCTTCAGGCTAGGGCACCCCTAGGCTTTAGGCTCCCCTAGGCTAAGGCTAGGGCTCCCCTAGCCTTCAGGCTAGGGCACCCCTAGGCTTTAGACTCCCCTAGGCTAAGGCTAGGGCTCCCCTAGCCTTCAGGCTAGGGCACCCCTAGGCTTCAGGCTAGGGCACCCCTAGGCTTTAGGCTCCCATAGGCTAAGGCTAGGGCTCCCCTAGCCTTCAGGCTAGGGCACCCCTAGGCTTTAGGCTCCCCTAGGCTAAGGCTAGGGCTCCCGTAGCCTTCAGGCTAGGGCACCCCTAGGCTTTAGGCTCCCCTAGGCTAAGGCTAGGGCTCCCCTAGCCTTCAGTCTAGGGCACCCATAGGCTTTAGGCTCCCCTAGGCTAAGGCTAGGGCTCCCCTAGCCTTCAGGCTAGGGCACCCCTAGGCTTTAGGCTCCCCTAGGCTAAGGCTAGGGCTCCCCTAGCCTTCAGGCTAGGGCACCCCTAGGCTTTAGGCTCCCCTAGGCTAAGGCTAGGGCTCCCCTAGCCTTCAGGCTAGGGCACCCCTAGTTTTTAGGCTCCCCCAGGCTAAGGCTACGGCTCCCCTAGCCTTCAGGATACGGCACCCCTAGGATTTAGGCTCCCATAGGCTAAGGCTAGGGCTCCCCTAGCCTTCAGGCTAGGGCACCCCTAGGCTTTAGGCTCCCCTAGGCTAAGGCTAGGGCTCCCCTAGCCTTCAGGCTAGGGCACCCCTAGGCTTAAGGCTCCCCTAGGCTAAGGTTAGGCCTCCCCAAGCCTTCAGGCTAGGGCACCCCTAGGCTTTAGGCTCCCCTAGGCTAAGGCTAGGGCTCCCCTAGCCTTCAGGCTAGGTCACCCCTAGGCTTTAGGCTCCCCTAGGCTAAGGCTGGGCTCCCCTAGCCTTCAGGCTAGGGCACCCCTAGGCTTTAGGCTCCCGTAGGCTAAGGCTAGGGCTCCCCTAGCCTTCAGGCTAGGGCACCCCTAGGCTTTAGGCTCCCGTAGGCTAAGGCTAGGGCTCCCCTAGCCTTCAGGCTAGGGCACCCCTAGGCTTTAGGCTCCCCTAGGCTAAGGCTAGGGCTCCCCTAGCCTTCAGGCTAGGGCACCACTAGGCTTAAGGGTCCCCTAGGCTAAGGCTAGGGCTCCCCTAGCCTTCAGGCTAGGGCACCCCTAGGCTTTAGGCTCCCCTAGGCTAAGGCTAGGGCTACACTAGCCTTCAGGCTAGGGCACCCCTAGGCTTCAGGCTAGGGCACCCCTAGGCTTTAGGCTCCCATAGGCTAAGGCTAGGGCTCCCCTAGCCTTCAAACTAGTGCACCCCGAGGCTTTAGGCTAGGGCTCCCCTAGGCTAAGGCTAGGGATCCCCTAGCCTTCAGGCTAGGGCACCCCGAGGCTTTAGGCTAGGGCTCCCCTAGGCTAAGGCTAGGGCTCCCCTAGCCTTCAGGCTAGGGCACCCCGAGGCTTTAGGCTAGGGCTCCCCTAGGCTAAGGCTAGGGCTCCCCTAGCCTTCAGGCTAGGGCACCCCGAGGCTTTAGGCTAGGGCTCCCCTAGGCTAAGGCTAGGGCTCCCCTAGCCTTCAGGCTAGGGCACCCCGAAGCTTTAGGCTAGGGCTCCCCTAGGCTAAGGCTAGGGCTCCCCTAGCCTTCAGGCTAGGGCACCCCGAGGCTTTAGGCTAGGGCTCCCCTAGGCTAAGGCTAGGGCTCCCCTAGCCTTCTGGCTAGGGCACCCCGAGGCTTTAGGCTAGGGCTCCCCTAGGCTAAGGCTAGGGCTCCCCTAGGCTAAGGCTAGGCCTCCACTATCCTTCAGGCTAGGGCACCCCTAGGCTTTCGGCTCCCCTAGGCTAAGGCTAGGGCTCCCCTAGCCTCAGGCTAGGGCACCCCTAGGCTTTAGGCTAGGGCTCCCCTAGGCTAAGGCTAGGGCTCCCCTAGGCTAAGGCTAGGGCTCCCCTAGCCTTCAGGCTAGTGCACCCCGAGGCTTTAGGCTAGGGCTCCCCTAGGCTAAGGCTAGGGCTCCCCTAGCCTTCAGGCTAGGGCACCTCGAGGCTTTAGGCTAGGGTTCCCCTAGGCTAAGGCTAGGGCTCCCCTAGCCTTCAGGCTAGGGCACCCGAGGCTTTAGGCTAGGGCTCCCCTAGGCTAAGGCTAGGGCTCCCCTAGCCTTCAGGCTAGGGCACCCCGAGGCTTTAGGCTAGGACTCCCCTAGGCTAAGGCTAGGGCTCCCCTAGCCTTCAGGCTAGGGCACCCCGAGGCTTTAGGCTAGGGCTCCCCTAGGCTAAGGCTAGGGCTCCCCTAGCCTTCAGGCTAGGGCACCCCGAGGCTTTAGGCTAGGGCTCCCCTAGGCTAAGGCTAGGGCTCCCCTAGCCTTCAGGCTAGGGCACCCCGAGGCTTTAGGCTAGGGCTCCCCTAGGCTAAGGCTAGGGATCCCCTAGCCTTCAGGCTAGGGCACCCCGAGGCTTTAGGCTAGGGCTCCCCTAGGCTAAGGCTAGGGCTCCCCTAGCCTTCAGGCTAGGGCACCCCGAGGCTTTAGGCTAGGGCTCCCCTAGGCTAAGGCTAGGTCTCCCCTAGCCTTCAGGCTAGGACACCCCGAGGCTTTAGGCTAGGGCTCCCCTAGGCTAAGGCTAGGGCTCCCCTAGCCTTCAGGCTAGGGCACCCCGAGGCTTTAGGCTAGGGCTCCCCTAGGCTAAGGCTAGGGCTCCCCTAGCCTTCAGGCTAGGGCACCCCGAGGCTTTAGGCTAGGGCTCCCCTAGGCTAAGGCTAGGGCTCCCCTAGCCTTCAGGCTAGGGCACCCTTAGGCTTTAGGCTAGGGCTCCCCTAGGCTAAGGCTAGGGCTCCCCTAGGCTAAGGCTAGGGCTCCCCTAGCCTTCAGGCTAGTGCACCCCGAGGCTTTAGGCTAGGGCTCCCCTAGGCTAAGGCTAGGGCTCCCCTAGCCTTCAGGCTAGGGCACCTCGAGGCTTTAGGCTAGGGTTCCCCTAGGCTAAGGCTAGGGCTCCCCTAGCCTTCAGGCTAGGGCACCCGAGGCTTTAGGCTAGGGCTCCCCTAGGCTAAGGCTAGGGCTCCCCTAGCCTTCAGGCTAGGGCACCCCGAGGCTTTAGGCTAGGGCTCCCCTAGGCTAAGGCTAGGGCTCCCCTAGCCTTCAGGCTAGGGCACCCCGAGGCTTTAGGCTAGGGCTCCCCTAGGCTAAGGCTAGGGCTCCCCTAGCCTTCAGGCTAGGGCACCCCGAGGCTTTAGGCTAGGGCTCCCCTAGGCTAAGGCTAGGGCTCCCCTAGCCTTCAGGCTAGGGCACCCCGAGGCTTTAGGCTAGGGCTCCCCTAGGCTAAGGCTAGGGATCCCCTAGCCTTCAGGCTAGGGCACCCCGAGGCTTTAGGCTAGGGCTCCCCTAGGCTAAGGCTAGGGCTCCCCTAGCCTTCAGGCTAGGGCACCCCGAGGCTTTAGGCTAGGGCTCCCCTAGGCTAAGGCTAGGTCTCCCCTAGCCTTCAGGCTAGGACACCCCGAGGCTTTAGGCTAGGGCTCCCCTAGGCTAAGGCTAGGGCTCCCCTAGCCTTCAGGCTAGGGCACCCCGAGGCTTTAGGCTAGGGCTCCCCTAGGCTAAGGCTAGGGCTCCCCTAGCCTTCAGGCTAGGGCACCCCGAGGCTTTAAGCTAGGGCTCCCCTAGGCTAAGGCTAGGGCTCCCCTAGCCTTCAGGCTAGGGCACCTCGAGGCTTTAGGCTAGGGTTCCCCTAGGCTAAGGCTAGGGCTCCCCTAGCCTTCAGGCTAGGGCACCCGAGGCTTTAGGCTAGGGCTCCCCTAGGCTAAGGCTAGGGCTCCCCTAGCCTTCAGGCTAGGGCACCCCGAGGCTTTAGGCTAGGACTCCCCTAGGCTAAGGCTAGGGCTCCCCTAGCCTTCAGGCTAGGGCACCCCGAGGCTTTAGGCTAGGGCTCCCCTAGGCTAAGGCTAGGGCTCCCCTAGCCTTCAGGCTAGGGCACCCCGAGGCTTTAGGCTAGGGCTCCCCTAGGCTAAGGCTAGGGCTCCCCTAGCCTTCAGGCTAGGGCACCCCGAGGCTTTAGGCTAGGGCTCCCCTAGGCTAAGGCTAGGGATCCCCTAGCCTTCAGGCTAGGGCACCCCGAGGCTTTAGGCTAGGGCTCCCCTAGGCTAAGGCTAGGGCTCCCCTAGCCTTCAGGCTAGGGCACCCCGAGGCTTTAGGCTAGGGCTCCCCTAGGCTAAGGCTAGGTCTCCCCTAGCCTTCAGGCTAGGACACCCCGAGGCTTTAGGCTAGGGCTCCCCTAGGCTAAGGCTAGGGCTCCCCTAGCCTTCAGGCTAGGGCACCCCGAGGCTTTAGGCTAGGGCTCCCCTAGGCTAAGGCTAGGGCTCCCCTAGCCTTCAGGCTAGGGCACCCCGAGGCTTTAGGCTAGGGCTCCCCTAGGCTAAGGCTAGGGCTCCCCTAGCCTTCAGGCTAGGGCACCCTTAGGCTTTAGGCTAGGGCTCCCCTAGGCTAAGGCTAGGGCTCCCCTAGGCTAAGGCTAGGGCTCCCCTAGCCTTCAGGCTAGTGCACCCCGAGGCTTTAGGCTAGGGCTCCCCTAGGCTAAGGCTAGGGCTCCCCTAGCCTTCAGGCTAGGGCACCTCGAGGCTTTAGGCTAGGGTTCCCCTAGGCTAAGGCTAGGGCTCCCCTAGCCTTCAGGCTAGGGCACCCGAGGCTTTAGGCTAGGGCTCCCCTAGGCTAAGGCTAGGGCTCCCCTAGCCTTCAGGCTAGGGCACCCCGAGGCTTTAGGCTAGGGCTCCCCTAGGCTAAGGCTAGGGCTCCCCTAGCCTTCAGGCTAGGGCACCCCGAGGCTTTAGGCTAGGGCTCCCCTAGGCTAAGGCTAGGGCTCCCCTAGCCTTCAGGCTAGGGCACCCCGAGGCTTTAGGCTAGGGCTCCCCTAGGCTAAGGCTAGGGCTCCCCTAGCCTCCAGGCTAGGGCACCCCGAGGCTTTAGGCTAGGGCTCCCCCAGGCTAAGGCTAGGGCTCCCCTAGCCTTCAGGCTAGGGCACCCGAGGCTTTAGGCTAGGGCTCCCCTAGGCTAAGGCTAGGGCTCCCCTAGCCTTCAGGCTAGGGCACCCCGAGGCTTTAGGCTAGGGCTCCCCTAGGCTAAGGCTAGGGCTCCCCTAGCCTTCAGGCTAGGGCACCCCGAGGCTTTAGGCTAGGGCTCCCCTAGGCTAAGGCTAGGGCTCCCCTAGCCTTCAGGCTAGGGCACCCCGAGGCTTTAGGCTAGGGCTCCCCTAGGCTAAGGCTAGGGCTCCCCTAGCCTTCAGGCTAGGGCACCCCGAGGCTTTAGGCTAGGGCTCCCCTAGGCTAAGGCTAGGGATCCCCTAGCCTTCAGGCTAGGGCACCCCGAGGCTTTAGGCTAGGGCTCCCCTAGGCTAAGGCTAGGGCTCCCCTAGCCTTCAGGCTAGGGCACCCCGAGGCTTTAGGCTAGGGCTCCCCTAGGCTAAGGCTAGGTCTCCCCTAGCCTTCAGGCTAGGACACCCCGAGGCTTTAGGCTAGGGCTCCCCTAGGCTAAGGCTAGGGCTCCCCTAGCCTTCAGGCTAGGGCACCCCGAGGCTTTAGGCTAGGGCTCCCCTAGGCTAAGGCTAGGGCTCCCGTAGCCTTCAGGCTAGGGCACCCCGAGGCTTTAGGCTAGGGCTCCCCTAGGCTAAGGCTAGGGCTCCCCTAGCCTTCAGGCTAGGGCACCCCGAGGCTTTAGGCTAGGGCTCCCCTAGGCTAAGGCTAGGGCTCCCCTAGGCTAAGGCTAGGCCTCCACTATCCTTCAGGCTAGGGCACCCCTAGGCTTTCGGCTCCCCTAGGCTAAGGCTAGGGCTCCCCTAGCCTCAGGCTAGGGCACCCCTAGGCTTTAGGCTAGGGCTCCCCTAGGCTAAGGCTAGGGCTCCCCTAGGCTAAGGCTAGGGCTCCCCTAGCCTTCAGGCTAGTGCACCCCGAGGCTTTAGGCTAGGGCTCCCCTAGGCTAAGGCTAGGGCTCCCCTAGCCTTCAGGCTAGGGCACCTCGAGGCTTTAGGCTAGGGTTCCCCTAGGCTAAGGCTAGGGCTCCCCTAGCCTTCAGGCTAGGGCACCCGAGGCTTTAGGCTAGGGCTCCCCTAGGCTAAGGCTAGGGCTCCCCTAGCCTTCAGGCTAGGGCACCCCGAGGCTTTAGGCTAGGACTCCCCTAGGCTAAGGCTAGGGCTCCCCTAGCCTTCAGGCTAGGGCACCCCGAGGCTTTAGGCTAGGGCTCCCCTAGGCTAAGGCTAGGGCTCCCCTAGCCTTCAGGCTAGGGCACCCCGAGGCTTTAGGCTAGGGCTCCCCTAGGCTAAGGCTAGGGCTCCCCTAGCCTTCAGGCTAGGGCACCCCGAGGCTTTAGGCTAGGGCTCCCCTAGGCTAAGGCTAGGGATCCCCTAGCCTTCAGGCTAGGGCACCCCGAGGCTTTAGGCTAGGGCTCCCCTAGGCTAAGGCTAGGGCTCCCCTAGCCTTCAGGCTAGGGCACCCCGAGGCTTTAGGCTAGGGCTCCCCTAGGCTAAGGCTAGGTCTCCCCTAGCCTTCAGGCTAGGACACCCCGAGGCTTTAGGCTAGGGCTCCCCTAGGCTAAGGCTAGGGCTCCCCTAGCCTTCAGGCTAGGGCACCCCGAGGCTTTAGGCTAGGGCTCCCCTAGGCTAAGGCTAGGGCTCCCCTAGCCTTCAGGCTAGGGCACCCCGAGGCTTTAGGCTAGGGCTCCCCTAGGCTAAGGCTAGGGCTCCCCTAGCCTTCAGGCTAGGGCACCCTTAGGCTTTAGGCTAGGGCTCCCCTAGGCTAAGGCTAGGGCTCCCCTAGGCTAAGGCTAGGGCTCCCCTAGCCTTCAGGCTAGTGCACCCCGAGGCTTTAGGCTAGGGCTCCCCTAGGCTAAGGCTAGGGCTCCCCTAGCCTTCAGGCTAGGGCACCTCGAGGCTTTAGGCTAGGGTTCCCCTAGGCTAAGGCTAGGGCTCCCCTAGCCTTCAGGCTAGGGCACCCGAGGCTTTAGGCTAGGGCTCCCCTAGGCTAAGGCTAGGGCTCCCCTAGCCTTCAGGCTAGGGCACCCCGAGGCTTTAGGCTAGGGCTCCCCTAGGCTAAGGCTAGGGCTCCCCTAGCCTTCAGGCTAGGGCACCCCGAGGCTTTAGGCTAGGGCTCCCCTAGGCTAAGGCTAGGGCTCCCCTAGCCTTCAGGCTAGGGCACCCCGAGGCTTTAGGCTAGGGCTCCCCTAGGCTAAGGCTAGGGCTCCCCTAGCCTTCAGGCTAGGGCACCCCGAGGCTTTAGGCTAGGGCTCCCCTAGGCTAAGGCTAGGGATCCCCTAGCCTTCAGGCTAGGGCACCCCGAGGCTTTAGGCTAGGGCTCCCCTAGGCTAAGGCTAGGGCTCCCCTAGCCTTCAGGCTAGGGCACCCCGAGGCTTTAGGCTAGGGCTCCCCTAGGCTAAGGCTAGGTCTCCCCTAGCCTTCAGGCTAGGACACCCCGAGGCTTTAGGCTAGGGCTCCCCTAGGCTAAGGCTAGGGCTCCCCTAGCCTTCAGGCTAGGGCACCCCGAGGCTTTAGGCTAGGGCTCCCCTAGGCTAAGGCTAGGGCTCCCCTAGCCTTCAGGCTAGGGCACCCCGAGGCTTTAAGCTAGGGCTCCCCTAGGCTAAGGCTAGGGCTCCCCTAGCCTTCAGGCTAGGGCACCTCGAGGCTTTAGGCTAGGGTTCCCCTAGGCTAAGGCTAGGGCTCCCCTAGCCTTCAGGCTAGGGCACCCGAGGCTTTAGGCTAGGGCTCCCCTAGGCTAAGGCTAGGGCTCCCCTAGCCTTCAGGCTAGGGCACCCCGAGGCTTTAGGCTAGGACTCCCCTAGGCTAAGGCTAGGGCTCCCCTAGCCTTCAGGCTAGGGCACCCCGAGGCTTTAGGCTAGGGCTCCCCTAGGCTAAGGCTAGGGCTCCCCTAGCCTTCAGGCTAGGGCACCCCGAGGCTTTAGGCTAGGGCTCCCCTAGGCTAAGGCTAGGGCTCCCCTAGCCTTCAGGCTAGGGCACCCCGAGGCTTTAGGCTAGGGCTCCCCTAGGCTAAGGCTAGGGATCCCCTAGCCTTCAGGCTAGGGCACCCCGAGGCTTTAGGCTAGGGCTCCCCTAGGCTAAGGCTAGGGCTCCCCTAGCCTTCAGGCTAGGGCACCCCGAGGCTTTAGGCTAGGGCTCCCCTAGGCTAAGGCTAGGTCTCCCCTAGCCTTCAGGCTAGGACACCCCGAGGCTTTAGGCTAGGGCTCCCCTAGGCTAAGGCTAGGGCTCCCCTAGCCTTCAGGCTAGGGCACCCCGAGGCTTTAGGCTAGGGCTCCCCTAGGCTAAGGCTAGGGCTCCCCTAGCCTTCAGGCTAGGGCACCCCGAGGCTTTAGGCTAGGGCTCCCCTAGGCTAAGGCTAGGGCTCCCCTAGCCTTCAGGCTAGGGCACCCTTAGGCTTTAGGCTAGGGCTCCCCTAGGCTAAGGCTAGGGCTCCCCTAGGCTAAGGCTAGGGCTCCCCTAGCCTTCAGGCTAGTGCACCCCGAGGCTTTAGGCTAGGGCTCCCCTAGGCTAAGGCTAGGGCTCCCCTAGCCTTCAGGCTAGGGCACCTCGAGGCTTTAGGCTAGGGTTCCCCTAGGCTAAGGCTAGGGCTCCCCTAGCCTTCAGGCTAGGGCACCCGAGGCTTTAGGCTAGGGCTCCCCTAGGCTAAGGCTAGGGCTCCCCTAGCCTTCAGGCTAGGGCACCCCGAGGCTTTAGGCTAGGGCTCCCCTAGGCTAAGGCTAGGGCTCCCCTAGCCTTCAGGCTAGGGCACCCCGAGGCTTTAGGCTAGGGCTCCCCTAGGCTAAGGCTAGGGCTCCCCTAGCCTTCAGGCTAGGGCACCCCGAGGCTTTAGGCTAGGGCTCCCCTAGGCTAAGGCTAGGGCTCCCCTAGCCTTCAGGCTAGGGCACCCCGAGGCTTTAGGCTAGGGCTCCCCTAGGCTAAGGCTAGGGATCCCCTAGCCTTCAGGCTAGGGCACCCCGAGGCTTTAGGCTAGGGCTCCCCTAGGCTAAGGCTAGGGCTCCCCTAGCCTTCAGGCTAGGGCACCCCGAGGCTTTAGGCTAGGGCTCCCCTAGGCTAAGGCTAGGTCTCCCCTAGCCTTCAGGCTAGGACACCCCGAGGCTTTAGGCTAGGGCTCCCCTAGGCTAAGGCTAGGGCTCCCCTAGCCTTCAGGCTAGGGCACCCCGAGGCTTTAGGCTAGGGCTCCCCTAGGCTAAGGCTAGGGCTCCCCTAGCCTTCAGGCTAGGGCACCCCGAGGCTTTAAGCTAGGGCTCCCCTAGGCTAAGGCTAGGGCTCCCCTAGCCTTCAGGCTAGGGCACCCCGAGGCTTTAGGCTAGGGCTCCCCTAGGCTAAGGCTAGGGCTCCCCTAGGCTAAGGCTAGGCCTCCACTATCCTTCAGGCTAGGGCACCCCTAGGCTTTCGGCTCCCCTAGGCTAAGGCTAGGGCTCCCCTAGCCTCAGGCTAGGGCACCCCTAGGCTTTAGGCTAGGGCTCCCCTAGGCTAAGGCTAGGGCTCCCCTAGGCTAAGGCTAGGGCTCCCCTAGCCTTCAGGCTAGTGCACCCCGAGGCTTTAGGCTAGGGCTCCCCTAGGCTAAGGCTAGGGCTCCCCTAGCCTTCAGGCTAGGGCACCTCGAGGCTTTAGGCTAGGGTTCCCCTAGGTTAAGGCTAGGGCTCCCCTAGCCTTCAGGCTAGGGCAACCCGAGGCTTTAGGCTAGGGCTCCCCTAGGCTAAGGCTAGGGCTCCCCTAGCCTTCAGGCTAGGGCTACACTAGCCTTCAGGCTAGGGCAGCCCGAGGCTTTAGGCTAGCGCTCCCCTAGGCTAAGGCTAGGGCTCCCCTAGGCTTCAGGCTAGGACACCCCGTGGCTTTAGGCTAGGGCTCCCCTAGGCTAAGGCTAGGGCTCCCCTAGCCTTCAGGCTAGGGCACCCCGAGGCTTTAGGCTAGGGCTCCCCTAGGCTAAGGCTAGGGCTCCCCTAGCCTTCAGGCTAGGTCACCCCGAGGCTTTAGGCTAGGGCTCCCCTAGGCTAAGGCTAGGGCTCCCCTAGACTTCAGGCTAGGGCACCCCGATGCTTTAGGCTAGGGTTCCCCTAGCTAAGGCTAGGGCTCCCCTAGCCTTCAGGCTAGGGCACCCCGAGGCTTTAGGCTAGGGCTCCCCTAGGCTAAGGCTAGGGCTCCCCTAGCCTTCAGGCTAGGGCTTCCCTAGCCTTCAGGCTAGGGCACCCCGAGGCTTTAGGCTAGGGCTCCTCTAGGCTAAGGCTAGGGCTCCCCTAGCCTTCAGGCTAGGGCACCCCGAGGCTTTAGGCTAGGGTTCCCCTAGGCTAAGGCTAGGGCTCCCCTAGCCTTCAGGCTAGGGCAACCCGAGGCTTTAGGCTAGGGCTCCCCTAGGCTAAGGCTAGGGCTCCCCTAGCCTTCAGGCTAGGGCTTCCCTAGCCTTCAGGCTAGGGCACCCCGAGGCTTTAGGCTAGCGCTCCCCTAGGCTAAGGCTAGGGCTCCCCTAGGCTTCAGGCTAGGACACCCCGAGGCTTTAGGCTAGGGCTCCCCTAGGCTAAGGCTAGGGCTCCCCTAGCCTTCAGGCTAGGGCACCCCGAGGCTTTAAGCTAGGGCTCCCCTAGGCTAAGGCTAGGGCTCCCCTAGCCTTCAGGCTAGGTCACCCCGAGGCTTTAGGCTAGGGCTCCCCTAGGCTAAGGCTAGGGCTCCCCTAGCCTTCAGGCTAGGGCACCCCGAGGCTTTAGGCTAGGACTCCCCTAGGCTAAGGCTAGGGCTCCCCTAGCCTTCAGGCTAGGGCACCCCGAGGCTTTAGGCTAGGGCTCCCCTAGGCTAAGGCTAGGGCTCCCCTAGCCTTCAGGCTAGGGCACCCCGAGGCTTTAGGCTAGGGCTCCCCTAGGCTAAGGCTAGGGCTCCCCTAGCCTTCAGGCTAGGGCACCCCGAGGCTTTAGGCTAGGGATCCCCTAGGCTAAGGCTAGGGCTCCCCTAGCCTTCAGGCTAGGGCACCCCGAGGCTTTAGGCTAGGGCTCCCCTAGGCTAAGGCTAGGGCTCCCCTAGCCGTCAGGCTAGGGCACCCCGAGGCTTTAGGCTAGGGCTCCCCTAGGCTAAGGCTAGGGCTCCCCTAGCCTTCAGGCTAGGGCACCCCGAGGCTTTAGGCTAGGGCTACCCTAGGCTAAGGCTAGGGCTCCCCTAGCCTTCAGGCTAGGGCACCCCGAGGCTTTAGGCTAGGGCTCCCCTAGGCTAAGGCTAGGTCTCCCCTAGCCTTCAGGCTAGGACACCCCGAGGCTTTAGGCTAGGGCTCCCCTAGGCTAAGGCTAGGGCTCCCCTAGCCTTCAGGCTAGGGCACCCCGAGGCTTTAGGATAGGGCTCCCCTAGGCTAAGGCTAGGGCTCCCCTAGCCTTCAGGCTAGGGCACCCCGAGGCTTTAGGCTAGGGCTCCCCTAGGCTAAGGCTAGGGCTCCCCTAGCCTTCAGGCTAGTGCACCCCGAGGCTTTAGGCTAGGGCTCCCCTAGGCTAAGGCTAGGGCTCCCCTAGGCTAAGGCTTGGCCTCCACTAGCCTTCAGGCTAGGGCACCCCTAGGCTTTCGGCTCCCCTAGGCTAAGGCTAGGGCTCCCCTAGCCTTCAGGCTAGGGCACCCCTAGGCTTTAGGCTAGGGCTCCCCTAGGCTAAGGCTAGGGCTCCCCTAGGCTAAGGCTAGGGCTCCCCTAGCCTTCAGGCTAGTGCACCCCGAGGCTTTAGGCTAGGGCTCCCCTAGGCTAAGGCTAGGGCTCCCCTAGCCTTCAGGCTAGGGCACCCCGAGGCTTTAGGCTAGGGCTCCCCTAGGCTAAGGCTAGGGCTCCCCTAGCCTTCAGGCTAGGGCTTCCCTAGCCTTCAGGCTAGGGCACCCCGAGGCTTTAGGCTAGGGCTCCCCTAGGCTAAGGCTAGGGCTCCCCTAGCCTTCAGGCTAGGGCACCCCGAGGCTTTAGGCTAGGGTTCCCCTAGGCTAAGGCTAGGGCTCCCCTAGCCTTCAGGCTAGGGCAACCCGAGGCTTTAGGCTAGGGCTCCCCTAGGCTAAGGCTAGGGCTCCCCTAGCCTTCAGGCTAGGGCTTCCCTAGCCTTCAGGCTAGGGCACCCCGAGGCTTTAGGCTAGCGCTCCCCTAGGCTAAGGCTAGGGCTCCCCTAGGCTTCAGGCTAGGACACCCCGAGGCTTTAGGCTAGGGCTCCCCTAGGCTAAGGCTAGGGCTCCCCTAGCCTTCAGGCTAGGGCACCCCGAGGCTTTAAGCTAGGGCTCCCCTAGGCTAAGGCTAGGGCTCCCCTAGCCTTCAGGCTAGGTCACCCCGAGGCTTTAGGCTAGGGCTCCCCTAGGCTAAGGCTAGGGCTCCCCTAGCCTTCAGGCTAGGGCACCCCGAGGCTTTAGGCTAGGACTCCCCTAGGCTAAGGCTAGGGCTCCCCTAGCCTTCAGGCTAGGGCACCCCGAGGCTTTAGGCTAGGGCTCCCCTAGGCTAAGGCTAGGTCTCCCCTAGCCTTCAGGCTAGGGTACCCCGAGGCTTTAGGCTAGGGCTCCCCTAGGCTAAGGCTAGGGCTCCCCTAGCCTTCAGGCTAGGGCACCCCGAGGCTTTAGGCTAGGGCTCCCCTAGGCTAAGGCTAGGGCTCCCCTAGCCTTCAGGCTAGGGCACCCCGAGGCTTTAGGCTAGGGCTCCCCTAGGCTAAGGCTAGGGCTCCCCTAGCCTTCAGGCTAGGGCACCCCGAGGCTTTAGGCTAGGGCTCCCCTAGGCTAAGGCTAGGGCTCCCCTAGCCGTCAGGCTAGGGCACCCCGAGGCTTTAGGCTAGGGCTCCCCTAGGCTAAGGCTAGGGCTCCCCTAGCCTTCAGGCTAGGGCACCCCGAGGCTTTAGGCTAGGGCTCCCCTAGGCTAAGGCTAGGGATCCCCTAGCCTTCAGGCTAGGGCACCCCGAGGCTTTAGGCTAGGGCTCCCCTAGGCTAAGGCTAGGGCTCCCCTAGCTTTCTGGCTAGGGCACCCCGAGGCTTTAGGCTAGGGCTCCCCTAGGCTAAGGCTAGGTCTCCCCTAGCCTTCAGGCTAGGACACCCCGAGGCTTTAGGCTAGGGCTCCCCTAGGCTAAGGCTAGGGCTCCCCTAGCCTTCAGGCTAGGGCACCCCGAGGCTTTAGGCTAGGGCTCCCCTAGGCTAAGGCTAGGGCTCCCCTAGCCTTCAGGCTAGGGCACCCCGAGGCTTTAGGCTAGGGCTCCCCTAGGCTAAGGCTAGGGCTCCCCTAGCCTTCAGGCTAGTGCACCCCGAGGCTTTAGGCTAGGGCTCCCCTAGGCTAAGGCTAGGGCTCCCCTAGGCTAAGGCTAGGCCTCCACTAGCCTTCAGGCTAGGGCACCCCTAGGCTTTCGGCTCCCCTAGGCTAAGGCTAGGGCTCCCCTAGCCTTCAGGCTAGGGCACCCCTAGGCTTTAGGCTAGGGCTCCCCTAGGCTAAGGCTAGGGCTCGCCTAGCCTTCAGGCTAGGGCACCTCGAGGCTTTAGGCTAGGGTTCCCCTAGGATAAGGCTAGGGCTCCCCTAGCCTTCAGGCTAGGGCAACCCGAGGCTTTAGGCTAGGGCTCCCCTAGGCTAAGGCTAGGGCTCCCCTAGCCTTCAGGCTAGGGCTCCCCTAGCCTTCAGGCTAGGGCAGCCCGAGGCTTTAGGCTAGCGCTCCCCTAGGCTAAGGCTAGGGCTCCCCTAGGCTTCAGGCTAGGACACCCTGTGGCTTTAGGCTAGTGCTCCCCTAGGCTAAGGCTAGGGCTCCCCTAGCCTTCAGGCTAGGGCACCCCGAGGCTTTAGGCTAGGGCTCCCCTAGGCTAAGGCTAGGGCTCCCCTAGCCTTCAGGCTAGGTCACCCAGAGGCTTTAGGCTAGGGCTCCCCTAGGCTAAGGCTAGGGCTCCCCTAGCCTTCAGGCTAGGGCACCCCGAGGCTTTAGGCTAGGGCTCCCCTAGGCTAAGGCTAGGGCTCCCCTAGCCTTCAGGCTAGGGCACCCCGAGGCTTTAGGCTAGGGCTCCCCTAGGCTAAGGCTAGGGCTCCCCTAGCCTTCAGGCTAGGGCACCCCGAGGCTATAGGCTAGGGCTCCCCTAGGCTAAGGCTAAGTCTCCCCTAGCCTTCAGGTTAGGGCACCCCGAGGCTTTAGGCTAGGGCTCCCCTAGGCTAAGGCTAGGGCTCCCCTAGCCTTCAGGCTAGGGCACCCCGAGGCTTTAGGCTAGGGCTCCCCTAGGCTAAGGCTAGGGCTCCCCTAGCCTTCAGGCTAGGGCACCCCGAGGCTTTAGGCTAGGGCTCCCCTAGGCTAAGGCTAGGGCTCCCCTAGCCTTCAGCTAGGGCACCCCGAGGCTTTAGGCTAGGGCTCCCCTAGGCTAAGGCTAGGGCTCCCCTAGCCTTCAGGCTAGGGCACCCCGAGGCTTTAGGCTAGGGCTCCCCTAGGCTAAGGCTAGGGCTCCCCTAGCCTTCAGGCTAGGGCACCCCGAGGCTTTAGGCTAGGGCTCCCCTAGGCTAAGGCTAGGGCTCCCCTAGCCTTCAGGCTAGGGCACCCCGAGGCTTTAGGCTAGGGCTCCCCTAGGCTAAGGCTAGGGCTCCCCTAGCCTTCAGGCTAGGGCACCCCGAGGCTTTAGGCTAGGGCTTCCCTAGGCTAAGGCTAGGGCTCCCCTAGCCTTCAGGCTAGGGCACCCCTAGGCTTTAGGCTAGGGCTCCCCTAGGCTAAGGCTAGGGCTCCCCTAGCCTTCAGGCTAGGGCACCCCTAGGCTTTAGGCTTCCCTAGGCTAAGGCTAGGGCTCCCCTAGCCTTCAGGCTAGGGCACCCCTAGGCTTTAGGCTAGGGCTCCCCTAGGCTAAGGCTAGGGCTCCCGTAGCCTTCAGGCTAGGGCACCCCTAGGCTTTAGGCTCCCCTAGGCTAAGGCTAGGGCACCCCTAGCCTTCAGGCTAGGGCACCCCTAGGCTTTAGGCTCCCCTAGGCTAAGGCCAGGGCTCCCCTAGCCTTCAGGCTAGGGCTCCCCTAGGCTAAGGCTAGGGCTCCCCTAGCCTTCAGGCTAGGGCACCCCGAGGCTTTAGGCTAGGGCTCCCCTAGGCTAAGGCTAGGTCTCCCCTAGCCTTCAGGCTAGGGCACCCCGAGGCTTTAGGCTAGGGCTCCCATAGGCTAAGGCTAGGGCTCCCCTAGCCTTCAGGCTAGGGCACCACGAGGCTTTAGGCTAGGGCTCCCCTAGGCTAAGGCTAGGGCTCCCCTAGCCTTCAGGCTATGGGACCCCGAGGCTTTAGGCTAGGGCTCCCCTAGGCTAAGGCTAGGGATCCCCTAGCCTTCAGGCTAGGGCACCCCGAGGCTTTAGGTTAGGGCACCCATAGGCTAAGGCTAGGGCTCCCCTAGCCTTCAGGCTAGGGCACCACGAGGCTTTAGGCTAGGGCTCCCCTAGGCTAAGGCTAGGGCTCCCCTAGCCTTCAGGCTAGGGCACCCCGAGGCTTTAGGCTAGGGCTCCCCTAGGCTAAGGCTAGGGATCCCCTAGCCTTCAGGCTAGGGCACCCCGAGGCTTTAGGCTAGGGCTCCCCTAGGCTAAGGCTAGGGCTCCCCTAGCCTTCAGGCTAGGGCACCCCGAGGCTTTAGGCTAGGGCTCCCCTAGGCTAAGGCTAGGTCTCCCCTAGCCTTCAGGCTAGGACACCCCGAGGCTTTAGGCTAGGGCTCCCCTAGGCTAAGGCTAGGGCTCCCCTAGCCTTCAGGCTAGGGCACCCTGAGACTTTAGGCTAGGGCTCCCCTAGGCTAAGGCTAGCGCTCCCCTAGCCTTCAGGCTAGAGCACCCCGAGGCTTTACGCTAGGGCTCCCCTAGGCTAAGGCTAGGGCTCCCCTAGCCTTCAGGCTAGGGCACCCCGAGGCTTTAGGCTAGGGCTCCCCTAGGCTAAGGCTAGGGCTCCCCTAGGCTAAGGCTAGGCCTCCACTAGCCTTCAGGCTAGGGCACCCCTAGGCTTTCGGCTCCCCTAGGCTAAGGCTAGGGCTCCCCTAGCCTTCAGGCTAGGGCACCCCTAGGCTTTAGGCTAGGGCTCCCCTAGGCTAAGGCTAGGGCTCCCCTAGGCTAAGGCTAGGGCTCCGCTAGCCTTCAGGCTAGTGCACCCCGAGGCTTTAGGCTAGGGCTCCCCTAGCCTTCAGGCTAGGGCAGCCCGAGGCTTTAGGCTAGCGCTCCCCTAGGCTAAGGCTAGGGCTCCCCTAGGCTTCAGGCTAGTACACCCCGTGGCTTTAGGCTAGGGCTCCCCTAGGCTAAGTCTAGGGCTCCCCTAGCCTTCAGGCCAGGGCACCCCGAGGCTTTAGGCTAGGGCTCCCCTAGGCTAAGGCTAGGGCTCCCCTAGCCTTCAGGCTAGGTCACCCCGTAGCTTTAGGCTAGGGCTCCCCTAGGCTAAGGCTAGGGCTCCCCTAGCCTTCAGGCTAGGGCACCCCGAGGCTTTAGGCTAGGGCTCCCCTAGGCTAAGGCTAGGGCTCCCCTAGCCTTCAGGCTAGGGCACCCCGAGGCTTTAGGCTAGGGCTCCCCTAGGCTAAGGCTAGGGCTCCCCTAGCCTTCAGGCTAGGGCACCCCGAGGCTTTAGGCTAGGGCTCCCCTAGGCTAAGGCTAGGGCTCCCCTAGCCTTCAGGCTAGGGCACCCCGAGGCTTTAGGCTAGGGCTCCCCTAGGCTAAGGCTAGGGCTCCCCTAGCCTTCAGGCTAGGGCACCCCGAGGCTTTAGGCTAGGGCTCCCCTAGGCTAAGGCTAGGGCTCCCCTAGCCTTCAGGCTAGGGCACCCCGAGGCTTTAGGCTAGGGCTCCCCTAGGCTAAGGCTAGGGCTCCCCTAGCCTTCAGGCTAGGGAACCCCGAGGCTTTAGGCTAGGGCTCCCCTAGGCTAAGGCTAGGGCTCCCCTAGCCTTCAGGCTAGGGCACCCCGAGGCTTTAGGCTAGGGCTCCCCTAGGCTAAGGCTAGGGCTCCCCTAGCCTTCAGGCTAGGGCACCCCGAGGCTTTAGGCTAGGGCTCCCCTAGGCTAAGGCTAGGGCTCCCCTAGCTTTCAGGCTAGGGCACCCCGAGGCTTTAGGCTAGGGCTCCCCTAGGCTAAGGCTAGGGCTCCCCTAGCCTTCAGGCTAGGGCACCCCGAGGCTTTAGGCTAGGGCTCCCCTAGGCTAAGGCTAGGGCTCCCCTAGCCTTCAGGCTAGGGCACCCCTAGGCTTTAGGCTAGGGCTCCCCTAGGCTAAGGCTAGGGCTACCCTAGCCTTCAGGCTAGGGCACCCCTAGGCTTTAGGCTCCCCTAGGCTAAGGCTAGGGCTCCCCTAGCCTTCAGGCTAGGGCACCCCTAGGCTTTAGGCTAGGGCTCCCCTAGGCTAAGGCTAGGGCTCCCCTAGCCTTCAGGCTAGGGCACCCCTAGGCTTTAGGCTCCCCTAGGCTAAGGCTAGGGCTCCCCTAGCCTTCAGGCTAGGGCACCCCTAGGCTTTAGGCTCCCCTAGGCTAAGGCTAGGGCTCCCCTAGCCTTCAGGCTAGGGCACCCCTAGGCTTTAGGCTAGGGCTCCCCTAGGCTAAGGCTAGGGCTCCCCTAGCCTTCAGGCAAGGGCACCCCTAGGCTTTAGGCTCCCCTAGGCTAAGGCCAGGGCTCCCCTAGCCTTCAGGCTAGGGCACCCCAAGGCTTTAGGGTAGGGCTTCCCTAGGCTAAGGCTAGGGCTCCCCTAGCCTTCAGGCTAGGGCACCCCTAGGCTTTAGGCTCCCCTAGGCTAAGGCTAGTGCTCCCCTAGCCTTCAGGCTAGGGCACCCCTAGGCTTTAGGCTCCCCTAGGCTAAGGCTAGGGCTCCCCTAGCCTTCAGGCTAGGGCACCCCTAGGCTTTAGGCTAGGGCTCCCCTAGGCTAAGGCTAGGTCTCCCCTAGCCTTCAGGCTAGGGCACCCCTAGGCTTTAGGCTCCCCTAGGCTAAGGCTAGGGCTCCCCTAGCCTTCAGGCTAGGGCACCCCTAGGCTTTAGGCTAGGGCTCCCCTAGGCTAAGGCTAGGGCTCCCCTAGCCTTCAGGCTAGGGCACCCCTAGGCTTTAGGCTCCCCTAGGCTAAGGCTAGGGCTCCCCTAGCCTTCAGGCTAGGGCACCCCTAGGCTTTAGGCTAGGGCACCCCTAGGCTAAGGCTAGGGCTCCCCTAGCCTTCAGGCTAGGGCACCCCTAGGCTTTAGGCTCCCCTAGGCTAAGGCCTGGGCTCCCCTAGCCTTCAGGCTAGGGCACCCCGAGGCTTTAGGCTAGGGCTCCCCTAGGCTAAGGCTAGGGCTCCCCTAGCCTTCAGGCTAGGGCACCCCGAGGCTTTAGGCTAGGGCTCCCCTAGGCTAAGGCTAGGTCTCCCCTAGCCTTCAGGCTAGGGCACCCCGAGGCTTTAGGCTAGGGCTCCCCTAGGCTAAGGCTAGGGCTCCCCTAGCCTTCAGGCTAGGACACCCCGAGGCTTTAGGCTAGGGCTCCCCTAGGCTAAGGCTAGGGCTCCCCTAGCCTTCAGGCTAGGGCACCCCGAGGATTTAGGCTAGGGCGCCCCTAGGCTAAGGCTAGGGCTCCCCTAGCCTTCAGGCTAAGGCACCCCGAGGCTTTAGGCTAGGGCTCCCCTAAGCTAAGGCTAGGGCTCCCCTAGCCTTCAGGCTAGGGCACCCCGAGGCTTTAGGCTAGGGCTCCCCTAGGCTAAGGCTAGGGCTCCCCTAGCCTTCAGGCTAGGGCACCCCGAGGCTTTAGGCTAGGGCTCCCCTAGGCTAAGGCTAGGGCTCCCCTAGCCTTCAGGCTAGGGCACCCCGAGGCTTTAGGCTAGGGCTCCCCTAGGCTAAGGCTAGGGCTCCCCTAGCCTTCAGGCTAGGGCACCCCGAGGCTTTAGGCTAGGGCTCCCCTAGGCTAAGGCTAGGGCTCCCCTAGCCTTCAGGCTAGGGCACCCCGAGGCTTTAGGCTAGGGCTCCCCTAGGCTAAGGCTAGGGCTCCCCTAGCCTTCAGGCTAGGGCACCCCTAGGCTTTAGGCTAGGGCTCCCCTAGGCTAAGGCTAGGGCTCCCCTAGCCTTCAGGCTAGGGCACCCCTAGGCTTTAGGCTCCCCTAGGCTAAGGCTAGGGCTCCCCTAGCCTTCAGGCTAGGGCACCCCTAGGCTTTAGGCTAGGGCTCCCCTAGGCTAAGGCTAGGGCTCCCCTAGCCTTCAGGCTAGGGCACCCCTAGGCTTTAGGCTCCCCTAGGCTAAGGCTAGGGCTCCCCTAGCCTTCAGGCTAGGGCACCCCTAGGCTTTAGGCTAGGGATCCCCTAGGCTAAGGCTAGGGCTCCCCTAGCCTTCAGGCTAGGGCACCCCTAGGCTTTAGGCTCCCCTAGGCTAAGGCCAGGGCTCCCCTAGCCTTCAGGCTAGGGCACCCCTAGGCTTTAGGCTACGGCTTCCCTATACTAAGGCTAGGGCTCCCCTAGCCTTCAGGCTAGGGCACCCCTAGGCTTTAGGCTCCCCTAGGCTAAGGCTAGGGCTCCCCTAGCCTTCAGGCTAGGGCACCCCTAGGCTTTAGGCTCCCCTAGGCTAAGGCTAGGGCTCCCCTAGCCTTCAGGCTAGGGCACCCCTAGGCTTTAGGCTAGGGCTCCCCTAGGCTAAGGCTAGGGCTCCCCTAGCCTTCAGGCTAGGGCACCCCTAGGCTTTAGGCTCCCCTAGGCTAAGGCTAATGCTCCCCTAGCCTTCAGGCTAGGGCATCCCTAGGCTTTAGGCTAGGGCTCCCCTAGGCTAAGGCTAGGGCTCCCCTAGCCTTCAGGCTAGGGCACCCCTAGGCTTTAGGCTCCCCTAGGCTAAGGCTAGGGCTCCCCTAGCCTTCAGGCTAGGGCACCCCTAGGCTTTAGGCTAGGGCTCCCCTAGGCTAAGGCTAGGGCTCCCCTAGCCTTCAGGTTAGGGCACCCCTAGGCTTTAGGCTCCCCTAGGCTAAGGCCAGGGCTCCCCTAGCCTTCAGGCTAGGGCACCCCTAGGCTTTAGGCTAGGGCTTCCCTAGGCTAAGGCTAGGGCTCCCCTAGCTTCAGGCTAGGGCACCCCGAGGCTTTAGGCTAGGGCTCCCCTAGGTTAAGGCTAGGGATCCCCTAGCCTTCAGGCTAGGGCACCCCGAGGCTTTAGGCTAGGGCTCCCCTAGGCTAAGGCTAGGGCTCCCCTAGCCTTCAGGCTAGGGCACCCCGAGGCTTTAGGCTAGGGCTCCCCTAGGCTAAGGCTAGGGCTCCCCTAGCCTTCAGGCTAGGGCACCCCGAGGCTTTAGGCTAGGGCTCCCCTAGGCTAAGGCTAGGGCTCCCCTAGCTTTCAGGCTAGGGCACCCCGAGGCTTTAGGCTAGGGCTCCCCTAGGCTAAGGCTAGGGCTCCCCTAGCCTTCAGGCTAGGGCACCCCGAGGCTTTAGGCTAGGGCTCCCCTAGGCTAAGGCTAGGGCTCCCCTAGCCTTCAGGCTAGGGCACCCCTAGGCTTTAGGCTAGGGCTCCCCTAGGCTAAGGCTAGGGCTCCCCTAGCCTTCAGGCTAGGGCACCCCTAGGCTTTAGGCTCCCCTAGGCTAAGGCTAGGGCTCCCCTAGCCTTCAGGCTAGGGCACCCCTAGGCTTTAGGCTAGGGCTCCCCTATGCTAAGGCTAGGGCTCCCCTAGCCTTCAGGCTAGGGCACCCCTAGGCTTTAGGCTCCCCTAGGCTAAGGCTAGTGCTCCCCTAGCCTTCAGGCTAGGGCACCCCTAGGCTTTAGGCTAGGGCTCCCCTAGGCTAAGGCTAGGGCTCCCCTAGCCTTCAGGCAAGGGCACCCCTAGGCTTTAGGCTCCCCTAGGCTAAGGCCAGGGCTCCCCTAGCCTTCAGGCTAGGGCACCCCTAGGCTTTAGGGTAGGGCTTCCCTAGGCTAAGGCTAGGGCTCCCCTAGCCTTCAGGCTAGGGCACCCCTAGGCTTTAGGCTCCCCTAGGCTAAGGCTAGGGCTCCCCTAGCCTACAGGCTAGGGCACCCCTAGGCTTTAGGCTCCCCTAGGCTAAGGCTAGGGCTCCCCTAGCCTTCAGGCTAGGGCACCCCTAGGCTTTAGGCTAGGGCTCCCCTAGGCTAAGGCTAGGGCTCCCCTAGCCTTCAGGCTAGGGCACCCCTAGGCTTTAGGCTCCCCTAGGCTAAGGCTAGGGCTCCCCTAGCCTTCAGGCTAGGGCACCCCTAGGCTTTAGGCTAGGGCTCCCCTAGGCTAAGGCTAGGGCTCCCCTAGCCTTCAGGCTAGGGCACCCCTAGGCTTTAGGCTCCCCTAGGCTAAGGCTAGGGCTCCCCTAGCCTTCAGGCTAGGGCATCCCTAGGCTTTAGGCTAGGGCTCCCCTAGGCTAAGGCTAGGGCTCCCCTAGCCTTCAGGCTAGGGCACCCCTAGGCTTTAGGCTCCCCTAGGCTAAGGCCAGGGCTCCCCTAGCCTTCAGGCTAGGGCACCCCGAGGCTTTAGGCTAGGGCTCCCCTAGGCTAAGGCTAGGGCTCCCCTAGCCTTCAGGCTAGGGCACCCCGAGGCTTTAGGCTAGGGCTCCCCTAGGCTAAGACTAGGTCTCCCCTAGCCTTCAGGCTAGGGCACCCCGAGGCTTTAGGCTAGGGCTCCCCTAGGCTAAGGCTAGGGCTCCCCTAGCCTTCAGGCTAGGACACCCCGAGGCTTTAGGCTAGGGCTCCCCTAGGCTAAGGCTAGGGCTCCCCTAGCCTTCAGGCTAGGGCACCCCGAGGATTTAGGCTAGGGCGCCCCTATGCTAAGGCTAGGGCTCCCCTAGCCTTCAGGCTAAGGCACCCCGAGGCTTTAGGCTAGGGCTCTCCTAAGCTAAGGCTAGGGCTCCCCTAGCCTTCAGGCTAGGGCACCCCGAGGCTTTAGGCTAGGGCTCCCCTAGGCTAAGGCTAGGGCTCCCCTAGCCTTCAGGCTAGGGCACCCCGAGGCTTTAGGCTAGGGCTCCCCTAGGCTAAGGCTAGGGCTCCCCTAGCCTTCAGGCTAGGGCACCCCGAGGCTTTAGGCTACGGCTCCCCTAGGCTAAGGCTAGGGCTCCCCTAGCCTTCAGGCTAGGGCACCCCGAGGCTTTAGGCTACGGCTCCCCTAGGCTAAGGCTAGGGCTCCCCTAGCCTTCAGGCTAGGGCACCCCGAGGCTTTAGGCTAGGGCTCCCCTAGGCTAAGGCTAGGGCTCCCCTAGCCTTCAGGCTAGGGCACCCCTAGGCTTTAGGCTAGGGCTCCCCTAGGCTAAGGCTAGGGCTCCCCTAGCCTTCAGGCTAGGGCACCCCGAGGCTTTAGGCTCCCCTAGGATAAGGCTAGGGCTCCCCTAGCCTTCAGGCTAGGGCACCCCTAGGCTTTAGGCTAGGGCTCCCCTAGGCTAAGGCTAGGGCTCCCCTAGCCTTCAGGCTAGGGCACCCCTAGGCTTTAGGCTCCCCTAGGCTAAGGCTAGGGCTCCCCTAGCCTTCAGGCTAGGGCACCCCTAGGCTTTAGGCTAGGGCTCCCCTAGGCTAAGGCTAGGGCTCCCCTAGCCTTCAGGCTAGGGCACCCCTAGGCTTTAGGCTCCCCTAGGCTAAGGCCAGGGCTCCCCTAGCCTTCAGGCTAGGGCACCCCTAGGCTTTAGCCTACGGCTTCCCTAGGCTAAGGCTAGGGCTCCCCTAGCCTTCAGGCTAGGGCACCCCTAGGCTTTAGGCTCCCCTAGGCTAAGGCTAGGGCTCCCCTAGCCTTCAGGCTAGGGCACCCCTAGGCTTTAGGCTCCCCTAGGCTAAGGCTAGGGCTCCCCTTGCCTTCAGGCTAGGGCACCCCTAGGCTTTAGGCTAGGGCTCCCCTAGGCTAAGGCTAGGGCTCCCCTAGCCTTCAGGCTAGGGCACCCCTAGGCTTTAGGCTCCCCTAGGCTAAGGCTAGGGCTCCCCTAGCCTTCAGGCTAGGGCACCCCTAGGCTTTAGGCTAGGGCACCCCTAGGCTTTAGGCTCCCCTAGGCTAAGGCTAGGGCTCCCCTAGCCTTCAGGCTAGGGCACCCCTAGGCTTTAGGCTAGGGCTCCCCTAGGCTAAGGCTAGGGCTCCCCTAGCCTTCAGGCTAGGGCACCCCTAGGCTTTAGGCTCCCCTAGGCTAAGGCCAGGGCTCCCCTAGCCTTCAGGCTAGGGCACCCCTAGGCTTTAGGCTAGGGCTTCCCTAGGCTAAGGCTAGGGCTCCCCTAGCTTCAGGCTAGGGCACCCCGAGGCTTTAGGCTAGGGCTCCCCTAGGCTAAGGCTAGGTATCCCCTAGCCTTCAGGCTAGGGCACCCCGAGGCTTTAGGCTAGGGCTCCCCTAGGCTAAGGCTAGGGCTCCCCTAGCCTTCAGGCTAGGGCACCCCGAGGCTTTAGGCTAGGGCTCCCCTAGGCTAAGGCTAGGTCTCCCCTAGCCTTCAGGCTAGGGCACTCCGAGGCTTTAGGCTAGGGCTCCCCTAGGCTAAGGCTAGGGCTCCCCTAGCCTTCAGGCTAGGGCACCCCGAGGCTTTAGGCTAGGGCTCCCCTAGGCTAAGGCTAGGGCTCCCCTAGCCTTCAGGCTAGGGCACCCCGAGCTTTAGGCTAGGGCTCCCCTAGGCTAAGGCTAGGGCTCCCCTAGGCTAAGGCTAGGCCTCCACTAGCCTTCAGGCTAGGGCACCCCTAGGCTTTCGGCTCCCCTAGGCTAAGGCTAGGGCTCCCCTAGCCTTCAGGCTAGGGCACCCCTAGGCTTTAGGCTAGAGCTCCCCTAGGCTAAGGCTAGGGCTCCCCTAGGCTAAGGCTAGGGCTCCCCTAGCCTTCAGGCTAGTGTACCCCGAGGCTTTAGGCTAAGGCTCCCCTAGGCTAAGGCTAGGGCTCCCCTAGCCTTCAGGCTAGGGCACCTCGAGGCTTTAGGCTAGGGTTCCCCTAGGCTAAGGCTAGGGATCCCCTAGCCTTCAGGCTAGGGCAACCCGAGGCTTTAGGCTAGGGCTCCTCTAGGCTAAGGCTAGGGCTCCCCTAGCCTTCAGGCTAGGGCTCCCCTAGCCTTCAGGCTAGGGCAGCCCGAGGCTTTAGGCTAGCGCTCCCCTAGGCTAAGGCTAGGGCTCCCCTAGGCTTCAGGCTAGGACACCCCGTGGCTTTAGGCTAGGGCTCCCCTAGGCTAAGGCTAGGGCTCCCCTAGCCTTCAGGCTAGGGCACCCCGAGCATTTAGGCTAGGGCGCCCCTAGGCTAAGGCTAGGGCTCCCCTAGCCTTCAGGCTAAGGCACCCCGAGGCTTTAGGCTAGGGCTCCCCTAAGCTAAGGCTAGGGCTCCCCTAGCCTTCAGGCTAGGGCACCCCGAGGCTTTAGGCTAGGGCTCCCCTAGGCTAAGGCTAGGGCTCCCCTAGCCTTCAGGCTAGGGCACCCCGAGGCTTTAGGCTAGGGCTCCCCTAGGCTAAGGCTAGGGCTCCCCTAGCCTTCAGGCTAGGGCACCCCGAGGCTTTAGGCTAGGGCTCCCCTAGGCTAAGGCTAGGGCTCCCCTAGCCTTCAGGCTAGGGCACACCGAGGCTTTAGGCTAGGGCTCCCCTAGGCTAAGGCTAGGGCTCCCCTAGCCTTCAGGCTAGGGCACCCCGAGGCTTTAGGCTAGGGCTCCCCTAGGCTAAGGCTAGGGCTCCCCTAGCCTTCACGCTAGGGCACCCCTAGGCTTTAGGCTAGGGCTCCCCTAGGCTAAGGCTAGGGCTCCCCTAGCCTTCAGGCTAGGGCACCCCTAGGCTTTAGGCTCCCCTAGGCTAAGGCTAGGGCTCCCCTAGCCTTCAGGCTAGGGCACCCCTAGGCTTTAGGCTCCCCTAGGCTAAGGCTAGGGCTCCCCTAGCCTTCAGGCTAGGGCACCCCTAGGCTTTAGGCTCCCCTAGGCTAAGGCTAGGGCTCCCCTAGCCTTCAGGCTAGGGCACCCCTAGGCTTTAGGCTAGGGCTCCCCTAGGCTAAGGCTAGGGCTCCCCTAGCCTTCAGGCTAGGGCACCCCTAGGCTTTAGGCTCCCCTAGGCTAAGGCTAGGGCTCCCCTAGCCTTCCGGCTAGGGCACTCCTAGGCTTTAGGCTAGGGCTCCCCTAGGCTAAGGCTAGGGCTCCCCTAGCCTTCAGGCTAGGGCACCCCTAGGCTTTAGGCTCCCCTAGGCTAAGGCCAGGGCTCCCCTAGCCTTCAGGCTAGGGCACCCCTAGGCTTTAGGCTAGGGCTTCCCTAGGCTAAGGCTAGGGCTCCCCTAGCTTCAGGCTAGGGCACCCCGAGGCTTTAGGCTAGGGCTCCCCTAGGCTAAGGCTAGGGATCCGCTAGCCTTCAGGCTAGGGCACCCCGAGGCTTTAGGCTAGGGCTCCCCTAGGCTAAGGCTAGGGCTCCCCTAGCCTTCAGGCTAGGGCACCCCGAGGCTTTAGGCTAGGGCTCCCCTAGGCTAAGGCTAGGTCTCCCCTAGCCTTCAGGCTAGGGCACCCCGAGGCTTTAGGCTAGGGCTCCCCTAGGCTAAGGCTAGGGCTCCCCTAGCCTTCAGGCTAGGGCACCCCGAGGCTTTAGGCTAGGGCTCCCCTAGGCTAAGGCTAGGGCTCCCCTAGCCTTCAGGCTAGGGCACCCCGAGCTTTAGGCTAGGGCTCCCCTAGGCTAAGGCTAGGGCTCCCCTAGCCTTCAGGCTAGGGCACCCCGAGGCTTTAGGCTAGGGCTCCCCTAGGCTAAGGGTAGGGCTCCCCTAGGCTAAGGCTAGGCCTCCACTAGCCTTCAGGCTAGGGCACCCCTAGGCTTTATGCTAGGGCTCCCCTAGGCTAAAGCTAGGGCTCCCCTAGGCTAAGGCTAGGGCTCCCCTAGCCTTCAGGCTAGGGCACCCCTAGGCTTTATGCTAGGGCTCCCCTAGGCTAAAGCTAGGGCTCCCCTAGGCTAAGGCTAGGGCTCCCCTAGCCTTCAGGCTAGTGCACCCCGAGGCTTTAGGCTAGGGCTCCCCTAGGCTAAGGCTAGGGCTCCCCTAGCCTTCAGGCTAGGGCACCTCGAGGCTTTAGGCTAGGGTTCCCCTAGACTAAGGCTAGGGCTCCCCGAGCCTTCAGGCTAGGGCAACCCGAGGCTTTAGGCTAGGGCTCCTCTAGGCTAAGGCTAGGGCTCCCCTAGCCTTCAGGCTAGGGCTCCCCTAGCCTTCAGGCTAGGGCAGCCCGAGGCTTTAGGCTAGCGCTCCCCTAGGCTAAGGCTAGGGCTCCCCTAGGCTTCAGGCTAGGACACCCCGTGGCTTTAGGCTAGGGCTCCCCTAGGCTAAGGCTAGGGCTCCCCTAGCCTTCAGGCTAGGGCACCCCGAGGCTTTAGGCTAGGGCTCCCCTAGGCTAAGGCTAGGGCTCCCCTAGCCTTCAGGCTAGGTCACCCCGAGGCTTTAGGCTAGGGCTCCCCTAGGCTAAGGCTAGGGCTCCCCTAGCCTTCAGGCTAGGTCACCCCGAGGCTTTAGGCTAGGGCTCCCCTAGGCTAAGGCTAGGGCTCCTCTAGCCTTCAGGCTAGGGCACCCCGAGGCTTTAGGCTAGGGCTCCCCTAGGCTAAGGCTAGGGCTCCCCTAGCCTTCAGGCTAGGGCACCCCGAGGCTTTAGGCTAGGGCTCCCCTAGGCTAAGGCTAGGGCTCCCCTAGCCTTCAGGCTAGGGCACCCCGAGGCTTTAGGCTAGGGCTCCCCTAGGCTAAGGCTAGGGCTCCCCTAGCCTTCAGGCTAGGGCACCCCGAGGCTTTAGGCTAGGGCTCCCCTAGTCTAAGGCTAGGGCTCCCCTAGCCTTCAGGCTAGGGCACCCCGAGGCTTTAGGCTAGGGCTCCCCTAGGCTAAGGCTAGGGCTCCCCTAGCCTTCAGGCTAGGGCACCCCGAGGCTTTAGGCTAGGGCTCCCCTAGGCTAAGGCTAGGGCTCCCCTAGCCTTCAGGCTAGGGCACCCCGAGGCTTTAGGCTAGGGCTCCCTAGGCTAAGGCTAGGGCTCCCCTAGCCTTCAGGCTAGGGCACCCCGAGGCTTTAGGCTAGGGCTCCCCTAGGCTAAGGCTAGGGCTCCCCTAGCCTTCAGGCTAGGGCACCCCGAGGCTTTAGGCTAGGGCTCCCCTAGGCTAAGGCTAGGGCTCCCCTAGCCTTCAGGCTAGGGCACCCCGAGGCTTTGGGCTAGGGCTCCCCTAGGCTAAGGCTAGGGCTCCCATAGCCTTCAGGCTAGGGCACCCCTAGGCTTTAGGCTAGGGCTCCCCTAGGCTAAGGCCAGGGCTCCCCTAGCCTTCAGGCTAGGGCACCCCTAGGCTTTAGGCTAGGGCTTCCCTAGGCTAAGGCTAGGGCTCCCCTAGCCTTCAGGCTAGGGCACCCCTAGGCTTTAGGCTCCCCTAGGCTAAGCTAGGGCTCCCCTAGCCTTCAGGCTAGGGCACCCCTAGGCTTTAGGCTAGGGCTCCCCTAGGCTAAGGCTAGGGCTCCCCTAGCCTTCAGGCTAGGGCACCCCTAGGCTTTAGGCTCCCCTAGGCTAAGGCTAGGGCTCCCCTAGCCTTCAGGCTATGGCACCCCTATGCTTTAGGCTAGGGCTCCCCTAGGCTAAGGCTAGGGCTCCCCTAGCCTTCAGGCTAGGGCACCCCTAGGATTTAGGCTAGGGCTCCCCTAGGCTAAGGCTAGGGCTCCCCTAGCCTTCAGGCTAGGGCACCCCTAGGCTTTAGGCTCCCCTAGGCTAAGGCTAGGGCTCCCCTAGCCTTCAGGCTAGGGCACCCCTAGGCTTTAGGCTAGGGCTCCCCTATGCTAAGGCTAGGGCTCCCCTAGCCTTCAGGCTAGGGCACCCCTAGGCTTTAGGCTCCCCTAGGCTAAGGCCAGGGCTCCCCTAGCCTTCAGGCTAGGGCACCCCGAGGCTTTAGGCTAGGGCTCCCCTAGGCTAAGGCTAGGGCTCACCTAGCCTTCAGGCTAGGGCACCCCGAGGCTTTAGGCTAGGGCTCCCCTAGGCTAAGGCTAGGTCTCCCCTAGCCTTCAGGCTAGGGCACTCCGAGGCTTTACGCTAGGGCTCCCCTAGGCTAAGGCTAGGGCTCCCCTAGCCTTCAGGCTAGGGCACCCCGAGGCTTTAGGCTAGGGCTCCCCTTGGCTAAGGCTAGGGCTCCCCTAGCCTTCAGGCTAGGGCACCCCGAGGCTTTAGGCTAGGGCTCCCCTAGGCTAAGGCTAGGGCTCTCCTAGCCTTCAGGCTAGGGCACCCCGAGGCTTTAGGCTAGGGCTCCCCTAGGCTAAGGCTAGGGCTCCCATAGCCTTCAGACTAGGGCACCCCTAGGCTTTAGGCTCCCCTAGGCTAAGGCTAGGGCTCCCCTAGCCTTCAGGCTAGGGCACCCCTAGGCTTTAGGCTAGGGCTCCCCTAGGCTAAGGCTAGGGCTCCCCTAGCCTTCAGGTTAGGGCACCCCTAGGCTTTAGGCTCCCCTAGGCTAAGGCCAGGGCTCCCCTAGCCTTCAGGCTAGGGCACCCCTAGGCTTTAGGCTAGGGCTCCCCTAGGCTAAGGCTAGGGCTCCCCTAGCCTTCAGGCTAGGGCACCCCTAGGCTTTAGGCTCCCCTAGGCTAAGGCCAGGGCTCCCCTAGCCTTCAGGCTAGGGCACCCCTAGGCTTTAGGCTAGGGCTTCCCTAGGCTAAGGCTAGGGCTCCCCTAGCCTTCAGGCTAGGGCACCCCTAGGCTTTAGGCTCCCCTAGGCTAAGGCTAGGGCTCCCCTAGCCTTCAGGCTAGGGCACCCCTAGGCTTTAGGCTCCCCTAGGCTAAGGCTAGGGCTCCCCTAGCCTTCAGGCTAGGGCACCCCTAGGCTTTAGGTTAGGGCTCCCCTAGGCTAAGGCTAGGGCTCCCCTAGCCTTCAGGCTAGGGCACCCCTAGGCTTTAGGCTCCCCTAGGCTAAGGCTAGGGCACCCCTAGGCTTTAGGCTAGGGCTCCCCTAGGCTAAGGCTAGGGCTCCCCTAGCCTTCAGGCTAGGGCACCCCTAGGCTTTAGGCTCCCCTAGGCTAAGGCTAGGGCTCCCCTAGCCTTCAGGCAAGGGCACCCCTAGGCTTTAGGCTAGGGCTCCCCTATGCTAAGGCTAGGGCTCCCCTAGCCTTCAGGCTAGGGCACCCCTAGGCTTTAGGCTCCCCTAGGCTAAGGCCAGGGCTCCCCTAGCCTTCAGGCTAGGGCACCCCGAGGCTTTAGGCTAGGGCTCCCCTAGGCTAAGGCTAGGGCTCCCCTAGCCTTCAGGCTAGGGCACCCCGAGGCTTTAGGCTAGGGCTCCCCTAGGCTAAGGCTAGGTCTCCCCAAGCCTTCAGGCTAGGGCACCCCGAGGCTTTAGGCTAGGGCTCCCCTAGGCTAAGGCTAGGGCTCCCCTAGCCTTCAGGCTAGGGAACCCCGAGGCTTTAGGCTAGGGCTCCCCTAGGCTAAGGCTAGGGCTCCCCTAGCCTTCAGGCTAGGGCACCCCTAGGATTTAGGCTAGGGCTCCCCTAGGCTAAGGCTAGGGCTCCCCTAGCCTTCAGGCTAAGGCACCCCGAGGCTTTAGGCTAGGGCTCCCCTAGGCTAAGGCTAGGGCTCCCCTAGCCTTCAGGCTAGGGCACCCCGAGGCTTTAGGCTAGGGCTCCCCTAAGCTAAGGCTAGGGCTCCCCTAGCCTTCAGGCTAGGGCACCCCGAGGCTTTAGGCTAGTGCTCCCCTAGGCTAAGGCTAGGGCTCCCCTAGCCTTCAGGCTAGGGCACCCCGAGGCTTTAGGCTAGGGCTCCCCTAGGCTAAGGCTAGGGCTCCCCTAGCCTTCAGGCTAGGGCACCCCGAGGCTTTAGGCTAGGGCTCCCCTAGGCTAAGGCTAGGGCTCCCCTAGCCTTCAGGCTAGGGCACCCCGAGGCTTTAGGCTAGGGCTCCCCTAGGCTAAGGCTAGGGCTCCCCTAGCCTTCAGGCTAGGGCACCCCGAGGCTTTAGGCTAGGGCTCCCCTAGGCTAAGGCTAGGGCTCCCCTAGCCTTCAGGCTAGGGCACCCCGAGGCTTTAGGCTAGGGCTCCCCTAGGCTAAGGCTAGGGCTCTCCTAGACTTCAGGCTAGGGCACCCCTAGGCTTTAGGCTCCCCTAGGCTAAGGCTAGGGCTCCCCTAGCCTTCAGGCTAGGGCACCCCTAGGCTTTAGGCTAGGGCTCCCCTAGGCTAAGGCTAGGGCTCCCCTAGCCTTCAGGTTAGGGCACCCCTAGGCTTTAGGCTCCCCTAGGCTAAGGCTAGGGCTCCCCTAGCATTCAGGCTAGGGCACCCCTAGGCTTTAGGCTAGGGCTCCCCTAGGCTAAGGCTAGGGCTCCCCTAGCCTTCAGGCTAGGGCAACCCTAGGCTTTAGGCTCCCCTAGGCTAAGGCCAGGGCTCCCCTAGCCTTCAGGCTAGGGCACCCCTAGGCTTTAGGCTAGGGCTTCCCTAGGCTAAGGCTAGGGCTCCCCTAGCCTTCAGGCTAGGGCACCCCTAGGCTTTAGGCTCCCCTAGGCTAAGGCTAGGGCTCCCCTAGCCTTCAGGCTAGGGCACCCCTAGGCTTTAGGCTCCCCTAGGCTAAGGCTAGGGCTCCCCTAGCCTTCAGGCTAGGGCACCCCTAGGCTTTAGGCTAGGGCTCCCCTAGGCTAAGGCTAGGGCTCCCCTAGCCTTCAGGCTAGGGCACCCCTAGGCTTTAGGCTCCCCTAGGCTAAGGCTAGGGCTCCCCTAGCCTTCAGGCTAGGGCACCCCTAGGCTTTAGGCTAGGGCTCCCCTAGGCTAAGGCTAGGGCTCCCCTAGCCTTCAGGCTAGGGCACCCCGAGGCTTTAGGCGAGGGCTCCCCTAGGCTAAGGCTAGGGCTCCCCTAGCCTTCAGGCTAGGGCACCCCGAGGCTTTAGGCTAGGGCTCCCCTAGGCTAAGGCTAGGGCTCCCCTAGCCTTCAGGCTAGGGCACCCCGAGGCTTTAGGCTAGGGCTCCCCTAGGCTAAGGCTAGGGCTCCCCTAGCCTTCAGGCTAGGGCACCCCGAGGCTTTAGGCTAGGGCTCCCCTAGGCTAAGGCTAGGACTCCCCTAGCCTTCAGGCTAGGGCACCCCGAGGCTTTAGGCTAGGGCTCCCCTAGGCTAAGGCTAGGGCTCCCCTAGGCTAAGGCTAGGGCTCCCCTAGCCTTCAGGCTAGGGCACCCCGAGGCTTTAGTCTCCCCTAGGCGAAGGCTAGGGCTCCCCTAGCCTTCAGGCTAGGGCACCCCGAGGCTTTAGGCTCCCCTAGACTAAGGATAGGGCTCCCCTAGCCTTCAGGCTAGGGCACCCCTAGGCTTTAGGCTAGGGCAACCCTAGGCTTTAGGCTCCCCTAGGCTAAGGCTTGGGGTCCCCTAGCCTTCAAGCTAGGGCACCCCTAGGCTTTAGGCTAGGGCTCCCCTAGGCTAAGGCTAGGGCTCCCCTAGCCTTCAGGCTAGGGCACCCCGAGGCTTTAGGCTAGGGCACCCCGAGGCTTTAGGCTAGGGCTCCCCTAGGCTAAGGCTAGGGCTCCCCTAGCCTTCAGGCTAGGGCACCCCGAGGCTTTAGGCTAGGGCTCCCCTAGGCTAAGGCTAGGGCTCCCCTAACCTTCAGGCTAGGGCACCCCTAGGCTTTAGGCTCCCCTAGGCTAAGGCTAGGGCTCCCCTAGCCTTCAGGCTAGGGCACCCCTAGGCTTTAGGCTAGGGCTCCCCTAGGCTAAGGCTAGGGCTCCCCTAGCCTTCAGGCTAGGGCACCCCTAGGCTTTAGGCTCCCCTAGGCTAAGGCTAGGGCTCCCCTAGCCTTCAGGCTAGGGCACCCCTAGGCTTTAGGCTAGGGCTCCCCTAGGCTAAGGCTAGGGCTCCCCTAGCCTTCAGGCTAGGGCACCCCTAGGCTTTAGGCTCCCCTAGGCTAAGGCCAGGGCTCCCCTAGCCTTCAGGCTAGGGCACCCCTAGGCTTTAGGCTAGGGCTTCCCTAGGCTAAGGCTAGGGCTCCCCTAGCCTTCAGGCTAGGGCACCCCTAGGCTTTAGGCTCCCCTAGGCTAAGGCTAGGGCTCCCCTAGCCTTCAGGCTAGGGCACCCCTAGGCTTTAGGCTCCCCTAGGCTAAGGCTAGGGCTCCCCTAGCCTTCAGGCTAGGGCACCCCTAGGCTTTAGGCTAGGGCTCCCCTAGGCTAAGGTTAGGGCTCCCCTAGCCTTCAGGCTAGGGCACCCCTAGGCTTTAGGCTCCCCTAGGCTAAGGCTAGGGCTCCCCTAGCCTTCAGGCTAGGGCACCCCTAGGATTTAGGCTAGGGCTCCCCTAGGCTAAGGCTAGGGCTCCCCTAGCCTTCAGGCTAGAGCACCCCTAGGCTTTAGGCTCCCCTAGGCTAAGGCTAGGGCTCCCCTAGCCTTCAGGCTAGGGCACCCCTAGGCTTTCGGCTCGGGCTCCCCTAGGCTAAGGCTAGGGCTCCCCTAGCCTTCAGGCTAGGGCACCCCTAGGCTTTAGGCTCCCCTAGGCTAAGGCTAGGGCTCCCCTAGCCTTCAGGCTAGGGCACCCCTAGGCTTTAGGCTAGGGCTCCCCTAGGCTAAGGCTAGGGCTCCCCTAGCCTTCAGGCTAGGGCACCCCTAGGCTTTAGGCTCCCCTAGGCTAAGGCTAGGGCTCCCCTAGCCTTCAGGCTAGGGCACCCCTAGGCTTTAGGCTAGGGCTCCCCTATGCTAAGGCTAGGGCTCCCCTAGCCTTCAGGCTAGGGCACCCCTAGGCTTTAGGCTCCCCTAGGCTAAGGCCAGGGCTCCCCTAGCCTTCAGGCTAGGGCACCCCGAGGCTTTAGGCTAGGGCTCCCCTAGGCTAAGGCTAGGGCTCCCCTAGCCTTCAGGCTAGGGCACCCCGAGGCTTTAGGCTAGGGCTCCCCTAGGCTAAGGCTAGGGCTCCCCTAGCCTTCAGGCTAGGGCACCCCGAGGCTTTAGGCTAGGGCTCCCCTAGGCTAAGGCTAGGGCTCCCCTAGCCTTCAGGCTAGGGAACCCCGAGGCTTTAGGCTAGGGCTCCCCTAGGCTAAGGCTAGGGCTCCCCTAGCCTTCAGGCTAGGGCACCCCGAGGATTTAGGCTAGGGCTCCCCTAGGCTAAGGCTAGGGCTCCCCTAGCCTTCAGGCTAAGGCACCCCGAGGCTTTAGGCTAGGGCTCCCCTAGGCTAAGGCTAGGGCTCCCCTAGCCTTCAGGCTAGGGCACCCCGAGGCTTTAGGCTAGGGCTCCCCTAGGCTAAGGCTAGGGCTCCCCTAGCCTTCAGGCTAGGCCACCCCGAGGCTTTAGGCTAGGGCTCCCCTAGGCTAAGGCTAGGGCTCCCCTAGCCTTCAGGCTAGGGCACCCCGAGGCTTTAGGCTAGGGCTCCCCTAGGCTAAGGCTAGGGCTCCCCTAGCCTTCAGGCTAGGGCAACCCGAGGCTTTAGGCTAGGGCTCCCCTAGGCTAAGGCTAGGGCTCCCCTAGCCTTCAGGCTAGGGCACCCCGAGGCTTTAGGCTAGGGCTCCCCTAGGCTAAGGCTAGGGCTCCCCTAGCCTTCAGGCTAGGGCACCCCGAGGCTTTAGGCTAGGGCTCCCCTAGGCTAAGGCTAGGGCTCCCATAGCCTTCAGGCTAGGGCACCCCGAGACTTTAGGCTAGGGCTCCCCTAGGCTAAGGCTAGGGCTCCCCTAGACTTCAGGCTAGGGCACCCCTAGGCTTTAGGCTCCCCTAGGCTAAGGCTAGGGCTCCCCTAGCCTTCAGGCTAGGGCACCCCTAGGCTTTAGGCTAGGGCTCCCCTAGGCTAAGGCTAGGGCTCCCCTAGCCTTCAGTCTAGGGCACCCCTAGGCTTTAGGCTCCCCTAGGCTAAGGCTAGGGCTCCCCTAGCCTTCAGGCTAGGGCACCCCTAGGCTTTAGGCTAGGGCTCCCCTAGGCTAAGGCTAGGGCTCCCCTAGCCTTCAGGCTAGGGCACCCCTAGGCTTTAGGCTCCCCTAGGCTAAGGCCAGGCCTCCCCTAGCCTTCAGGCTAGGGCACCCCGAGGCTTTAGGCTAGGGCTCCCCTAGGCTAAGGCTAGGACTCCCCTAGCCTTCAGGCTAGGGCACCCCGAGGCTTTAGGCTAGGGCTCCCCTAGGCTAAGGCTAGGGCTCCCCTAGGCTAAGGCTAGGGCTCCCCTAGCCTTCAGGCTAGGGCACCCCGAGGCTTTAGGCTAGGGCTCCCCTAGGCTAAGGCTAGGGCTCCCCTAGCCTTCAGGCTAGGGCACCCCGAGGCTTTAGGCTAGGGCTCCCCTAGGCTAAGGCTAGGGCTCCCCTAGCCTTCAGGCTAGGGCACCCCGAGGCTTTAGGCTAGGGCTCCCCTAGGCTAAGGCTAGGGCTCCCCTAGCCTTCAGGCTAGGGAACCCCGAGGCTTTAGGCTAGGGCTCCCCTAGGCTAAGGCTAGGGCTCCCCTAGCCTTCAGGCTAGGGCACCCCGAGGATTTAGGCTAGGGCTCCCCTAGGCTAAGGCTAGGGCTCCCCTAGCCTTCAGGCTAAGGCACCCCGAGGCTTTAGGCTAGGGCTCCCCTAGGCTAAGGCTAGGGCTCCCCTAGCCTTCAGGCTAGGGCACCCCGAGGCTTTAGGCTAGGGCTCCCCTAGGCTAAGGCTAGGGCTCCCCTAGCCTTCAGGCTAGGGCACCCCGAGGCTTTAGGCTAGGGCTCCCCTAGGCTAAGGCTAGGGCTCCCCTAGCCTTCAGGCTAGGGCACCCCGAGGCTTTAGGCTAGGGCTCCCCTAGGCTAAGGCTAGGGCTCCCCTAGCCTTCAGGCTAGGGCAACCCGAGGCTTTAGGCTAGGGCTCCCCTGGGCTAAGGCTAGGGCTCCCCTAGCCTTCAGGCTAGGGCACCCCGAGGCTTTAGGCTAGGGCTCCCCTAGGCTAAGGCTAGGGCTCCCCTAGCCTTCAGGCTAGGGCACCCCGAGGCTTTAGGCTAGGGCTCCCCTAGGCTAAGGCTAGGGCTCCCATAGCCTTCAGGCTAGGGCACCCCGAGACTTTAGGCTAGGGCTCCCCTAGGCTAAGGCTAGGGCTCCCCTAGACTTCAGGCTAGGGCACCCCTAGGCTTTAGGCTCCCCTAGGCTAAGGCTAGGGCTCCCCTAGCCTTCAGGCTAGGGCACCCCTAGGCTTTAGGCTAGGGCTCCCCTAGGCTAAGGCTAGGGCTCCCCTAGCCTTCAGTCTAGGGCACCCCTAGGCTTTAGGCTCCCCTAGGCTAAGGCTAGGGCTCCCCTAGCCTTCAGGCTAGGGCACCCCTAGGCTTTAGGCTAGGGCTCCCCTAGGCTAAGGCTAGGGCTCCCCTAGCCTTCAGGCTAGGGCACCCCTAGGCTTTAGGCTCCCCTAGGCTAAGGCCAGGGCTCCCCTAGCCTTCAGGCTAGGGCACCCCGAGGCTTTAGGCTAGGGCTCCCCTAGGCTAAGGCTAGGACTCCCCTAGCCTTCAGGCTAGGGCACCCCGAGGCTTTAGGCTAGGGCTCCCCTAGGCTAAGGCTAGGGCTCCCCTAGGCTAAGGCTAGGGCTCCCCTAGCCTTCAGGCTAGGGCACCCCGAGGCTTTAGTCTCCCCTAGGCAAAGGCTAGGGCTCCCCTAGCCTTCAGGCTAGGGCACCCCGAGGCTTTAGGCTCCCCTAGACTAAGGATAGGGCTCCCCTAGCCTTCAGGCTAGGGCACCCCTAGGCTTTAGGCTAGGGCAACCCTAGGCTTTAGGCTCCCCTAGGCTAAGGCTAGGGGTCCCCTAGCCTTCAAGCTAGGGCACCCCTAGGCTTTAGGCTAGGGCTCCCCTAGGCTAAGGCTAGGGCTCCCCTAGTCTTCAGGCTAGGGCACCCCGAGGCTTTAGGCTAGGGCACCCCGAGGCTTTAGGCTAGGGCTCCCCTAGGCTAAGGCTAGGGCTCCCCTAGCCTTCAGGCTAGTGCACCCCTAGGCTTTAGGCTCCCCTAGGCTAAGGCTAGGGCTCCCCTAGCCTTCAGGCTAGGGCACCCCTAGGCTTTAGGCTAGGGCTCCCCTAGGCTAAGGCTAGGGCTCCCCTAGCCTTCAGGCTAGGGCACCCCTAGGCTTTAGGCTCCCCTAGGCTAAGGCTAGGGCTCCCCTAGCCTTCAGGCTAGGGCACCCCTAGGCTTTAGGCTAGGGCTCCCCTAGGTTAAGGCTAGGGCTCCCCTAGCCTTCAGGCTCTGGCACCCCTAGGCTTTAGGCTCCCCTAGGCTAAGGCTAGGGCTCCCCTAGCCTTCAGGCTAGGGCACCCCTAGGCTTTAGGCTAGGGCTCCCCTAGGCTAAGGCTAGGGCTCCCCTAGCCTTCAGGCTAGGGCACCCCTAGGCTTTAGGCTCCCCTAGGCTAAGGCTAGGGCTCCCCTAGACTTCAGGCTAGGGCACCCCTAGGCTTTAGGCTAGGGCTCCCCTAGGCTAAGGCTAGGGCTCCCCTAGCCTTCAGGCTAGGGCACCCCTAGGCTTTAGGCTCCCCTAGGCTAAGGCTAGGGCTCCCCGAGCCTTCAGGCTAGGGCACCCCTAGGCTTTAGGCTAGGGCTCCCCTAGGCTAAGGCTAGGGCTCCCCTAGCCTTCAGGCTAGGGCACCCCTAGGCTTTAGGCTCCCCTAGGCTAAGGCTAGGGCTCCCCTAGCCTTCAGGCTAGAGCACCCCTAGGCTTTAGGCTAGGGCTCCCCTATGCTAAGGCTAGGGCTCCCCTAGCCTTCAGGCTAGGGCACCCCTAGGCTTTAGGCTCCCCTAGGCTAAGGCCAGGGCTCCCCTAGCCTGAAGGCTAGGGCACCCCGAGGCTTTAGGCTAGGGCTCCCCTAGGCTAAGGCTAGGGCTCCCCTAGCCTTCAGGCTAGGGCACCCCGAGGCTTTAGGCTAGGGCTCCCCTAGGCTAAGGCTAGGTCTCCCCTAGCCTTCAGGCTAGGGCACCCCGAGGCTTTAGGCTAGGGCTCCCCTAGGCTAAGGCTAGGGCTCCCCTAGCCTTCAGGCTAGGGAACCCCGAGGCTTTAGGCTAGGGCTCCCCTAGGCTAAGGCTAGGGCTCCCCTAGCCTTCAGGCTAGGGCACCCCGAGGATTTAGGCTAGGGCTCCCCTAGGCTCAGGCTAGGGCTCCCCTAGCCTTCAGGCTAAGGCACCCCGAGGCTTTAGGCTAGGGCTCCCCTAGGCTAAGGCTAGGGCTCCCCTAGCCTTCAGGCTAGGGCACCCCGAGGCTTTAGGCTAGGGCTCCCCTAAGCTAAGGCTAGGGCTCCCCTAGCCTTCAGGCTAGGGCACCCCGAGGCTTTAGGCTAGGGCTCCCCTAGGCTAAGGCTAGGGCTCCCCTAGCCTTCAGGCTAGGGCACCCCTAGGCTTTAGGCTCCCCTAGGCTAAGGCTAGGGCTCCCCTAGCCTTCAGGCTAGGGCACCCCTAGGCTTTAGGATAGGGCTCCCCTAGGCTAAGGCTAGGGCTCCCCTAGCCTTCAGGCTAGGGCACCCCTAGGCTTTAGGCTCCCCTAGGCTAAGGCCAGGGCTCCCCTAGCCTTCAGGCTAGGGCACCCCTAGGCTTTAGGCTAGGGCTTCCCTAGGCTAAGGCTAGGGCTCCCCTAGCCTTCAGGCTAGGGCACCCCTAGGCTTTAGGCTCCCCTAGGCTAAGGCTAGGGCTCCCCTAGCCTTCAGGCTAGGGCACCCCTAGGCTTTAGGCTCCCCTAGGCTAAGGCTAGGGCTCCCCTAGCCTTCAGGCTAGGGCAACCCTAGGCTTTAGGCTAGGGCTCCCCTAGGCTAAGGCTAGGGCTCCCCTAGCCTTCAGGCTAGGGCACCCCTAGGCTTTAGGCTCCCCTAGGCTAAGGCTAGGGCTCACCTAGCCTTCAGGCTAGGGCACCCCTAGGCTTTAGGCTCCCCTAGGCTAAGGCTAGGGCTCACCTAGTCTTCAGGCTAGGGCACCCCTAGGCTTTAGGCTAGGGCTCCCCTAGGCTAAGGCTAGGGCTCCCCTAGCCTTCAGGCTAGGGCACCCCGAGGCTTTAGGCTAGGGCTCCCCTAGGCTAAGGCTAGGGCTCCCCTAGCCTTCAGGCTAGGGCACCCCGAGGCTTTAGGCTAGGGCTCCCCTAGCCTAAGGCTAGGGCTCCCCTAGCCTTCAGGCTAGGGCACCCCGAGGCTTTAGGCTAGGGCTCCCCTAGGCTAAGGCTAGGACTCCCCTAGCCTTCAGGCTAGGGCACCCCGAGGCTTTAGGCTAGGGCTCCCCTAGGCTAAGGCTAGGGCTCCCCTAGGCTAAGGCTAGGGCTCCCCTAGCCTTCAGGCTAGGGCACCCCGAGGCTTTAGTCTCCCCTAGGCGAAGGCTAGGGCTCCCCTAGCCTTCAGGCTAGGGCACCCCGAGGCTTTAGGCTCCCCTAGACTAAGGATAGGGCTCCCCTAGCCTTCAGGCTAGGGCACCCCTAGGCTTTAGGCTAGTGCAACCCTAGGCTTTAGGCTCCCCTAGGCTAAGGCTAGGGGTCCCCTAGCCTTCAAGCTAGGGCACCCCTAGGCTTTAGGCTAGAGCTCCCCTAGGGTAAGGCTAGGGCTCCCCTAGCCTTCAGGCTAGGGCACCCCGAGGCTTTAGGCTAGGGCTCCCCTAGGCTAAGGCTAGGGCTCCCCTAGCCTTCAGGCTAGGGCACCCCGAGGCTTTAGTCTCCCCTAGGCGAAGGCTAGGGCACCCCAAGCCTTCAGGCTAGGGCACCCCGAGGCTTTAGGCTTCCCTAGACTAAGGATAGGGCTCCCCTAGCCTTCAGGCTAGGGCACCCCTAGGCTTCAGGCTAGGGCAACCCTAGGCTTTAGGCTCCCCTAGGCTAAGGCTAGGGGTCCCCTAGCCTTCAAGCTAGGGCACCCCTAGGCTTTAGGCTAGGGCTCCCCTAGGCTAAGGCTAGGGCTCCCCTAGCCTTCAGGCTAGGGCACCCCTAGGCTTTAGGCTCCGCTAGGCTAAGGCTAGGGCTCCCCTAGGCTTCAGGCTAGGGCACCCCTAGGCTTTAGGCTCCCCTAGGCTAAGGCTAGGGCTCCCCTAGCCTTCAGGCTAGGGCACCCCTAGGCTTTAGGCTAGGGCTCCCCTAGGCTAAGGCTAGGGCTCCCCTAGCCTTCAGGCTAGGGCACCCCTAGGCTTTAGGCTCCCCTAGGCTAAGGCTAGGGCTCCCCTAGCCTTCAGGCTAGGGCACCCCTAGGCTTTAGGCTCCCCTAGGCTAAGGCTAGGGCTCACCTAGCCTTCAGGCTAGGGCACCCCTAGGCTTTAGGCTAGGGCTCCCCTAGGCTAAGGCTAGGGCTCCCCTAGCCTTCAGGCTAGGGCACCCCTAGGCTTTAGGCTCCCCTAGGCTAAGGCTAGGGCTCCCCTAGCCTTCAGGCTAGGGCACCCCTAGGCTTTAGGCTAGGGCTCCCCTAGGCTAAGGCTAGGGCTCCCCTAGCCTTCAGGCTAGGGCACCCCTAGGCTTTAGGCTCCCCTAGGCTAAGGCTAGGGCTCCCCTAGCCTTCAGGCTAGGGCACCCCTAGGCTTTAGGCTAGGGCTCCCCTAGGCTAAGGCTAGGGCTCCCCTAGCCCTCAGGCTAGGGCACCCCTAGGCTTTAGGCTCCCCTAGGCTAAGGCTAGGGCTCCCCTAGCTTTCAGGCTAGGGCACCCCTAGGCTTTAGGCTAGGGCTCCCCTAGGCTAAGGCTAGGGCTCCCCTAGCCTTCAGGCTAGGGCACCCCTAGGCTTTCGGCTCCCCTAGGTTAAGGCTAGGGCTCCCCTAGCCTTCAGGCTAGGGCACCCCTAGGCTTTCGGCTCCCCTAGGCTAAGTCTAGGGCTCCCCTAGCCTTCAGGCTAGGGCACCCCTAGGCTTTCGCCTAGGGCTCCCCTAGGCTAAGGCTAGGGCTCCCCTAGCCTTCAGGCTAGGGCACCCCTAGGCTAAGGCTAGGGCTCCCCTAGGCTAAGGCTAGGCCTCCACTAGCCTTCAGGCTAGGGCACCCCTAGGCTTTCGGCTCCCCTAGGCTAAGGCTAGGGCTCCCCTAGGCTAAGGCTAGGGCTCCCCTAGCCTTCAGGCTAGGGCACCCCTAGGCTTTAGGCTCCCCTAGGCTAAGGCTAGGGCTCCCCTAGCCTTCAGGCTAGGGCTCCCCTAGGCTTTAGGCTAGGGCTCCCCTAGGCTAAGGCTAGGGCTCCCCTAGCCTTCAGGCTAGGGCACCCCTAGGCTTTAGGCTCCCCTAGGCTAAGGCCAGGGCTCCCCTAGCCTTCAGGCTAGGGCACCCCTAGGCTTTAGGCTAGGGCTTCCCTAGGCTAAGGCTAGGGCTCCCCTAGCCTTCAGGCTAGGGCACCCCTAGGCTTTAGGCTCCCCTAGGCTAAGGCTAGGGCTCCCCTAGCCTTCAGGCTAGGGCACCCCTAGGCTTTAGGCTCCCCTAGGCTAAGGCTAGGGCTCCCCTAGCCTTCAGGCTAGGGCACCCCTAGGCTTTAGGCTAGGGCTCCCCTAGGCTAAGGCTAGGGCTCCCCTAGCCTTCAGGCTAGGGCACCCCTAGGCTTTAGGCTCCCCTAGGCTAAGGCTAGGGCTCACCTAGCCTTCAGGCTAGGGCACCCCTAGGCTTTAGGCTAGGGCTCCCCTAGGCTAAGGCTAGGGCTCCCCTAGCCTTCAGGCTAGGGCACCCCTAGGCTTTAGGCTCCCCTAGGCTAAGGCTAGGGCTCCCCTAGCCTTCAGGCTAGGGCACCCCTAGGCTTTAGGCTAGGGCTCCCCTAGGCTAAGGCTAGGGCTCCCCTAGCCTTCAGGCTAGGGCACCCCTAGGCTTTAGGCTCCCCTAGGCTAAGGCTAGGGCTCCCCTAGCCTTCAGGCTAGGGCACCCCTAGGCTTTAGGCTAGGGCTCCCCTAGGCTAAGGCTAGGGCTCCCCTAGCCTTCAGGCTAGGGCACCCCTAGGCTTTAGGCTCCCCTAGGCTAAGGCTAGGGCTCCCCTAGCCTTCAGGCTAGGGCACCCCTAGGCTTTAGGCTAGGGCTCCCCTATGCTAAGGCTAGGGCTCCCCTAGCCTTCAGGCTAGGGCACCCCTAGGCTTTAGGCTCCCCTAGGCTAAGGCCAGGGCTCCCCTAGCCTTCAGGCTAGGGCACCCCGAGGCTTTAGGCTAGGGCTCCCCTAGGCTAAGGCTAGGGCTCCCCTAGCCTTCAGGCTAGGGCACCCCGAGGCTTTAGGCTAGGGCTCCCCTAGGCTAAGGCTAGGTCTCCCCTAGCCTTCAGGCTAGGGCACCCCGAGGCTTTAGGCTAGGGCTCCCCTAGGCTAAGGCTAGGGCTCCCCTAGCCTTCAGGCTAGGGAACCCCGAGGCTTTAGGCTAGGGCTCCCCTAGGCTAAGGCTAGGGCTCCCCTAGCCTTCAGGCTAGGGCACCCCGAGGATTTAGGCTAGGGCTCCCCTAGGCTAAGGCTAGGTCTCCCCTAGCCTTCAGGCTAAGGCACCCCGAGGCTTTAGGCTAGGGCTCCCCTAGGCTAAGGCTAGGGCTCCCCTAGCCTTCAGGCTAGGGCACCCCGAGGCTTTAGGCTAGGGCTCCCCTAGGCTAAGGCTAGGGCTCCCCTAGCCTTCAGGCTAGGGCACCCCGAGGCTTTAGGCTAGGGCTCCCCTAGGCTAAGGCTAGGGCTCCCCTAGCCTTCAGGCTAGGTCACCCCGAGGCTTTAGGCTAGGGCTCCCCTAGGCTAAGGCTAGGGCTCCCCTAGCCTTCAGGCTAGGGCACCCCGAGGCTTTAGGCTAGGGCTCCCCTAGGCTAAGGCTAGGGCTCCCCTAGCCTTCAGGCTAGGGCACCCCGAGGCTTTAGGCTAGGGCTCCCCTAGGCTAAGGCTAGGGCTCCCCTAGCCTTCAGGCTAGGGCACCCCGAGGCTTTAGGCTAGGGCTCCCCTAGGCTAAGGCTAGGGCTCCCCTAGCCTTCAGGCTAGGGCACCCCGAGGCTTTAGGCTAGGGCTCCCCTAGGCTAAGGCTAGGGCTCCCCTAGCCTTCAGGCTAGGGCACCCCTAGGCTTTAGGCTCCCCTAGGCTAAGGCTAGGGCTCCCCTAGCCTTCAGGCTAGGGCACCCCTAGGCTTTAGGCTAGGGCTCCCCTAGGCTAAGGCTAGGGCTCCCCTAGCCTTCAGGCTAGGGCACCCCTAGGCTTTAGGCTCCCCTAGGCTAAGGCCAGGGCTCCCCTAGCCTTCAGGCTAGGGCACCCCTAGGCTTTAGGCTAGGGCTTCCCTAGGCTAAGGCTAGGGCTCCCCTAGCCTTCAGGCTAGGGCACCCCTAGGCTTTAGGCTCCCCTAGGCTAAGGCTAGGGCTCCCCTAGCCTTCAGGCTAGGGCACCCCTAGGCTTTAGGCTCCCCTAGGCTAAGGCTAGGGCTCCCCTAGCCTTCAGGCTAGGGCAACCCTAGGCTTTAGGCTAGGGCTCCCCTAGGCTAAGGCTAGGGCTCCCCTAGCCTTCAGGCTAGGGCACCCCTAGGCTTTAGGCTCCCCTAGGCTAAGGCTAGGGCTCACCTAGCCTTCAGGCTAGGGCACCCCTAGGCTTTAGGCTCCCCTAGGCTAAGGCTAGGGCTCACCTAGCCTTCAGGCTAGGGCACCCCTAGGCTTTAGGCTAGGGCTCCCCTAGGCTAAGGCTAGGGCTCCCCTAGCCTTCAGGCTAGGGCACCCCGAGGCTTTAGGCTAGGGCTCCCCTAGGCTAAGGCTAGGGCTCCCCTAGCCTTCAGGCTAGGGCACCCCGAGGCTTTAGGCTAGGGCTCCCCTAGGCTAAGGCTAGGGCTCCCCTAGCCTTCAGGCTAGGGCACCCCGAGGCTTTAGGCTAGGGCTCCCCTAGGCTAAGGCTAGGACTCCCCTAGCCTTCAGGCTAGGGCACCCCGAGGCTTTAGGCTAGGGCTCCCCTAGGCTAAGGCTAGGGCTCCCCTAGGCTAAGGCTAGGGCTCCCCTAGCCTTCAGGCTAGGGCACCCCGAGGCTTTAGTCTCCCCTAGGCGAAGGCTAGGGCTCCCCTAGCCTTCAGGCTAGGGCACCCCGAGGCTTTAGGCTCCCCTAGACTAAGGATAGGGCTCCCCTAGCCTTCAGGCTAGGGCACCCCTAGGCTTTAGGCTAGTGCAACCCTAGGCTTTAGGCTCCCCTAGGCTAAGGCTAGGGGTCCCCTAGCCTTCAAGCTAGGGCACCCCTAGGCTTTAGGCTAGAGCTCCCCTAGGCTAAGGCTAGGGCTCCCCTAGCCTTCAGGCTAGGGCACCCCGAGGCTTTAGGCTAGGGCTCCCCTAGGCTAAGGCTAGGGCTCCCCTAGCCTTCAGGCTAGGGCACCCCGAGGCTTTAGTCTCCCCTAGGCGAAGGCTAGGGCTCCCCTAGCCTTCAGGCTAGGGCACCCCGAGGCTTTAGGCTTCCCTAGACTAAGGATAGGGCTCCCCTAGCCTTCAGGCTAGGGCACCCCTAGGCTTTAGGCTAGGGCAACCCTAGGCTTTAGGCTCCCCTAGGCTAAGGCTAGGGGTCCCCTAGCCTTCAAGCTAGGGCACCCCTAGGCTTTAGGCTAGGGCTCCCCTAGGCTAAGGCTAGGGCTCCCCTAGCCTTCAGGCTAGGGCACCCCTAGGCTTTAGGCTCCGCTAGGCTAAGGCTAGGGCTCCCCTAGGCTTCAGGCTAGGGCACCCCTAGGCTTTAGGCTCCCCTAGGCTAAGGCTAGGGCTCCCCTAGCCTTCAGGCTAGGGCACCCCTAGGCTTTAGGCTAGGGCTCCCCTAGGCTAAGGCTAGGGCTCCCCTAGCCTTCAGGCTAGGGCACCCCTAGGCTTTAGCCTCCCCTAGGCTAAGGCTAGGGCTCCCCTAGCCTTCAGGCTAGGGCACCCCTAGGCTTTAGGCTCCCCTAGGCTAAGGCTAGGGCTCCCCTAGCCTTCAGGCTAGGGCACCCCTAGGCTTTAGGCTCCCCTAGGCTAAGGCTAGGGCTCCCCTAGCCTTCAGGCTAGGGCACCCCTAGGCTTTAGGGTAGGGCTCCCCTAGGCTAAGGCTAGGGCTCCCCTAGCCTTCAGGCTAGGGCACCCCTTGGCTTTAGGCTCCCCTAGGCTAAGGCTAGGGCTCCCCTAGCCTTCAGGCTAGGGCACCCCTAGGCTTTAGGCTAGGGCTCCCCTAGGCTAAGGCTAGGGCTCCCCTAGCCCTCAGGCTAGGGCACCCCTAGGCTTTAGGCTCCCCTAGGCTAAGGCTAGGGCTCCCCTAGCCTTCAGGCTAGGGCACCCCGAGGCTTTAGGCTAGGGCTCCCCTAGGCTAAGGCTAGGGCTCCCCTAGCCTTCAGGCTAGGGCACCCGAGGCTTTAGGCTAGGGCTCCCCTAGGCTAAGGCTAGGGCTCCCCTAGCCTTCAGGCTAGGGCACCCCGAGGCTTTAGGCTAGGGCTCCCCTAGGCTAAGGCTAGGGCTCCCCTAGCCTTCAGGCTAGGGCACCCCGAGGCTTTAGGCTAGGGCTCCCCTAGGCTAAGGCTAGGGCTCCCCTAGCCTTCAGGCTAGGGCACCCCGAGGCTTTAGGCTAGGGCTCCCCTAGGCTAAGGCTAGGGCTCTCCTAGACTTCAGGCTAGGGCACCCCTAGGCTTTAGGCTCCCCTAGGCTAAGGCTAGGGCTCCCCTAGCCTTCAGGCTAGGGCACCCCTAGGCTTTAGGCTAGGGCTCCCCTAGGCTAAGGCTAGGGCTCCCCTAGCCTTCAGGTTAGGGCACCCCTAGGCTTTAGGCTCCCCTAGGCTAAGGCTAGGGCTCCCCTAGCATTCAGGCTAGGGCACCCCTAGGCTTTAGGCCAGGGCTCCCCTAGGCTAAGGCTAGGGCTCCCCTAGCCTTCAGGCTAGGGCAACCCTAGGCTTTAGGCTCCCCTAGGCTAAGGCCAGGGCTCCCCTAGCCTTCAGGCTAGGGCACCCCTAGGCTTTAGGCTAGGGCTTCCCTAGGCTAAGGCTAGGGCTCCCCTAGCCTTCAGGCTAGGGCACCCCTAGGCTTTAGGCTCCCCTAGGCTAAGGCTAGGGCTCCCCTAGCCTTCAGGCTAGGGCACCCCTAGGCTTTAGGCTCCCCTAGGCTAAGGCTAGGGCTCCCCTAGCCTTCAGGCTAGGGCACCCCTAGGCTTTAGGCTAGGGCTCCCCTAGGCTAAGGCTAGGGCTCCCCTAGCCTTCAGGCTAGGGCACCCCTAGGCTTTAGGCTCCCCTAGGCTAAGGCTAGGGCTCCCCTAGCCTTCAGGCTAGGGCACCCCTAGGCTTTAGGCTAGGGCTCCCCTAGGCTAAGGCTAGGGCTCCCCTAGCCTTCAGGCTAGGGCACCCCGAGGCTTTAGGCGAGGGCTCCCCTAGGCTAAGGCTAGGGCTCCCCTAGCCTTCAGGCTAGGGCACCCCGAGGCTTTAGGCTAGGGCTCCCCTAGGCTAAGGCTAGGGCTCCCCTAGCCTTCAGGCTAGGGCACCCCGAGGCTTTAGGCTAGGGCTCCCCTAGGCTAAGGCTAGGGCTCCCCTAGCCTTCAGGCTAGGGCACCCCGAGGCTTTAGGCTAGGGCTCCCCTAGGCTAAGGCTAGGACTCCCCTAGCCTTCAGGCTAGGGCACCCCGAGGCTTTAGGCTAGGGCTCCCCTAGGCTAAGGCTAGGGCTCCCCTAGGCTAAGGCTAGGGCTCCCCTAGCCTTCAGGCTAGGGCACCCCGAGGCTTTAGTCTCCCCTAGGCGAAGGCTAGGGCTCCCCTAGCCTTCAGGCTAGGGCACCCCGAGGCTTTAGGCTCCCCTAGACTAAGGATAGGGCTCCCCTAGCCTTCAGGCTAGGGCACCCCTAGGCTTTAGGCTAGGGCAACCCTAGGCTTTAGGCTCCCCTAGGCTAAGGCTTGGGGTCCCCTAGCCTTCAAGCTAGGGCACCCCTAGGCTTTAGGCTAGGGCTCCCCTAGGCTAAGGCTAGGGCTCCCCTAGCCTTCAGGCTAGGGCACCCCGAGGCTTTAGGCTAGGGCACCCCGAGGCTTTAGGCTAGGGCTCCCCTAGGCTAAGGCTAGGGCTCCCCTAGCCTTCAGGCTAGGGCACCCCGAGGCTTTAGGCTAGGGCTCCCCTAGGCTAAGGCTAGGGCTCCCCTAACCTTCAGGCTAGGGCACCCCTAGGCTTTAGGCTCCCCTAGGCTAAGGCTAGGGCTCCCCTAGCCTTCAGGCTAGGGCACCCCTAGGCTTTAGGCTAGGGCTCCCCTAGGCTAAGGCTAGGGCTCCCCTAGCCTTCAGGCTAGGGCACCCCTAGGCTTTAGGCTCCCCTAGGCTAAGGCTAGGGCTCCCCTAGCCTTCAGGCTAGGGCACCCCTAGGCTTTAGGCTAGGGCTCCCCTAGGCTAAGGCTAGGGCTCCCCTAGCCTTCAGGCTAGGGCACCCCTAGGCTTTAGGCTCCCCTAGGCTAAGGCCAGGGCTCCCCTAGCCTTCAGGCTAGGGCACCCCTAGGCTTTAGGCTAGGGCTTCCCTAGGCTAAGGCTAGGGCTCCCCTAGCCTTCAGGCTAGGGCACCCCTAGGCTTTAGGCTCCCCTAGGCTAAGGCTAGGGCTCCCCTAGCCTTCAGGCTAGGGCACCCCTAGGCTTTAGGCTCCCCTAGGCTAAGGCTAGGGCTCCCCTAGCCTTCAGGCTAGGGCACCCCTAGGCTTTAGGCTAGGGCTCCCCTAGGCTAAGGTTAGGGCTCCCCTAGCCTTCAGGCTAGGGCACCCCTAGGCTTTAGGCTCCCCTAGGCTAAGGCTAGGGCTCCCCTAGCCTTCAGGCTAGGGCACCCCTAGGATTTAGGCTAGGGCTCCCCTAGGCTAAGGCTAGGGCTCCCCTAGCCTTCAGGCTAGAGCACCCCTAGGCTTTAGGCTCCCCTAGGCTAAGGCTAGGGCTCCCCTAGCCTTCAGGCTAGGGCACCCCTAGGCTTTCGGCTCGGGCTCCCCTAGGCTAAGGCTAGGGCTCCCCTAGCCTTCAGGCTAGGGCACCCCTAGGCTTTAGGCTCCCCTAGGCTAAGGCTAGGGCTCCCCTAGCCTTCAGGCTAGGGCACCCCTAGGCTTTAGGCTAGGGCTCCCCTAGGCTAAGGCTAGGGCTCCCCTAGCCTTCAGGCTAGGGCACCCCTAGGCTTTAGGCTCCCCTAGGCTAAGGCTAGGGCTCCCCTAGCCTTCAGGCTAGGGCACCCCTAGGCTTTAGGCTAGGGCTCCCCTATGCTAAGGCTAGGGCTCCCCTAGCCTTCAGGCTAGGGCACCCCTAGGCTTTAGGCTCCCCTAGGCTAAGGCCAGGGCTCCCCTAGCCTTCAGGCTAGGGCACCCCGAGGCTTTAGGCTAGGGCTCCCCTAGGCTAAGGCTAGGGCTCCCCTAGCCTTCAGGCTAGGGCACCCCGAGGCTTTAGGCTAGGGCTCCCCTAGGCTAAGGCTAGGGCTCCCCTAGCCTTCAGGCTAGGGCACCCCGAGGCTTTAGGCTAGGGCTCCCCTAGGCTAAGGCTAGGGCTCCCCTAGCCTTCAGGCTAGGGAACCCCGAGGCTTTAGGCTAGGGCTCCCCTAGGCTAAGGCTAGGGCTCCCCTAGCCTTCAGGCTAGGGCACCCCGAGGATTTAGGCTAGGGCTCCCCTAGGCTAAGGCTAGGGCTCCCCTAGCCTTCAGGCTAAGGCACCCCGAGGCTTTAGGCTAGGGCTCCCCTAGGCTAAGGCTAGGGCTCCCCTAGCCTTCAGGCTAGGGCACCCCGAGGCTTTAGGCTAGGGCTCCCCTAGGCTAAGGCTAGGGCTCCCCTAGCCTTCAGGCTAGGCCACCCCGAGGCTTTAGGCTAGGGCTCCCCTAGGCTAAGGCTAGGGCTCCCCTAGCCTTCAGGCTAGGGCACCCCGAGGCTTTAGGCTAGGGCTCCCCTAGGCTAAGGCTAGGGCTCCCCTAGCCTTCAGGCTAGGGCAACCCGAGGCTTTAGGCTAGGGCTCCCCTAGGCTAAGGCTAGGGCTCCCCTAGCCTTCAGGCTAGGGCACCCCGAGGCTTTAGGCTAGGGCTCCCCTAGGCTAAGGCTAGGGCTCCCCTAGCCTTCAGGCTAGGGCACCCCGAGGCTTTAGGCTAGGGCTCCCCTAGGCTAAGGCTAGGGCTCCCATAGCCTTCAGGCTAGGGCACCCCGAGACTTTAGGCTAGGGCTCCCCTAGGCTAAGGCTAGGGCTCCCCTAGACTTCAGGCTAGGGCACCCCTAGGCTTTAGGCTCCCCTAGGCTAAGGCTAGGGCTCCCCTAGCCTTCAGGCTAGGGCACCCCTAGGCTTTAGGCTAGGGCTCCCCTAGGCTAAGGCTAGGGCTCCCCTAGCCTTCAGTCTAGGGCACCCCTAGGCTTTAGGCTCCCCTAGGCTAAGGCTAGGGCTCCCCTAGCCTTCAGGCTAGGGCACCCCTAGGCTTTAGGCTAGGGCTCCCCTAGGCTAAGGCTAGGGCTCCCCTAGCCTTCAGGCTAGGGCACCCCTAGGCTTTAGGCTCCCCTAGGCTAAGGCCAGGGCTCCCCTAGCCTTCAGGCTAGGGCACCCCGAGGCTTTAGGCTAGGGCTCCCCTAGGCTAAGGCTAGGACTCCCCTAGCCTTCAGGCTAGGGCACCCCGAGGCTTTAGGCTAGGGCTCCCCTAGGCTAAGGCTAGGGCTCCCCTAGGCTAAGGCTAGGGCTCCCCTAGCCTTCAGGCTAGGGCACCCCGAGGCTTTAGGCTAGGGCTCCCCTAGGCTAAGGCTAGGGCTCCCCTAGCCTTCAGGCTAGGGCACCCCGAGGCTTTAGGCTAGGGCTCCCCTAGGCTAAGGCTAGGGCTCCCCTAGCCTTCAGGCTAGGGCACCCCGAGGCTTTAGGCTAGGGCTCCCCTAGGCTAAGGCTAGGGCTCCCCTAGCCTTCAGGCTAGGGAACCCCGAGGCTTTAGGCTAGGGCTCCCCTAGGCTAAGGCTAGGGCTCCCCTAGCCTTCAGGCTAGGGCACCCCGAGGATTTAGGCTAGGGCTCCCCTAGGCTAAGGCTAGGGCTCCCCTAGCCTTCAGGCTAAGGCACCCCGAGGCTTTAGGCTAGGGCTCCCCTAGGCTAAGGCTAGGGCTCCCCTAGCCTTCAGGCTAGGGCACCCCGAGGCTTTAGGCTAGGGCTCCCCTAGGCTAAGGCTAGGGCTCCCCTAGCCTTCAGGCTAGGGCACCCCGAGGCTTTAGGCTAGGGCTCCCCTAGGCTAAGGCTAGGGCTCCCCTAGCCTTCAGGCTAGGGCACCCCGAGGCTTTAGGCTAGGGCTCCCCTAGGCTAAGGCTAGGGCTCCCCTAGCCTTCAGGCTAGGGCAACCCGAGGCTTTAGGCTAGGGCTCCCCTGGGCTAAGGCTAGGGCTCCCCTAGCCTTCAGGCTAGGGCACCCCGAGGCTTTAGGCTAGGGCTCCCCTAGGCTAAGGCTAGGGCTCCCCTAGCCTTCAGGCTAGGGCACCCCGAGGCTTTAGGCTAGGGCTCCCCTAGGCTAAGGCTAGGGCTCCCATAGCCTTCAGGCTAGGGCACCCCGAGACTTTAGGCTAGGGCTCCCCTAGGCTAAGGCTAGGGCTCCCCTAGACTTCAGGCTAGGGCACCCCTAGGCTTTAGGCTCCCCTAGGCTAAGGCTAGGGCTCCCCTAGCCTTCAGGCTAGGGCACCCCTAGGCTTTAGGCTAGGGCTCCCCTAGGCTAAGGCTAGGGCTCCCCTAGCCTTCAGTCTAGGGCACCCCTAGGCTTTAGGCTCCCCTAGGCTAAGGCTAGGGCTCCCCTAGCCTTCAGGCTAGGGCACCCCTAGGCTTTAGGCTAGGGCTCCCCTAGGCTAAGGCTAGGGCTCCCCTAGCCTTCAGGCTAGGGCACCCCTAGGCTTTAGGCTCCCCTAGGCTAAGGCCAGGGCTCCCCTAGCCTTCAGGCTAGGGCACCCCGAGGCTTTAGGCTAGGGCTCCCCTAGGCTAAGGCTAGGACTCCCCTAGCCTTCAGGCTAGGGCACCCCGAGGCTTTAGGCTAGGGCTCCCCTAGGCTAAGGCTAGGGCTCCCCTAGGCTAAGGCTAGGGCTCCCCTAGCCTTCAGGCTAGGGCACCCCGAGGCTTTAGTCTCCCCTAGGCAAAGGCTAGGGCTCCCCTAGCCTTCAGGCTAGGGCACCCCGAGGCTTTAGGCTCCCCTAGACTAAGGATAGGGCTCCCCTAGCCTTCAGGCTAGGGCACCCCTAGGCTTTAGGCTAGGGCAACCCTAGGCTTTAGGCTCCCCTAGGCTAAGGCTAGGGGTCCCCTAGCCTTCAAGCTAGGGCACCCCTAGGCTTTAGGCTAGGGCTCCCCTAGGCTAAGGCTAGGGCTCCCCTAGTCTTCAGGCTAGGGCACCCCGAGGCTTTAGGCTAGGGCACCCCGAGGCTTTAGGCTAGGGCTCCCCTAGGCTAAGGCTAGGGCTCCCCTAGCCTTCAGGCTAGTGCACCCCTAGGCTTTAGGCTCCCCTAGGCTAAGGCTAGGGCTCCCCTAGCCTTCAGGCTAGGGCACCCCTAGGCTTTAGGCTAGGGCTCCCCTAGGCTAAGGCTAGGGCTCCCCTAGCCTTCAGGCTAGGGCACCCCTAGGCTTTAGGCTCCCCTAGGCTAAGGCTAGGGCTCCCCTAGCCTTCAGGCTAGGGCACCCCTAGGCTTTAGGCTAGGGCTCCCCTAGGTTAAGGCTAGGGCTCCCCTAGCCTTCAGGCTCTGGCACCCCTAGGCTTTAGGCTCCCCTAGGCTAAGGCTAGGGCTCCCCTAGCCTTCAGGCTAGGGCACCCCTAGGCTTTAGGCTAGGGCTCCCCTAGGCTAAGGCTAGGGCTCCCCTAGCCTTCAGGCTAGGGCACCCCTAGGCTTTAGGCTCCCCTAGGCTAAGGCTAGGGCTCCCCTAGACTTCAGGCTAGGGCACCCCTAGGCTTTAGGCTAGGGTTCCCCTAGGCTAAGGCTAGGGCTCCCCTAGCCTTCAGGCTAGGGCACCCCTAGGCTTTAGGCTCCCCTAGGCTAAGGCTAGGGCTCCCCGAGCCTTCAGGCTAGGGCACCCCTAGGCTTTAGGCTAGGGCTCCCCTAGGCTAAGGCTAGGGCTCCCCTAGCCTTCAGGCTAGGGCACCCCTAGGCTTTAGGCTCCCCTAGGCTAAGGCTAGGGCTCCCCTAGCCTTCAGGCTAGAGCACCCCTAGGCTTTAGGCTAGGGCTCCCCTATGCTAAGGCTAGGGCTCCCCTAGCCTTCAGGCTAGGGCACCCCTAGGCTTTAGGCTCCCCTAGGCTAAGGCCAGGGCTCCCCTAGCCTGAAGGCTAGGGCACCCCGAGGCTTTAGGCTAGGGCTCCCCTAGGCTAAGGCTAGGGCTCCCCTAGCCTTCAGGCTAGGGCACCCCGAGGCTTTAGGCTAGGGCTCCCCTAGGCTAAGGCTAGGTCTCCCCTAGCCTTCAGGCTAGGGCACCCCGAGGCTTTAGGCTAGGGCTCCCCTAGGCTAAGGCTAGGGCTCCCCTAGCCTTCAGGCTAGGGAACCCCGAGGCTTTAGGCTAGGGCTCCCCTAGGCTAAGGCTAGGGCTCCCCTAGCCTTCAGGCTAGGGCACCCCGAGGATTTAGGCTAGGGCTCCCCTAGGCTCAGGCTAGGGCTCCCCTAGCCTTCAGGCTAAGGCACCCCGAGGCTTTAGGCTAGGGCTCCCCTAGGCTAAGGCTAGGGCTCCCCTAGCCTTCAGGCTAGGGCACCCCGAGGCTTTAGGCTAGGGCTCCCCTAAGCTAAGGCTAGGGCTCCCCTAGCCTTCAGGCTAGGGCACCCCGAGGCTTTAGGCTAGGGCTCCCCTAGGCTAAGGCTAGGGCTCCCCTAGCCTTCAGGCTAGGTCACCCCGAGGCTTTAGGCTAGGGCTCCCCTAGGCTAAGGCTAGGGCTCCCCTAGCCTTCAGGCTAGGGCACCCCGAGGCTTTAGGCTAGGGCTCCCCTAGGCTAAGGCTAGGGCTCCCCTAGCCTTCAGGCTAGGGCACCCCGAGGCTTTAGGCTAGGGCTCCCCTAGGCTAAGGCTAGGGCTCCCCTAGCCTTCAGGCTAGGGCACCCCGAGGCTTTAGGCTAGGGCTCCCCTAGGCTAAGGCTAGGGCTCCCCTAGCCTTCAGGCTAGGGTACCCCTAGGCTTTAGGCTCCCCTAGGCTAAGGCTAGGGCTCCCCTAGCCTTCAGGCTAGGGCACCCCTAGGCTTTAGGCTAGGGCTCCCCTAGGCTAAGGCTAGGGCTCCCCTAGCCTTCAGGCTAGGGCACCCCTAGGCTTTAGGCTCCCCTAGGCTAAGGCTAGGGCTCCCCTAGCCTTCAGGCTAGGGCACCCCTAGGCTTTAGGATAGGGCTCCCCTAGGCTAAGGCTAGGGCTCCCCTAGCCTTCAGGCTAGGGCACCCCTAGGCTTTAGGCTCCCCTAGGCTAAGGCCAGGGCTCCCCTAGCCTTCAGGCTAGGGCACCCCTAGGCTTTAGGCTAGGGCTTCCCTAGGCTAAGGCTAGGGCTCCCCTAGCCTTCAGGCTAGGGCACCCCTAGGCTTTAGGCTAGTGCACCCCTAGGCTTTAGGCTCCCCTAGGCTAAGGCTAGGGCTCCCCTAGCCTTCAGGCTAGGGCACCCCTAGGCTTTAGGCTCCCCTAGGCTAAGGCTAGGGCTCCCCTAGCCTTCAGGCTAGGGCACCCCGAGGCTTTAGGCTAGGGCACCCCGAGGCTTTAGGCTAGGGCTCCCCTAGGCTAAGGCTAGGGCTCCCCTAGCCTTCAGGCTAGTGCACCCCTAGGCTTTAGGCTCCCCTAGGCTAAGGCTAGGGCTCCCCTAGCCTTCAGGCTAGGGCACCCCTAGGCTTTAGGCTAGGGCTCCCCTAGGCTAAGGCTAGGGCTCCCCTAGCCTTCAGGCTAGGGCACCCCTAGGCTTTAGGCTCCCCTAGGCTAAGGCTAGGGCTCCCCTAGCCTTCAGGCTAGGGCACCCCTAGGCTTTAGGCTAGGGCTCCCCTAGGTTAAGGCTAGGGCTCCCCTAGCCTTCAGGCTCTGGCACCCCTAGGCTTTAGGCTCCCCTAGGCTAAGGCTAGGGCTCCCCTAGCCTTCAGGCTAGGGCACCCCTAGGCTTTAGGCTAGGGCTCCCCTAGGCTAAGGCTAGGGCTCCCCTAGCCTTCAGGCTAGGGCACCCCTAGGCTTTAGGCTCCCCTAGGCTAAGGCTAGGGCTCCCCTAGACTTCAGGCTAGGGCACCCCTAGGCTTTAGGCTAGGGCTCCCCTAGGCTAAGGCTAGGGCTCCCCTAGCCTTCAGGCTAGGGCACCCCTAGGCTTTAGGCTCCCCTAGGCTAAGGCTAGGGCTCCCCGAGCCTTCAGGCTAGGGCACCCCTAGGCTTTAGGCTAGGGCTCCCCTAGGCTAAGGCTAGGGCTCCCCTAGCCTTCAGGCTAGGGCACCCCTAGGCTTTAGGCTCCCCTAGGCTAAGGCTAGGGCTCCCCTAGCCTTCAGGCTAGAGCACCCCTAGGCTTTAGGCTAGGGCTCCCCTATGCTAAGGCTAGGGCTCCCCTAGCCTTCAGGCTAGGGCACCCCTAGGCTTTAGGCTCCCCTAGGCTAAGGCCAGGGCTCCCCTAGCCTGAAGGCTAGGGCACCCCGAGGCTTTAGGCTAGGGCTCCCCTAGGCTAAGGCTAGGGCTCCCCTAGCCTTCAGGCTAGGGCACCCCGAGGCTTTAGGCTAGGGCTCCCCTAGGCTAAGGCTAGGTCTCCCCTAGCCTTCAGGCTAGGGCACCCCGAGGCTTTAGGCTAGGGCTCCCCTAGGCTAAGGCTAGGGCTCCCCTAGCCTTCAGGCTAGGGAACCCCGAGGCTTTAGGCTAGGGCTCCCCTAGGCTAAGGCTAGGGCTCCCCTAGCCTTCAGGCTAGGGCACCCCGAGGATTTAGGCTAGGGCTCCCCTAGGCTCAGGCTAGGGCTCCCCTAGCCTTCAGGCTAAGGCACCCCGAGGCTTTAGGCTAGGGCTCCCCTAGGCTAAGGCTAGGGCTCCCCTAGCCTTCAGGCTAGGGCACCCCGAGGCTTTAGGCTAGGGCTCCCCTAAGCTAAGGCTAGGGCTCCCCTAGCCTTCAGGCTAGGGCACCCCGAGGCTTTAGGCTAGGGCTCCCCTAGGCTAAGGCTAGGGCTCCCCTAGCCTTCAGGCTAGGTCACCCCGAGGCTTTAGGCTAGGGCTCCCCTAGGCTAAGGCTAGGGCTCCCCTAGCCTTCAGGCTAGGGCACCCCGAGGCTTTAGGCTAGGGCTCCCCTAGGCTAAGGCTAGGGCTCCCCTAGCCTTCAGGCTAGGGCACCCCGAGGCTTTAGGCTAGGGCTCCCCTAGGCTAAGGCTAGGGCTCCCCTAGCCTTCAGGCTAGGGCACCCCGAGGCTTTAGGCTAGGGCTCCCCTAGGCTAAGGCTAGGGCTCCCCTAGCCTTCAAGCTAGGGTACCCCTAGGCTTTAGGCTCCCCTAGGCTAAGGCTAGGGCTCCCCTAGCCTTCAGGCTAGGGCACCCCTAGGCTTTAGGCTAGGGCTCCCCTAGGCTAAGGCTAGGGCTCCCCTAGCCTTCAGGCTAGGGCACCCCTAGGCTTTAGGCTCCCCTAGGCTAAGGCTAGGGCTCCCCTAGCCTTCAGGCTAGGGCACCCCTAGGCTTTAGGATAGGGCTCCCCTAGGCTAAGGCTAGGGCTCCCCTAGCCTTCAGGCTAGGGCACCCCTAGGCTTTAGGCTCCCCTAGGCTAAGGCCAGGGCTCCCCTAGCCTTCAGGCTAGGGCACCCCTAGGCTTTAGGCTAGGGCTTCCCTAGGCTAAGGCTAGGGCTCCCCTAGCCTTCAGGCTAGGGCAACCCTAGGCTTTAGGCTAGGGCTCCCCTAGGCTAAGGCTAGGGCTCCCCTAGCCTTCAGGCTAGGGCACCCCTAGGCTTTAGGCTCCCCTAGGCTAAGGCTAGGGCTCACCTAGCCTTCAGGCTAGGGCACCCCTAGGCTTTAGGCTCCCCTAGGCTAAGGCTAGGGCTCACCTAGTCTTCAGGCTAGGGCACCCCTAGGCTTTAGGCTAGGGCTCCCCTAGGCTAAGGCTAGGGCTCCCCTAGCCTTCAGGCTAGGGCACCCCGAGGCTTTAGGCTAGGGCTCCCCTAGGCTAAGGCTAGGGCTCCCCTAGCCTTCAGGCTAGGGCACCCCGAGGCTTTAGGCTAGGGCTCCCCTAGCCTAAGGCTAGGGCTCCCCTAGCCTTCAGGCTAGGGCACCCCGAGGCTTTAGGCTAGGGCTCCCCTAGGCTAAGGCTAGGACTCCCCTAGCCTTCAGGCTAGGGCACCCCGAGGCTTTAGGCTAGGGCTCCCCTAGGCTAAGGCTAGGGCTCCCCTAGGCTAAGGCTAGGGCTCCCCTAGCCTTCAGGCTAGGGCACCCCGAGGCTTTAGTCTCCCCTAGGCGAAGGCTAGGGCTCCCCTAGCCTTCAGGCTAGGGCACCCCGAGGCTTTAGGCTCCCCTAGACTAAGGATAGGGCTCCCCTAGCCTTCAGGCTAGGGCACCCCTAGGCTTTAGGCTAGTGCAACCCTAGGCTTTAGGCTCCCCTAGGCTAAGGCTAGGGGTCCCCTAGCCTTCAAGCTAGGGCACCCCTAGGCTTTAGGCTAGAGCTCCCCTAGGGTAAGGCTAGGGCTCCCCTAGCCTTCAGGCTAGGGCACCCCGAGGCTTTAGGCTAGGGCTCCCCTAGGCTAAGGCTAGGGCTCCCCTAGCCTTCAGGCTAGGGCACCCCGAGGCTTTAGTCTCCCCTAGGCGAAGGCTAGGGCACCCCAAGCCTTCAGGCTAGGGCACCCCGAGGCTTTAGGCTTCCCTAGACTAAGGATAGGGCTCCCCTAGCCTTCAGGCTAGGGCACCCCTAGGCTTCAGGCTAGGGCAACCCTAGGCTTTAGGCTCCCCTAGGCTAAGGCTAGGGGTCCCCTAGCCTTCAAGCTAGGGCACCCCTAGGCTTTAGGCTAGGGCTCCCCTAGGCTAAGGCTAGGGCTCCCCTAGCCTTCAGGCTAGGGCACCCCTAGGCTTTAGGCTCCGCTAGGCTAAGGCTAGGGCTCCCCTAGGCTTCAGGCTAGGGCACCCCTAGGCTTTAGGCTCCCCTAGGCTAAGGCTAGGGCTCCCCTAGCCTTCAGGCTAGGGCACCCCTAGGCTTTAGGCTAGGGCTCCCCTAGGCTAAGGCTAGGGCTCCCCTAGCCTTCAGGCTAGGGCACCCCTAGGCTTTAGGCTCCCCTAGGCTAAGGCTAGGGCTCCCCTAGCCTTCAGGCTAGGGCACCCCTAGGCTTTAGGCTCCCCTAGGCTAAGGCTAGGGCTCACCTAGCCTTCAGGCTAGGGCACCCCTAGGCTTTAGGCTAGGGCTCCCCTAGGCTAAGGCTAGGGCTCCCCTAGCCTTCAGGCTAGGGCACCCCTAGGCTTTAGGCTCCCCTAGGCTAAGGCTAGGGCTCCCCTAGCCTTCAGGCTAGGGCACCCCTAGGCTTTAGGCTAGGGCTCCCCTAGGCTAAGGCTAGGGCTCCCCTAGCCTTCAGGCTAGGGCACCCCTAGGCTTTAGGCTCCCCTAGGCTAAGGCTAGGGCTCCCCTAGCCTTCAGGCTAGGGCACCCCTAGGCTTTAGGCTAGGGCTCCCCTAGGCTAAGGCTAGGGCTCCCCTAGCCCTCAGGCTAGGGCACCCCTAGGCTTTAGGCTCCCCTAGGCTAAGGCTAGGGCTCCCCTAGCTTTCAGGCTAGGGCACCCCTAGGCTTTAGGCTAGGGCTCCCCTAGGCTAAGGCTAGGGCTCCCCTAGCCTTCAGGCTAGGGCACCCCTAGGCTTTCGGCTCCCCTAGGTTAAGGCTAGGGCTCCCCTAGCCTTCAGGCTAGGGCACCCCTAGGCTTTCGGCTCCCCTAGGCTAAGTCTAGGGCTCCCCTAGCCTTCAGGCTAGGGCACCCCTAGGCTTTCGCCTAGGGCTCCCCTAGGCTAAGGCTAGGGCTCCCCTAGCCTTCAGGCTAGGGCACCCCTAGGCTAAGGCTAGGGCTCCCCTAGGCTAAGGCTAGGCCTCCACTAGCCTTCAGGCTAGGGCACCCCTAGGCTTTCGGCTCCCCTAGGCTAAGGCTAGGGCTCCCCTAGGCTAAGGCTAGGGCTCCCCTAGCCTTCAGGCTAGGGCACCCCTAGGCTTTAGGCTCCCCTAGGCTAAGGCTAGGGCTCCCCTAGCCTTCAGGCTAGGGCTCCCCTAGGCTTTAGGCTAGGGCTCCCCTAGGCTAAGGCTAGGGCTCCCCTAGCCTTCAGGCTAGGGCACCCCTAGGCTTTAGGCTCCCCTAGGCTAAGGCCAGGGCTCCCCTAGCCTTCAGGCTAGGGCACCCCTAGGCTTTAGGCTAGGGCTTCCCTAGGCTAAGGCTAGGGCTCCCCTAGCCTTCAGGCTAGGGCACCCCTAGGCTTTAGGCTCCCCTAGGCTAAGGCTAGGGCTCCCCTAGCCTTCAGGCTAGGGCACCCCTAGGCTTTAGGCTCCCCTAGGCTAAGGCTAGGGCTCCCCTAGCCTTCAGGCTAGGGCACCCCTAGGCTTTAGGCTAGGGCTCCCCTAGGCTAAGGCTAGGGCTCCCCTAGCCTTCAGGCTAGGGCACCCCTAGGCTTTAGGCTCCCCTAGGCTAAGGCTAGGGCTCACCTAGCCTTCAGGCTAGGGCACCCCTAGGCTTTAGGCTAGGGCTCCCCTAGGCTAAGGCTAGGGCTCCCCTAGCCTTCAGGCTAGGGCACCCCTAGGCTTTAGGCTCCCCTAGGCTAAGGCTAGGGCTCCCCTAGCCTTCAGGCTAGGGCACCCCTAGGCTTTAGGCTAGGGCTCCCCTAGGCTAAGGCTAGGGCTCCCCTAGCCTTCAGGCTAGGGCACCCCTAGGCTTTAGGCTCCCCTAGGCTAAGGCTAGGGCTCCCCTAGCCTTCAGGCTAGGGCACCCCTAGGCTTTAGGCTAGGGCTCCCCTAGGCTAAGGCTAGGGCTCCCCTAGCCTTCAGGCTAGGGCACCCCTAGGCTTTAGGCTCCCCTAGGCTAAGGCTAGGGCTCCCCTAGCCTTCAGGCTAGGGCACCCCTAGGCTTTAGGCTAGGGCTCCCCTATGCTAAGGCTAGGGCTCCCCTAGCCTTCAGGCTAGGGCACCCCTAGGCTTTAGGCTCCCCTAGGCTAAGGCCAGGGCTCCCCTAGCCTTCAGGCTAGGGCACCCCGAGGCTTTAGGCTAGGGCTCCCCTAGGCTAAGGCTAGGGCTCCCCTAGCCTTCAGGCTAGGGCACCCCGAGGCTTTAGGCTAGGGCTCCCCTAGGCTAAGGCTAGGTCTCCCCTAGCCTTCAGGCTAGGGCACCCCGAGGCTTTAGGCTAGGGCTCCCCTAGGCTAAGGCTAGGGCTCCCCTAGCCTTCAGGCTAGGGAACCCCGAGGCTTTAGGCTAGGGCTCCCCTAGGCTAAGGCTAGGGCTCCCCTAGCCTTCAGGCTAGGGCACCCCGAGGATTTAGGCTAGGGCTCCCCTAGGGTAAGGCTAGGTCTCCCCTAGCCTTCAGGCTAAGGCACCCCGAGGCTTTAGGCTAGGGCTCCCCTAGGCTAAGGCTAGGGCTCCCCTAGCCTTCAGGCTAGGGCACCCCGAGGCTTTAGGCTAGGGCTCCCCTAGGCTAAGGCTAGGGCTCCCCTAGCCTTCAGGCTAGGGCACCCCGAGGCTTTAGGCTAGGGCTCCCCTAGGCTAAGGCTAGGGCTCCCCTAGCCTTCAGGCTAGGTCACCCCGAGGCTTTAGGCTAGGGCTCCCCTAGGCTAAGGCTAGGGCTCCCCTAGCCTTCAGGCTAGGGCACCCCGAGGCTTTAGGCTAGGGCTCCCCTAGGCTAAGGCTAGGGCTCCCCTAGCCTTCAGGCTAGGGCACCCCGAGGCTTTAGGCTAGGGCTCCCCTAGGCTAAGGCTAGGGCTCCCCTAGCCTTCAGGCTAGGGCACCCCGAGGCTTTAGGCTAGGGCTCCCCTAGGCTAAGGCTAGGGCTCCCCTAGCCTTCAGGCTAGGGCACCCCGAGGCTTTAGGCTAGGGCTCCCCTAGGCTAAGGCTAGGGCTCCCCTAGCTTTCAGGCTAGGGCACCCCTAGGCTTTAGGCTCCCCTAGGCTAAGGCTAGGGCTCCCCTAGCCTTCAGGCTAGGGCACCCCTAGGCTTTAGGCTAGGGCTCCCCTAGGCTAAGGCTAGGGCTCCCCTAGCCTTCAGGCTAGGGCACCCCTAGGCTTTAGGCTCCCCTAGGCTAAGGCTAGGGCTCCCCTAGCCTTCAGGCTAGGGCACCCCTAGGCTTTAGGATAGGGCTCCCCTAGGCTAAGGCTAGGGCTCCCCTAGCCTTCAGGCTAGGGCACCCCTAGGCTTTAGGCTCCCCTAGGCTAAGGCCAGGGCTCCCCTAGCCTTCAGGCTAGGGCACCCCTAGGCTTTAGGCTAGGGCTTCCCTAGGCTAAGGCTAGGGCTCCCCTAGCCTTCAGGCTAGGGCACCCCTAGGCTTTAGGCTCCCCTAGGCTAAGGCTAGGGCTCCCCTAGCCTTCAGGCTAGGGCACCCCTAGGCTTTAGGCTCCCCTAGGCTAAGGCTAGGGCTCCCCTAGCCTTCAGGCTAGGGCAACCCTAGGCTTTAGGCTAGGGCTCCCCTAGGCTAAGGCTAGGGCTCCCCTAGCCTTCAGGCTAGGGCACCCCTAGGCTTTAGGCTCCCCTAGGCTAAGGCTAGGGCTCACCTAGCCTTCAGGCTAGGGCACCCCTAGGCTTTAGGCTCCCCTAGGCTAAGGCTAGGGCTCACCTAGCCTTCAGGCTAGGGCACCCCTAGGCTTTAGGCTAGGGCTCCCCTAGGCTAAGGCTAGGGCTCCCCTAGCCTTCAGGCTAGGGCACCCCGAGGCTTTAGGCTAGGGCTCCCCTAGGCTAAGGCTAGGGCTCCCCTAGCCTTCAGGCTAGGGCACCCCGAGGCTTTAGGCTAGGGCTCCCCTAGGCTAAGGCTAGGGCTCCCCTAGCCTTCAGGCTAGGGCACCCCGAGGCTTTAGGCTAGGGCTCCCCTAGGCTAAGGCTAGGACTCCCCTAGCCTTCAGGCTAGGGCACCCCGAGGCTTTAGGCTAGGGCTCCCCTAGGCTAAGGCTAGGGCTCCCCTAGGCTAAGGCTGGGGCTCCCCTAGCCTTCAGGCTAGGGCACCCCGAGGCTTTAGTCTCCCCTAGGCGAAGGCTAGGGCTCCCCTAGCCTTCAGGCTAGGGCACCCCGAGGCTTTAGGCTCCCCTAGACTAAGGATAGGGCTCCCCTAGCCTTCAGGCTAGGGCACCCCTAGGCTTTAGGCTAGTGCAACCCTAGGCTTTAGGCTCCCCTAGGCTAAGGCTAGGGGTCCCCTAGCCTTCAAGCTAGGGCACCCCTAGGCTTTAGGCTAGAGCTCCCCTAGGCTAAGGCTAGGGCTCCCCTAGCCTTCAGGCTAGGGCACCCCGAGGCTTTAGGCTAGGGCTCCCCTAGGCTAAGGCTAGGGCTCCCCTAGCCTTCAGGCTAGGGCACCCCGAGGCTTTAGTCTCCCCTAGGCGAAGGCTAGGGCTCCCCTAGCCTTCAGGCTAGGGCACCCCGAGGCTTTAGGCTTCCCTAGACTAAGGATAGGGCTCCCCTAGCCTTCAGGCTAGGGCACCCCTAGGCTTTAGGCTAGGGCAACCCTAGGCTTTAGGCTCCCCTAGGCTAAGGCTAGGGGTCCCCTAGCCTTCAAGCTAGGGCACCCCTAGGCTTTAGGCTAGGGCTCCCCTAGGCTAAGGCTAGGGCTCCCCTAGCCTTCAGGCTAGGGCACCCCTAGGCTTTAGGCTCCGCTAGGCTAAGGCTAGGGCTCCCCTAGGCTTCAGGCTAGGGCACCCCTAGGCTTTAGGCTCCCCTAGGCTAAGGCTAGGGCTCCCCTAGCCTTCAGGCTAGGGCACCCCTAGGCTTTAGGCTAGGGCTCCCCTAGGCTAAGGCTAGGGCTCCCCTAGCCTTCAGGCTAGGGCACCCCTAGGCTTTAGCCTCCCCTAGGCTAAGGCTAGGGCTCCCCTAGCCTTCAGGCTAGGGCACCCCTAGGCTTTAGGCTCCCCTAGGCTAAGGCTAGGGCTCCCCTAGCCTTCAGGCTAGGGCACCCCTAGGCTTTAGGCTCCCCTAGGCTAAGGCTAGGGCTCCCCTAGCCTTCAGGCTAGGGCACCCCTAGGCTTTAGGGTAGGGCTCCCCTAGGCTAAGGCTAGGGCTCCCCTAGCCTTCAGGCTAGGGCACCCCTTGGCTTTAGGCTCCCCTAGGCTAAGGCTAGGGCTCCCCTAGCCTTCAGGCTAGGGCACCCCTAGGCTTTAGGCTAGGGCTCCCCTAGGCTAAGGCTAGGGCTCCCCTAGCCCTCAGGCTAGGGCACCCCTAGGCTTTAGGCTCCCCTAGGCTAAGGCTAGGGCTCCCCTAGCCTTCAGGCTAGGGCACCCCTAGGCTTTAGGCTAGGGCTCCCCTAGGCTAAGGCTAGGGCTCCCCTAGCCTTCAGGCTAGGGCACCCCTAGGCTTTCGGCTCCCCTAGGTTAAGGCTAGGGCTCCCCTAGCCTTCAGGCTAGGGCACCCCTAGGCTTTCGGCTCCCCTAGGCTAAGTCTAGGGCTCCCCTAGCCTTCAGGCTAGGGCACCCCTAGGCTTTCGCCTAGGGCTCCCCTAGGCTAAGGCTAGGGCTCCCCTAGCCTTCAGGCTAGGGCACCCCTAGGCTAAGGGTAGGGCTCCCCTAGGCTAAGGCTAGGCCTCCACTAGCCTTCAGGCTAGGGCACCCCTAGGCTTTCGGCTCCCCTAGGCTAAGGCTAGGGCTCCCCTAGGCTAAGGCTAGGGCTCCCCTAGCCTTCAGGCTAGGGCACCCCTAGGCTTTAGGCTCCCCTAGGCTAAGGCTAGGGCTCCCCTAGCCTTCAGGCTAGGGCACCCCTAGGCTTTAGGCTAGGGCTCCCCTAGGCTAAGGCTAGGGCTCCCCTAGCCTTCAGGCTAGGGCACCCCTAGGCTTTAGGCTCCCCTAGGCTAAGGCCAGGGCTCCCCTAGCCTTCAGGCTAGGGCACCTCTAGGCTTTAGGCTAGGGCTTCCCTAGGCTAAGGCTAGGGCTCCCCTAGCCTTCAGGCTAGGGCACCCCTAGGCTTTAGGCTCCCCTAGGCTAAGGCTAGGGCTCCCCTAGCCTTCAGGCTAGGGCACCCCTAGGCTTTAGGCTCCCCTAGGCTAAGGCTAGGGCTCCCCTAGCCTTCAGGCTAGGGCACCCCTAGGCTTTAGGCTAGGGCTCCCCTAGGCTAAGGCTAGGGCTCCCCTAGCCTTCAGGCTAGGGCACCCCTAGGCTTTAGGCTCCCCTAGGCTAAGGCTAGGGCTCCCCTAGCCTTCAGGCTAGGGCACCCCTAGGCTTTAGGCTAGGGCTCCCCTAGGCTAAGGCTAGGGCTCCCCTAGCCTTCAGGCTAGGGCACCCCTAGGCTTTAGGCTCCCCTAGGCTAAGGCTAGGGCTCCCCTAGCCTTCAGGCTAGGGCACCCCTAGGCTTTAGGCTAGGGCTCCCCTAGGCTAAGGCTAGGGCTCCCCTAGCCTTCAGGCTAGGGCACCCCTAGGCTTTAGGCTCCCCTAGGCTAAGGCTAGGGCTCCCCTAGCCTTCAGGCTAGGGCACCCCTAGGCTTTAGGCTAGGGCTCCCCTAGGCTAAGGCTAGGGCTCCCCTAGCCTTCAGGCTAGGGCACCCCTAGGCTTTAGGCTCCCCTAGGCTAAGGCTAGGGCTCCCCTAGCCTTCAGGCTAGGGCACCCCTAGGCTTTAGGCTAGGGCTCCCCTATGCTAAGGCTAGGGCTCCCCTAGCCTTCAGGCTAGGGCACCCCTAGGCTTTAGGCTCCCCTAGGCTAAGGCCAGGGCTCCCCTAGCCTTCAGGCTAGGGCACCCCGAGGCTTTAGGCTAGGGCTCCCCTAGGCTAAGGCTAGGGCTCCCCTAGCCTTCAGGCTAGGGCACCCCGAGGCTTTAGGCTAGGGCTCCCCTAGGCTAAGGCTAGGTCTCCCCTAGCCTTCAGGCTAGGGCACCCCGAGGCTTTAGGCTAGGGCTCCCCTAGGCTAAGGCTAGGGCTCCCCTAGCCTTCAGGCTAGGGAACCCCGAGGCTTTAGGCTAGGGCTCCCCTAGGCTAAGGCTAGGGCTCCCCTAGCCTTCAGGCTAGGGCACCCCGAGGATTTAGGCTAGGGCTCCCCTAGGCTAAGGCTAGGGCTCCCCTAGCCTTCAGGCTAAGGCACCCCGAGGCTTTAGGCTAGGGCTCCCCTAGGCTAAGGCTAGGGCTCCCCTAGCCTTCAGGCTAGGGCACCCCGAGGCTTTAGGCTAGGGCTCCCCTAAGCTAAGGCTAGGGCTCCCCTAGCCTTCAGGCTAGGGCACCCCGAGGCTTTAGGCTAGGGCTCCCCTAGGCTAAGGCTAGGGCTCCCCTAGCCTTCAGGCTAGGGCACCCCGAGGCTTTAGGCTAGGGCTCCCCTAGGCTAAGGCTAGGGCTCCCCTAGCCTTCAGGCTAGGGCACCCCGAGGCTTTAGGCTAGGGCTCCCCTAGGCTAAGGCTAGGGCTCCCCTAGCCTTCAGGCTAGGGCACCCCGAGGCTTTAGGCTAGGGCTCCCCTAGGCTAAGGCTAGGGCTCCCCTAGCCTTCAGGCTAGGGCACCCCGAGGCTTTAGGCTAGGGCTCCCCTAGGCTAAGGGTAGGGCCCCCTAGCCTTCAGGCTAGGGCACCCCGAGGCTTTAGGCTAGGGCTCCCCTAGGCTAAGGCTAGGGCTCCCCTAGCCTTCAGGCTAGAGCACCCCTAGGCTTTAGGCTCCCCTAGGCTAAGGCTAGGGCTCCCCTAGCCTTCAGGCTAGGGCACCCCTAGGCTTTAGGCTAGGGCTCCCCTAGGCTAAGGCTAGGGCTCCCCTAGCCTTCAGGCTAGGGCACACCTAGGCTTTAGGCTCCCCTAGGCTAAGGCTAGGGCTCCCCTAGCCTTCAGGCTAGGGCACCCCTAGGCTTTAGGCTAGGGCTCCCATAGGCTAAGGCTAGGGCTCCCCTAGCCTTCAGGCTAGGGCACCCCAAGGCATTAGGCTCCCCTAGGCTAAGGCCAGGGCTCCCCTAGCCTTCAGGCTAGGGCACCCCTAGGCTTTAGGCTAGGGCTTCCCTAGGTTTAAGGCTAGGGCTCCCCTAGCCTTCAGGCTAGGGCACCCCTAGGCTTTAGGCTCCCCTAGGCTAAGGCTAGGGCTCCCCTAGCCTTCAGGCTAGGGCACCCCTAGGCTTTAGGCTCCCCTAGGCTAAGGCTAGGGCTCCCCTAGCCTTCAGGCTAGGGCAACCCTAGGCTTTAGGCTAGGGCTCCCCTAGGCTAAGGCTAGGGCTCCCCTAGCCTTCAGGCTAGGGTACCCCTAGGCTTTAGGCTCCCCTAGGCTAAGGCTAGGGCTCCCCTAGCCTTCAGGCTAGGGCACCCCTAGGCTTTAGGCTAGGGCTCCCCTAGGCTAAGGCTAGGGCTCCCCTAGCCTTCAGGCTAGGGCACCCCGAGGCTTTAGGCTAGGGCTCCCCTAGGCTAAGGCTAGGGCTCCCCTAGCCTTCAGGCTAGGGCACCCCGAGGCTTTAGGCTAGGGCTCCCCTAGGCTAAGGCTAGGGCTCCCCTAGCCTTCAGGCTAGGGCACCCCGAGGCTTTAGGCTAGGGCTCCCCTAGGTTAAGGCTAGGACTCCCCTAGCCTTCAGGCTAGGGCACCCCGAGGCTTTAGGCTAGGGCTCCCCTAGGCTAAGGCTAGGGCTCCCCTAGGCTAAGGCTAGGGCTCCCCTAGCCTTCAGGCTAGGGCACCCCGAGGCTTTAGTCTCCCCTAGGCGAAGGCTAGGGCTCACCTAGCCTTCAGGCTAGGGCACCCCGAGGCTTTAGGCTCCCCTAGACTAAGGATAGGGCACCCCTAGCCTTCAGGCTAGGGCACCCCTAGGCTTTAGGCTAGGGCAACCCTAGGCTTTAGGCTCCCCTAGGCTAAGGCTAGGGGTCCCCTAGCCTTCAAGCTAGGGCACCCCTAGGCTTTAGGCTAGAGCTCCCTTAGGCTAAGGCTAGGGCTCCCCTAGCCTTCAGGCTAGGGCACCCCGAGGCTTTAGGCTAGGGCTCCCCTAGGCTAAGGCTAGGGCTCCCCTAGGCTAAGGCTAGGGCTCCCCTAGCCTTCAGGCTAGGGCACCCCGAGGCTTTAGGCTCCCCTAGACTAAGGATAGGGCTCCCCTAGCCTTCAGGCTAGGGCACCCCTAGGCTTCAGGCTAGGGCAACCCTAGGCTTTAGGCTCCCCTAGGCTAAGGCTAGGGGTCCACTAGCCTTCAAGCTAGGGCACCCCTAGGCTTTAGGCTAGGGCTCCCCTAGGCTAAGGCTAGGGCTCCCCTAGCCTTCAGGCTAGGGCACCCCTAGGCTTTAGGCTCCGCTAGGCTAAGGCTAGGGCTACCCTAGGCTTCAGGCTAGGGCACCCCTAGGCTTTAGGCTCCCCTAGGCTAAGGCTAGGGCTCCCCTAGCCTTCAGGCTAGGGCACCCCTAGGCTTTAGGCTAGGGCTCCCCTAGGCTAAGGCTAGGGCTCCCCTAGCCTTCAGGCTAGGGCACCCCTAGGCTTTAGGCTCCCCTAGGCTAAGGCTAGGGCTCCCCTAGCCTTCAGGCTAGGGCACCCCTAGGCTTTAGGCTCCCCTAGGCTAAGGCTAGGGCTCCCCTAGCCTTCAGGCTAGGGCACCCCTAGGCTTTAGGCTAGGGCTCCCCTAGGCTAAGGCTAGGGCTCCCCTAGCCTTCAGGCTAGGGCACCCCTAGGCTTTAGGCTCCCCTAGGCTAAGGCTAGGGCTCCCCTAGCCTTCAGGCTAGGGCACCCCTAGGCTTTAGGCTAGGGCTCCCCTAGGCTAAGGCTAGGGCTCCCCTAGCCTTCAGGCTAGGGCACCCCTAGGCTTTAGGCTCCCCTAGGCTAAGGCTAGGGCTCCCCTAGCCTTCAGGCTAGGGCACCCCTAGGCTTTAGGCTAGGGCTCCCCTAGGCTAAGGCTAGGGCTCCCCTAGCCCTCAGGCTAGGGGACCCCTAGGCTTTAGGCTCCCCTAGGCTAAGGCTAGGGCTCCCCTAGCCTTCAGGCTAGGGCACCCCTAGGCTTTAGGCTAGGGCTCCCCTAGGCTAAGGCTAGGGCTCCCCTAGCCTTCAGGCTAGGGCACCCCTAGGCTTTCGGCTCCCCTAGGCTAAGGCTAGGGCTCCCCTAGCCTTCAGGCTAGGGCACCCCTAGGCTTTCGCCTAGGGCTCCCCTAGGCTAAGGCTAGGGCTCCCCTAGCCTTCAGGCTAGGGCACCCCTAGGCTAAGGCTAGGGCTCCCGTAGGCTAAGGCTAGGCCTCCACTAGCCTTCAGGCTAGGGCACCCCTAGGCTTTCGGCTCCCCTAGGCTAAGGCTAGGGCTCCCCTAGCCTTCAGGCTAGGGCACCCCGAGGCTTTAGGCTAGGGCTCCCCTAGGCTAAGGCTAGGGCTCCCCTAGCCTTCAGGCTAGGGACCCCGAGGCTTTAGGCTAGGGCTCCCCTAGGCTAAGGCTAGGTCTCCCCTAGCCTTCAGGCTAGGACACCCCGAGGCTTTAGGCTAGGGCTCCCCTAGGCTAAGGCTAGGGCTCCCCTAGCCTTCAGTCTAGGGCACCCCGAGGCTTTAGGCTAGGGCTCCCCTAGGCTAAGGCTAGGGCTCCCCTAGCCTTCAGGCTAGGGCACCCCGAGGCTTTAGGCTAGGGCTCCCCTAGGCTAAGGCTAGGGCTCCCCTAGCCTTCAGGCTAGGGCACCCCGAGGCTTTAGGCTAGGGCTCCCCTAGGCTAAGACTAGGGCTCCCCTAGCCTTCAGGCTAGGGCACCCCGAGGCTTTAGGCTAGGGCTCCCCTAGGCTAAGGCTAGGGCTCCCCTAGCCTTCAGGCTAGGGCACCCCTAGGCTTTAGGCTAGGGCTCCCCTAGGCTAAGGCTAGGGCTCCCCTAGCCTTCAGGCTAGGGCACCCCTAGGCTTTCGGCTCCCCTAGGCTAAGGCTAGGGCTCCCCTAGCATTCAGGCTAGGGCACCCCTAGACTTTCGGCTAGGGCTCCCCTAGAATAAGGCTAGGGCTCCCCTAGCCTTCAGGCTAGGGCACCCCTAGGCTTTCGGCTCCCCTAGGCTAAGGCTAGGGCTCCCCTAGCCTTCAGGATAGGGCACCCCTAGGCTTTCGCCTAGGGCTCCCCTAGGCTAAGGCTAGGGCTCCCCTAGCCTTCAGGCTAGGGCACCCCTAGGCTAAGGCTAGGGCTCCCCTAGGCTAAGGCTAGGCCTCCACTAGCCTTCAGGCTAGGGCACCCCTAGGCTTTCGGCTCCCCTAGGCTAAGGCTAGGGCTCCCCTAGCCTTCAGGCTAGGGCACCCCTAGGCTTTAGGCTAGGGCTCCCCTAGGCTAAGGCTAGGGCTCCCCTAGGCTAAGGCTAGGGCTCCCCTAGCCTTCAGGCTAGTGCACCCCGAGGCTTTAGGCTAGGGCTCCCCTAGGCTAAGGCTAGGGCTCCCCTAGCCTTCAGGCTAGGGCACCCCGAGGCTTTAGGCTAGGGTACCACTAGGCTAAGGCTAGGGCTCCCCTAGCCTTCAGGCTAGGACAACCCGAGGCTTTAGGCTAGGGCTCCCCTAGGCTAAGACTAGGGCTCCCCTAGCCTTCAGGCTAGGGCTCCCCTAGCCTTCAGGCTAGGGCTCCCCTAGCCTTCAGTCTAGGGCACCCCGAGGCTTTAGGCTAGCGCTCTCCTAGGCTAAGGCTAGGGCTCCCCTAGGCTTCAGGCTAGGGCACCCCGAGGCTTTAGGCTAGGGCTCCCCTAGGCTAAGGCTAGGGCTCCCCTAGCCTTCAGGCTAGGGCACCCCGAGGCTTTAGGCTAGGGCTCCCCTAGGCTAAGGCTAGGGCTCCCCTAGCCTTCAGGCTAGGTCACCCCGAGGCTTTAGGCTAGGGCTCCCCTAGGCTAAGGCTAGGGCTCCCCTAGCCTTCAGGCTAGGGCACCCCGAGGCTTTAGGCTATGGCTCCCCTAGGCTAAGGCTAGGGCTCCCCTAGCCTTCAGGCTAGGGCACCCCTAGGCTTTAGGCTAGGGCTCCCCTAGGCTAAGGCTAGGGCTCCCCTAGCCTTCAGGCTAGGGCACCCCTAGGCTTTAGGCTCCCCTAGGCTAAGGCTAGGGCTCCCCTAGCCTTCAGGCTAGGGCACCCCTAGGCTTTAGGCTAGGGCTCCCCTAGGCTAAGGCTAGGGCTCCCCTAGCCTTCAGGCAAGGGCACCCCTAGGCTTTAGGCTCCCCTAGGCTAAGGCTAGGTCTCCCCTAGCCTTCAGGCTAGGGCACCCCGAGGCTTTAGGCTAGGGCTCCCCTAGGCTAAGGCAAGGGCTCCCCTAGCCTTCAGGCTAGGGGACCCCGAGGCTTTAGGCTAGGGCTCCCCTAGGCTAAGGCTAGGGCTCCCCTAGCCTTCAGGCTAGGGCACCCGAGGATTTAGGCTAGGGCTCCCCTAGGCTAAGGCTAGGGCTCCCCTAGCCTTCAGGCTAAGGCACCCCGAGGCTTTAGGCTAGGGCTCCCCTAGGCTAAGGCTAGGGCTCCCCTAGCCTTCAGGCTAGGGCACCCCGAGGCTTTGGGCTAGGGCTCCCCTAGGTTAAGGCTAGGACTCCCCTAGCCTTCAGGCTAGGGCACCCCGAGGCTTTAGGCTAGGGCTCCCCTAGGCTAAGGCTAGGGCTCCCCTAGGCTAAGGCTAGGGCTCCCCTAGCCTTCAGGCTAGGGCACCCCGAGGCTTTAGTCTCCCCTAGGCGAAGGCTAGGGCTCCCCTAGCCTTCAGGCTAGGGCACCCCGAGGCTTTAGGCTCCCCTAGACTAAGGATAGGGCTCCCCTAGCCTTCAGGCTAGGGCACCCCTAGGCTTTCGGCTCCCCTAGGCTAAGGCTAGGGCTCCCCTAGCCTTCAGGCTAGGGCACCCCTAGGCTTTCGCCTAGGGCTCCCCTAGGCTAAGGCTAGGGCTCCCCTAGCCTTCAGGCTAGGGCACCCCTAGGCTAAGGCTAGGGCTCCCGTAGGCTAAGGCTAGGCCTCCACTAGCCTTCAGGCTAGGGCACCCCTAGGCTTTCGGCTCCCCTAGGCTAAGGCTAGGGCTCCCCTAGCCTTCAGGCTAGGGCACCCCGAGGCTTTAGGCTAGGGCTCCCCTAGGCTAAGGCTAGGGCTCCCCTAGCCTTCAGGCTAGGGCACCCCGAGGCTTTAGGCTAGGGCTCCCCTAGGCTAAGGCTAGGTCTCCCCTAGCCTTCAGGCTAGGACACCCCGAGGCTTTAGGCTAGGGCTCCCCTAGGCTAAGGCTAGGGCTCCCCTAGCCTTCAGTCTAGGGCACCCCGAGGCTTTAGGCTAGGGCTCCCCTAGGCTAAGGCTAGGGCTCCCCTAGCCTTCAGGCTAGGGCACCCCGAGGCTTTAGGCTAGGGCTCCCCTAGGCTAAGGCTAGGGCTCCCCTAGCCTTCAGGCTAGGGCACCCCGAGGCTTTAGGCTAGGGCTCCCCTAGGCTAAGACTAGGGCTCCCCTAGCCTTCAGGCTAGGGCACCCCAAGGCTTTAGGCTAGGGCTCCCCTAGGCTAAGGCTAGGGCTCCCCTAGCCTTCAGGCTAGGGCACCCCTAGGCTTTAGGCTAGGGCTCCCCTAGGCTAAGGCTAGGGCTCCCCTAGCCTTCAGGCTAGGGCACCCCTAGGCTTTCGGCTCCCCTAGGCTAAGGCTAGGGCTCCCCTAGCATTCAGGCTAGGGCACCCCTAGACTTTCGGCTAGGGCTCCCCTAGAATAAGGCTAGGGCTCCCCTAGCCTTCAGGCTAGGGCACCCCTAGGCTTTCGGCTCCCCTAGGCTAAGGCTAGGGCTCCCCTAGCCTTCAGGATAGGGCACCCCTAGGCTTTCGCCTAGGGCTCCCCTAGGCTAAGGCTAGGGCACCCCTAGGCTTTAGGCTAGGGCTCCCCTAGGCTAAGGCTAGGGCTCCCCTAGGCTAAGGCTAGGGCTCCCCTAGCCTTCAGGCTAGTGCACCCCGAGGCTTTAGGCTAGGGCTCCCCTAGGCTAAGGCTAGGGCTCCCCTAGCCTTCAGGCTAGGGCACCCCGAGGCTTTAGGCTAGGGTACCACTAGGCTAAGGCTAGGGCTCCCCTAGCCTTCAGGCTAGGACAACCCGAGGCTTTAGGCTAGGGCTCCCCTAGGCTAAGACTAGGGCTCCCCTAGCCTTCAGGCTAGGGCTCCCCTAGCCTTCAGGCTAGGGCTCCCCTAGCCTTCAGTCTAGGGCACCCCGAGGCTTTAGGCTAGCGCTCTCCTAGGCTAAGGCTAGGGCTCCCCTAGGCTTCAGGCTAGGGCACCCCGAGGCTTTAGGCTAGGGCTCCCCTAGGCTAAGGCTAGGGCTCCCCTAGCCTTCAGGCTAGGGCACCCCGAGGCTTTAGGCTAGGGCTCCCCTAGGCTAAGGCTAGGGCTCCCCTAGCCTTCAGGCTAGGTCACCCCGAGGCTTTAGGCTAGGGCTCCCCTAGGCTAAGGCTAGGGCTCCCCTAGCCTTCAGGCTAGGGCACCCCGAGGCTTTAGGCTAGGGCTCCCCTAGGCTAAGGCTAGGGCTCCCCTAGCCTTCAGGCTAGGGCACCCCTAGGCTTTAGGCTAGGGCTCCCCTAGGCTAAGGCTAGGGCTCCCCTAGCCTTCAGGCTAGGGCACCCCTAGGCTTTAGGCTCCCCTAGGCTAAGGCTAGGGCTCCGCTAGCCTTCAGGCTAGGGCACCCCTAGGCTTTAGGCTAGGGCTCCCCTAGGCTAAGGCTAGGGCTCCCCTAGCCTTCAGGCAAGGGCACCCCTAGGCTTTAGGCTCCCCTAGGCTAAGGCTAGGTCTCCCCTAGCCTTCAGGCTAGGGCACCCCGAGGCTTTAGGCTAGGGCTCCCCTAGGCTAAGGCAAGGGCTCCCCTAGCCTTCAGGCTAGGGGACCCCGAGGCTTTAGGCTAGGGCTCCCCTAGGCTAAGGCTAGGGCTCCCCTAGCCTTCAGGCTAGGGCACCCGAGGATTTAGGCTAGGGCTCCCCTAGGCTAAGGCTAGGGCTCCCCTAGCCTTCAGGCTAAGGCACCCCGAGGCTTTAGGCTAGGGCTCCCCTAGGCTAAGGCTAGGGCTCCCCTAGCCTTCAGGCTAGGGCACCCCGAGGCTTTAGGCTAGGGCTCCCCTAGGTTAAGGCTAGGACTCCCCTAGCCTTCAGGCTAGGGCACCCCGAGGCTTTAGGCTAGGGCTCCCCTAGGCTAAGGCTAGGGCTCCCCTAGGCTAAGGCTAGGGCTCCCCTAGCCTTCAGGCTAGGGCACCCCGAGGCTTTAGTCTCCCCTAGGCGAAGGCTAGGGCTCCCCTAGCCTTCAGGCTAGGGCACCCCGAGGCTTTAGGCTCCCCTAGACTAAGGATAGGGCTCCCCTAGCCTTCAGGCTAGGGCACCCCTAGGCTTTAGGCTCCCCTAGGCTAAGGCTAGGGGTCCCCTAGCCTTCAAGCTAGGGCACCCCTAGGCTTTAGGCTAGAGCTCCCCTAGGCTAAGGCTAGGGCTCCCCTAGCCTTCAGGCTAGGGCACCCCGAGGCTTTAGGCTAGGGCTCCCCTAGGCTAAGGCTAGGGCTCCCCTAGGCTAAGGCTAGGGCTCCCCTAGCCTTCAGGCTAGGGCACCCCGAGGCTTTAGTCTCCCCTAGGCGAAGGCTCGGGCTCCCCTAGCCTTCAGGCTAGGGCACCCCGAGGCTTTAGGCTCCCCTAGACTAAGGATAGGGCTCCCCTAGCCTTCAGGCTAGGGCACCCCTAGGCTTCAGGCTAGGGCAACCCTAGGCTTTAGGCTCCCCTAGGCTAAGGCTAGGGGTCCCCTAGCCTTCAAGCTAGGGCACCCCTAGGCTTTAGGCTAGGGCTCCCCTAGGCTAAGGCTAGGGCTCCCCTAGCCTTCAGGCTAGGGCACCCCTAGGCTTTAGGCTCCGCTAGGCTAAGGCTAGGGCTCCCCTAGGCTTCAGGCTAGGGCACCCCTAGGCTTTAGGCTCCCCTAGGCTAAGGCTAGGGCTCCCCTAGCCTTCAGGCTAGGGCACCCCTAGGCTTTAGGCTAGGGCTCCCCTAGGCTAAGGCTAGGGCTCCCCTAGCCTTCAGGCTAGGGCACCCCTAGGCTTTAGGCTCCCCTAGGCTAAGGCTAGGGCTCCCCTAGCCTTCAGGCTAGGGCACCCCTAGGCTTTAGGCTCCCCTAGGCTAAGGCTAGGGCTCCCCTAGCCTTCAGGCTAGGGCACCCCTAGGCTTTAGGCTAGGGCTCCCCTAAGCTAAGGCTAGCGCTCCCCTAGCCTTCAGGCTAGGGCACCCCTAGGCTTTAGGCTCCCCTAGGCTAAGGCTAGGGCTCCCCTAGCCTTCAGGCTAGTGCACCCCTAGGCTTTAGGCTAGGGCTCCCCTAGGCTAAGGCTAGGGCTCCCCTAGCCTTCAGGCTAGGGCACCCCTAGGCTTTAGGCTCCCCTAGGCTAAGGCTAGGGCTCCCCTAGCCTTCAGGCTAGGGCAACCCTAGGCTTTAGGCTAGGGCTCCCCTAGGCTAAGGCTAGGGCTCCCCTAGCCCTCAGGCTAGGGCACCCCTAGGCTTTAGGCTCCCCTAGGCTAAGGCTAGGGCTCCCCTAGCCTTCAGGCTAGGGCACCCCTAGGCTTTAGGCTAGGGCTCCCCTAGGCTAAGGCTAGGGCTCCCCTAGCCTTCAGGCTAGGGCACCCCTAGGCTTTCGGCTCCCCTAGGTTAAGGCTAGGGCTCCCCTAGCCTTCAGGCTAGGGCACCCCTAGGCTTTAGGCTAGGGCTCCCCTAGGCTAAGGCTAGGGCTCCCCTAGCCTTCAGGCTAGGGCACCCCTAGGCTTTCGGCTCCCCTAGGCTAAGGCTAGGGCTCCCCTAGCATTCAGGCTAGGGCACCCCTAGACTTTCGGGTAGGGCTCCTCTAGAATAAGGCTAGGGCTCCCCTAGCCTTCAGGCTAGGGCACCCCTAGGCTTTCGGCTCCCCTAGGCTAAGGCTAGGGCTCCCCTAGCCTTCAGGCTAGGGCACCCCTAGGCTTTCGCCTAGGGCTCCCCTAGGCTAAGGCTAGGGCTCCCCTAGACTTCAGGCTAGGGCACCCCTAGGCTAAGGCTAGGGCTCCCGTAGGCTAAGGCTAGGCCTCCACTAGCCTTCAGGCTAGGGCACCCCTAGGCTTTCGGCTCCCCTAGGCTAAGGCTAGGGCTCCCCTAGCCTTCAGGCTAGGGCACCCCGAGGCTTTAGGCTAGGGCTCCCCTAGGCTAAGGCTAGGGCTCCCCTAGCCTTCAGGCTAGGGCACCCCGAGGCTTTAGGCTAGGGCTCCCCTAGGCTAAGGCTAGGTCTCCCCTAGCCTTCAGGCTAGGACACCCCGAGGCTTTAGGCTAGGGCTCCCCTAGGCTAAGGCTAGGGCTCCCCTAGCCTTCAGTCTAGGGCACCCCGAGGCTTTAGGCTAGGGCTCCCCTAGGCTAAGGCTAGGGCTCCCCTAGCCTTCAGGCTAGGGCACCCCGAGGCTTTAGGCTAGGGCTCCCCTAGGCTAAGGCTAGGCCTCCCCTAGCCTTCAGGCTAGGGCACCCCGAGGCTTTAGGCTAGGGCTCCCCTAGGCTAAGGCTAGGGCTCCCCTAGCCTTCAGGCTAGGGCACCCCGAGGCTTTAGGCTAGGGCTCCCCTAGGCTAAGGCTAGGGCTCCCCTAGCCTTCAGGCTAGGGCACCCCGAGGCTTTAGGCTAGGGCTCCCCTAGGCTAAGGCTAGGACTCCCCTAGCCTTCAGGCTAGGGCACCCCGAGGCTTTAGGCTAGGGCTCCCCTAGGCTAAGGCTAGGGCTCCCCTAGGCTAAGGCTAGGGCTCCCCTAGCCTTCAGGCTAGGGCACCCCGAGGCTTTAGTCTACCCTAGGCGAAGGCTAGGGCTCCCCTAGCCTTCAGGCTAGGGCACCCCGAGGCTTTAGGCTCCCCTAGACTAAGGATAGGGCTCCCCTAGCCTTCAGGCTAGGGCACCCCTAGGCTTCAGGCTAGGGCAACCCTAGGCTTTAGGCTCCCCTAGGCTAAGGCTAGGGGTCCCCTAGCCTTCAAGCTAGGGCACCCCTAGGCTTTAGGCTAGGGCTCCCCTAGGCTAAGGCTAGGGCTCCCCTAGCCTTCAGGCTAGGGCACCCCTAGGCTTTAGGCTCCCCTAGGCTAAGGCTAGGGCTCCCCTAGGCTTCAGGCTAGGGCACCCCTAGGCTTTAGGCTCCCCTAGGCTAAGGCTAGGGCTCCCCTAGCCTTCAGGCTAGGGCACCCCTAGGCTTTAGGCTCCCCTAGGCTAAGGCTAGGGCTCCCCTAGCCCTCAGGCTAGGGCACCCCTAGGCTTTAGGCACCCCTAGGCTAAGGCTAGGGCTCCCCTAGCCTTCAGGCTAGGGCACCCCTAGGCTTTAGGCTAGGGCTCCCCTAGGCTAAGGCTAGGGCTCCCCTAGCCTTCAGGCTAGGGCACCCCTAGGCTTTCGGCTCCCCTAGGTTAAGGCTAGGGCTCCCCTAGCCTTCAGGCTAGGGCACCCCTAGGCTTTAGGCTAGGGCTCCCCTAGGCTAAGGCTAGGGCTCCCCTAGCCTTCAGGCTAGGGCACCCCTAGGCTTTCGGCTCCCCTAGGCTAAGGCTAGGGCTCCCCTAGCATTCAGGCTAGGGCACCCCTAGACTTTCGGCTAGGGCTCCCCTAGAATAAGGCTAGGGCTCCCCTAGCCTTCAGGCTAGGGCACCCCTAGGCTTTCGGCTCCCCTAGGCTAAGGCTAGGGCTCCCCTAGCCTTCAGGATAGGGCACCCCTAGGCTTTCGCCTAGGGCTCCCCTAGGCTAAGGCTAGGGCTCCCCTAGCCTTCAGGCTAGGGCACCCCTAGGCTAAGGCTAGGGCTCCCCTAGGCTAAGGCTAGGCCTCCACTAGCCTTCAGGCTAGGGCACCCCTAGGCTTTCGGCTCCCCTAGGCTAAGGCTAGGTCTCCCCTAGCCTTCAGGCTAGGGCACCCCTAGGCTTTAGGCTAGGGCTCCCCTAGGCTAAGGCTAGGGCTCCCCTAGGCTAAGGCTAGGGCTCCCCTAGCCTTCAGGTTAGTGCACCCCGAGGCTTTAGGCTAGGGCTCCCCTAGGCTAAGGCTAGGGCTCCCCTAGCCTTCAGGCTAGGGCACCCCGAGGCTTTAGGCTAGGGTACCACTAGGCTAAGGCTAGGGCTCCCCTAGCCTTCAGGCTAGGACAACCCGAGGCTTTAGGCTAGGGCTCCCCTAGGCTAAGACTAGGGCTCCCCTAGCCTTCAGGCTAGGGCTCCCCTAGCCTTCAGGCTAGGGCTCCCCTAGCCTTCAGGCTAGGGCACCCCGAGGCTATAGGCTAGCGCTCTCCTAGGCTAAGGCTAGGGCTCCCCTAGGCTTCAGGCTAGGGCACCCCGAGGCTTTAGGCTAGGGCTCCCCTAGGCTAAGGCTAGGGCTCCCCTAGCCTTCAGGCTAGGGCACCCCGAGGCTTTAGGCTAGGGCTCCCCTAGGCTAAGGCTAGGGCTCCCCTAGCCTTCAGGCTAGGTCACCCCGAGGCTTTAGGCTAGGGCTCCCCTAGGCTAAGGCTAGGGCTCCCCTAGCCTTCAGGCTAGGGCACCCCGAGGCTTTAGGCTAGGGCTCCCCTAGGCTAAGGCTAGGGCTCCCCTAGCCTTCAGGCTAGGGCACCCCTAAGCTTTAGGCTAGGGCTCCCCTAGGCTAAGGCTAGGGCTCCCCTAGCCTTCAGGCTAGGGCACCCCTAGGCTTTAGGCTCCCCTAGGCTAAGGCTAGGGCTCCCCTAGCCTTCAGGCTAGGGCACCCCTAGGCTTTAGGCTAGGGCTCCCCTAGGCTAAGGCTAGGGCTCCCCTAGCCTTCAGGCTAGGGCACCCCTAGGCTTTAGGCTCCCCTAGGCTAAGGCTAGGTCTCCCCTAGCCTTCAGGCTAGGGCACCCCGAGGCTTTAGGCTAGGGCTCCCCTAGGCTAAGGCTAGGGCTCCCCTAGCCTTCAGGCTAGGGCACCCCGAGGATTTAGGCTAGGGCTCCCCTAGGCTAAGGCTAGGGCTCCCCTAGCCTTCAGGCTAGGGCACCCCGAGGCTTTAGGCTAGGGCTCCCCTAGGCTAAGGCTAGGGCTCCCCTAGCCTTCAGGCTAGGGCACCCCGAGGCTTTAGGCTAGGGCTCCCCTAAGCTAAGGCTAGGGCTCCCCTAGCCTTCAGGCTAGGGCACCCCGAGGCTTTAGGCTAGGGCTCCCCTAGGTTAAGGCTAGGACTCCCCTAGCCTTCAGGCTAGGGCACCCCGAGGCTTTAGGCTAGGGCTCCCCTAGGCTAAGGCTAGGGCTCCCCTAGGCTAAGGCTAGGGCTCCCCTAGCCTTCAGGCTAGGGCACACCGAGGCTTTAGTCTCCCCTAGGCGAAGGCTAGGGCTCCCCTAGCCTTCAGGCTAGGGCACCCCGAGGCTTTAGGCTCCCCTAGACTAAGGATAGGGCTCCCCTAGCCTTCAGGCTAGGGCACCCCTAGGCTTTAGGCTAGGGCAACCCTAGGCTTTAGGCTCCCCTAGGCTAAGGCTAGGGGTCCCCTAGCCTTCAAGCTAGGGCACCCCTAGGCTTTAGGCTAGAGCTCCCCTAGGCTAAGGCTAGGGCTCCCCTAGCCTTCAGGCTAGGGCACCCCGAGGCTTTAGGCTAGGGCTCCCCTAGGCTAAGGCTAGGGCTCCCCTAGGCTAAGGCTAGGGCTCCCCTAGCCTTCAGGCTAGGGCACCCCGAGGCTTTAGTCTCCCCTAGGCGAAGGCTAGGGCTCCCCTAGCCTTCAGGCTAGGGCACCCCTAGGCTTCAGGCTAGGGCAACCCTAGGCTTTAGGCTCCCCTAGGCTAAGGCTAGGGGTCCCCTAGCCTTCAAGCTAGGGCACCCCTAGGCTTTAGGCTAGGGCTCCCCTAGCCTAAGGCTAGGGCTCCCCTAGCCTTCAGGCTAGGGCACCCCTAGGCTTTAGGCTCCGCTAGGCTAAGGCTAGGGCTCCCCTAGGCTTCAGGCTAGGGCACCCCTAGGCTTTAGGCTCCCCTAGGCTAAGGCTAGGGCTCCCCTAGCCTTCAGGCTAGGGCACCCCTAGGCTTTAGGCTAGGGCTCCCCTAGGCTAAGGCTAGGGCTCCCCTAGCCTTCAGGCTAGGGCACCCCTAGGCTTTAGACTCCCCTAGGCTAAGGCTAGGGCTCCCCTAGCCTTCAGGCTAGGGCACCCCTAGGCTTTAGGCTCCCCTAGGCTAAGGCTAGGGCTCCCCTAGCCTTCAGGCTAGGGCACCCCTAGGCTTTAGGTTAGGGCTCCCCTAAGCTAAGGCTAGCGCTCCCCTAGCCTTCAGGCTAGGGCACCCCTAGGCTTTAGGCTCCCCTAGGCTAAGGCTAGGGCTCCCCTAGCCTTCAGGCTAGTGCACCCCTAGGCTTTAGGCTAGGGCTCCGCTAGGCTAAGGCTAGGGCTCCCCTAGCCTTCAGGCTAGGGCACCCCTAGGCTTTAGGCTCCCCTAGGCTAAGGCTAGGGCTCCCCTAGCCTTCAGGCTAGGGCAACCCTAGGCTTTAGGCTAGGGCTCCCCTAGGCTAAGGCTAGGGCTCCCCTAGCCCTCAGGCTAGGGCACCCCTAGGCTTTAGGCTCCCCTAGGCTAAGGCTAGGGCGCCCCTAGCCTTCAGGCTAGGGCACCCCTAGGCTTTAGGCTAGGGCTCCCCTAGGCTAAGGCTAGGGCTCCCCTAGCCTTCAGGCTAGGGCACCCCTAGGCTTTCGGCTCCCCTAGGTTAAGGCTAGGGCTCCCCTAGCCTTCAGGCTAGGGCACCCCTAGGCTTTAGGCTAGGGCTCCCCTAGGCTAAGGCTAGGGCTCCCCTAGCCTTCAGGCTAGGGCACCCCTAGGCTTTCGGCTCCCCTAGGCTAAGGCTAGGGCTCCCCTAGCATTCAGGCTAGGGCACCCCTAGACTTTCGGGTAGGGCTCCTCTAGAATAAGGCTAGGGCTCCCCTAGCCTTCAGGCTAGGGCACCCCTAGGCTTTCGGCTCCCCTAGGCTAAGGCTAGGGCTCCCGTAGCCTTCAGGCTAGGGCACCCCTAGGCTTTCGCCTAGGGCTCCCCTAGGCTAAGGCTAGGGCTCCCCTAGACTTCAGGCTAGGGCACCCCTAGGCTAAGGCTAGGGCTCCCGTAGGCTAAGGCTAGGCCTCCACTAGCCTTCAGGCTAGGGCACCCCTAGGCTTTCGGCTCCCCTAGGCTAAGGCTAGGGCTCCCCTAGCCTTCAGGCTAGGGCACCCCGAGGCTTTAGGCTAGGGCTCCCCTAGGCTAAGGCTAGGGCTCCCCTAGCCTTCAGGCTAGGGCACCCCGAGGCTTTAGGCTAGGGCTCCCCTAGGCTAAGGCTAGGTCTCCCCTAGCCTTCAGGCTAGGACACCCCGAGGCTTTAGGCTAGGGCTCCCCTAGGCTAAGGCTAGGGCTCCCCTAGCCTTCAGTCTAGGGCACCCCGAGGCTTTAGGCTAGGGCTCCCCTAGGCTAAGGCTAGGGCTCCCCTAGCCTTCAGGCTAGGGCACCCCGAGGCTTTAGGCTAGGGCTCCCCTAGGCTAAGGCTAGGGCTCCCCTAGCCTTCAGGCTAGGGCACCCCGAGGCTTTAGGCTAGGGCTCCCCTAGGCTAAGGCTAGGGCTCCCCTAGCCTTCAGGCTAGGGCACCCCGAGGCTTTAGGCTAGGGCTCCCCTAGGCTAAGGCTAGGACTCCCCTAGCCTTCAGGCTAGGGCACCCCGAGGCTTTAGGCTAGGGCTCCCCTAGGCTAAGGCGAGGGCTCCCCTAGGCTAAGGCTAGGGCTCCCCTAGCCTTCAGGCTAGGGCACCCCGAGGCTTTAGTCTCCCCTAGGCGAAGGCTAGGGCTCCCCTAGCCTTCAGGCTAGGGCACCCCGAGGCTTTAGGCTCCCCTAGACTAAGGATAGGGCTCCCCTAGCCTTCAGGCTAGGGCACCCCTAGGCTTCAGGCTAGGGCAACCCTAGGCTTTAGGCTCCCCTAGGCTAAGGCTAGGGGTCCCCTAGCCTTCAAGCTAGGGCACCCCTAGGCTTTAGGCTAGGGCTCCCCTAGGCTAAGGCTAGGGCTCCCCTAGCCTTCAGGCTAGGGCACCCCTAGGCTTTAGGCTCCCCTAGGCTAAGGCTAGGGCTCCCCTAGGCTTCAGGCTAGGGCACCCCTAGGCTTTAGGCTCCCCTAGGCTAAGGCTAGGGCTCCCCTAACCTTCAGGCTAGGGCACCCCTAGGCTTTAGGCTCCCCTAGGCTAAGGCTAGGGCTCCCCTAGCCTTCAGGCTAGGGCACCCCTAGGCTTTAGGCTCCCCTAGGCTAAGGCTAGGGCTCCCCTAGCCTTCAGGCTAGGGCACCCCTAGGCTTTAGGCTAGGGCTCCCCTAGGCTAAGGCTAGGGCTCCCCTAGCCTTCAGGCTAGGGCACCCCTAGGCTTTAGGCTCCCCTAGGCTAAGGCTAGGGCTCCCCTAGCCTTCAAGCTAGGGCACCCCTAGGCTTTAGGCTAGGGCTCCCCTAGGCTAAGGCTAGGGCTCCCCTAGCCTTCAGGCTAGGGCACCCCTAGGCTTTAGGCTCCCCTAGGCTAAGGCTAGGGCTCCCCTAGCCTTCAGGCTAGGGCACCCCTAGGCTTTAGGCTAGGGCTCCCCTAGGCTAAGGCTAGGGCTCCCCTAGCCCTCAGGCTAGGGCACCCCTAGGCTTTAGGCTCCCCTAGGCTAAGGCTAGGGCTCCCCTAGCCTTCAGGCTAGGGCACCCCTAGGTTTTAGGCTAGGGCTCCCCTAGGCTAAGGCTAGGGCTCCCCTAGCCTTCAGGCTAGGGCACCCCTAGGCTTTCGGCTCCCCTAGGTTAAGGCTAGGGCTCCCCTAGCCTTCAGGCTAGGGCACCCCTAGGCTTTAGGCTAGGGCTCCCCTAGGTTAAGGCTAGGGCTCCCCTAGCCTTCAGGCTAGGGCACCCCTAGGCTTTCGGCTCCCCTAGGTTAAGGCTAGGGCTCCCCTAGCCTTCAGGCTAGGGCACCCCTAGGCTTTAGGCTAGGGCTCCCCTAGGTTAAGGCTAGGGCTCCCCTAGCCTTCAGGCTAGGGCACCCCTAGGCTTTCGGCTCCCCTAGGCTAAGGCTAGGGCTCCCCTAGCATTCAGGCTAGGGCACCCCTAGACTTTCGGCTAGGGCTCCCCTAGAATAAGGCTAGGGCTCCCCTAGCCTTCAGGCTAGGGCACCCCTAGGCTTTCGGCTCCCCTAGGCTAAGGCTAGGGCTCCCCTAGCCTTCAGGATAGGGCACCCCTAGGCTTTCGCCTAGGGCTCCCCTAGGCTAAGGCTAGGGCTCCCCTAGCCTTCGGGCTAGGGCACCCCTAGGCTAAGGCTAGGGCTCCCCTAGGCTAAGGCTAGGCCTCCACTAGCCTTCAGGCTAGGGCACCCCTAGGCTTTCGGCTCCCCTAGGCTAAGGCTAGGGCTCCACTAGCCTTCAGGCTAGGGCACCCCTAGGCTTTAGGCTAGGGCTCCCCTAGGCTAAGGCTAGGGCTCCCCTAGGCTAAGGCTAGGGCTCCCCTAGCCTTCAGGCTAGTGCACCCCGAGGCTTTAGGCTAGGGCTCCCCTAGGCTAAGGCTAGGGCTCCCCTAGCCTTCAGGCTAGGGCACCCCGAGGCTTTAGGCTAGGGTACCACTAGGCTAAGGCTAGGGCTCCCCTAGCCTTCAGGCTAGGACAACCCGAGGCTTTAGGCTAGGGCTCCCCTAGGCTAAGGCTAGGGCTCCCCTAGCCTTCAGGCTAGGGCTCCCCAAGCCTTCAGGCTAGGGCTCCCCTAGCCTTCAGGCTAGGGCACCCCGAGGCTTTAGGCTAGCGCTCCCCTAGGCTAAGGCTAGGGCTCCCCTAGGCTTCAGGCTAGGGCACCCCGAGGCTTTAGGCTAGGGCTCCCCTAGGCTAAGGCTAGGGCTCCCCTAGCCTTCAGGCTAGGGCACCCCGAGGCTTTAGGCTAGGGCTCCCCTAGGCTAAGGCTAGGGCTCCCCTAGCCTTCAGGCTAGGTCACCCCGAGGCTTTAGGCTAGGGCTCCCCTAGGCTAAGGCTAGGGCTCCCCTAGCCTTCAGGCTAGGGCACCCCGAGGCTTTAGGCTAGGGCTCCCCTAGGCTAAGGCTAGGGCTCCCCTAGCCTTCAGGCTAGGGCACCCCGAGGCTTTAGGCTAGGGCTCCCCTAGGCTAAGGCTAGGGCTCCCCTAGCCTTCAGGCTAGGGCACCCCTAGGCTTTAGGCTCCCCTAGGCTAAGGCTAGGGCTCCCCTAGCCTTCAGGCTAGGGCACCCCTAGGCTTTAGGCTAGGGCTCTCCTAGGCTAAGGCTAGGGCTCCCCTAGCCTTCAGGCTAGGGCACCCCTAGGCTTTAGGCTCCCCTAGGCTAAGGCTAGGTCTCCCCTAGCCTTCAGGCTAGGGCACCCCGAGGCTTTAGGCTAGGGCTCCCCTAGGCTAAGGCCAGGGCTCCCCTAGCCTTCAGGCTAGGGAACCCCGAGGCTTTAGGCTAGGGCTCCCCTAGGCTAAGGCTAGGGCTCCCCTAGCCTTCAGGCTAGGGCACCCGAGGATTTAGGCTAGGGCTCCCCTAGGCTAAGGCTAGGGCTCCCCTAGCCTTCAGGCTAAGGCACCCCGAGGTTTTAGGCTAGGGCTCCCCTAGGCTAAGGCTAGGGCTCCCCTAGCCTTCAGGCTAGGGCACCCCGAGGCTTTAGGCTAGGGCTCCCCTAAGCTAAGGCTAGGGCTCCCCTAGCCTTCAGGCTAGGGCACCCCGAGGCTTTAGGCTAGGGCTCCCCTAGGCTAAGGCTAGGGCTCCCCTAGCCTTCAGGCTAGGGCACCCCGAGGCTTTAGGCTAGGGCTCCCCTAGGCTAAGGCTAGGGCTCCCCTAGCCTTCAGGCTAGGGCACCCCGAGGCTTTTGGCTAGGGCTCCCCTAAGCTAAGGCTAGGGCTCCCCTAGCCTTCAGGCTAGGGCACCCCGAGGCTTTAGGCTAGGGCTCCCCTAGGCTTAGGCTAGGGCTCCCCTAGCCTACAGGCTAGGGCACCCCGAGGCTTTAGGCTAGGGCTCCCCTAGGCTAAGGCTAGGGCTCCCCTAGCCTTCAGGCTAGGGCACCCCTAGGCTTTAGGCTCCCCTAGGCTAAGGCTAGGGCTCCTCTAGCCTTCAGGCTAGGGCACCCCTAGGCTTTAGGCTAGGGCTCCCCTAGGCTAAGGCTAGGGCTCCCCTAGCCTTCAGGCTAGGGCACCCCTACGCTTTAGGCTAGGGCTCCCCTAGGCTAAGGCTAGGGCTCCCCTAGCCTTCAGGCTAGGGCACCCCGAGGCTTTAGGCTAGGGCTCCCCTAGGCTAAGGCTAGGGCTCCCCTAGCCTTCAGGCTAGGGCACCCCGAGGCTTTAGGCTAGGGCTCCCCTAGGCTAAGGCTAGGGCTCCCCTAGCCTTCAGGCTAGGGCACCCCGAGGCTTTAGGCTAGGGCTCCCCTAGGCTAAGGCTAGGACTCCCCTAGCCTTCAGGCTAGGGCACCCCGAGGCTTTAGGCTAGGGCTCCCCTAGGCTAAGGCTAGGGCTCCCCTAGGCTAAGGCTAGGGCTCCCCTAGCCTTCAGGCTAGGGCACCCCGAGGCTTTAGTCTCCCCTAGGCGAAGGCTAGGGCTCCCCTAGCCTTCAGGCTAGGGCACCCCTAGGCTTTAGGCTAGGGCAACCCTAGGCTTTAGGCTCCCCTAGGCTAAGGCTAGGGGTCCCCTAGCCTTCAAGCTAGGGCACCCCTAGGCTTTAGGCTAGGGCTCCCCTAGGCTAAGGCTAGGGCTCCCCTAGCCTTCAGGCTAGGGCACCCCGAGGCTTTAGGCTAGGGCTCCCCTAGGCTAAGGCTAGGGCTCCCCTAGGCTAAGGCTAGGGCTCCCCTAGCCTTCAGGCTAGGGCACCCCGAGGCTTTAGTCTCCCCTAGGCGAAGGCTAGGGCTCCCCTAGCCTTCAGGCTAGGGCACCCCGAGGCTTTAGGCTCCCCTAGACTAAGGATAGGGCTCCCCTAGCCTTCAGGCTACGGCACCCCTAGGCTTCAGGCTAGGGCAACCCTAGGCTTTAGGCTCCCCTAGGCTAAGGCTAGGGGTCCCCTAGCCTTCAAGCTAGGGCACCCCTAGGCTTTAGGCTAGGGCTCCCCTAGGCTAAGGCTAGGGCTCCCCTAGCCTTCAGGCTAGGGCACCCCTAGGCTTTAGGCTCCGCTAGGCTAAGGCTAGGGCTCCCCTAGGCTTCAGGCTAGGGCACCCCTAGGCTTTAGGCTCCCCTAGGCTAAGGCTAGGACTCCCCTAGCCTTCAGGCTAGGGCACCCCTAGGCTTTAGGCTAGGGCTCCCCTAGGCTAAGGCTAGGGCTCCCCTAGCCTTCAGGCTAGGGCACCCCTAGGCTTTAGGCTCCCCTAGGCTAAGGCTAGGGCTCCCCTAGCCTTCAGGCTAGGGCACCCCTAGGCTTTAGGCTCCCCTAGGCTAAGGCTAGGGCTCCCCTAGCCTTCAGGCTAGGGCACCCCTAGGCTTTAGGCTAGGGCTCCCCTAGGCTAAGGCTAGGGCTCCCCTAGCCTTCAGGCTAGGGCACCCCTAGGCTTTAGGCTCCCCTAGGCTAAGGCTAGGGCTCCCCTAGCCTTCAGGCTAGGGCACCCCTAGGCTTTAGGCTAGGGCACCCCTAGGCTAAGGTTAGGGCTCCCCTAGCCTTCTGGCTAGGGCACCCCTAGGCTTTAGGCTCCCCTAGGCTAAGGCTAGGGCTCCCCTAGCCTTCAGGCTAGGGCACCCCTAGGCTTTAGGCTAGGGCTCCCCTAGGCTAAGTCTAGGGCTCCCCTAGCCCTCAGGCTAGGGCACCCCTAGGCTTTAGGCTCCCCTAGGCTAAGGCTAGGGCTCCCCTAGCCTTCAGGCTAGGGCACCCCTAGGCTTTAGGCTAGGGCTCCCCTAGGCTAAGGCTAGGGCTCCCCTAGCCTTCAGGCTAGGGCACCCCTAGGCTTTCGGCTCCCCTAGGTTAAGGCTAGGGCTACCCTAGCCTTCAGGCTAGGGCACCCCTAGGCTTTAGGCTAGGGCTCCCCTAGGCTAAGGCTAGGGCTCCCCTAGCCTTCAGGCTAGGGCACCCCTAGGCTTTCGGCTCCCCTAGGCTAAGGCTAGGGCTCCCCTAGCATTCAGCCTAGGGCACCCCTAGACTTTCGGCTAGGGCTCCTCTAGAATAAGGCTAGGGCTCCCCTAGCCTTCAGGCTAGGGCACCCCTAGGCTTTCGGCTCCCCTAGGCTAAGGCTAGGGCTCCCCTAGCCTTCAGGCTAGGGCACCCCTAGGCTTTCGCCTAGGGCTCCCCTAGGCTAAGGCTAGGGCTCCCCTAGCCTTCAGGCTAGGGCACCCCTAGGCTAAGGCTAGGGCTCCCCTAGGCTAAGGCTAGGCCTCCACTAGCCTTCAGGCTAGGGCACCCCTAGGCTTTCGGCTCCCCTAGGCTAAGGCTAGGGCTCCCCTAGCCTTCAGGCTAGGGCACCCCGAGGCTTTAGGCTAGGGCTCCCCTAAGCTAAGGCTAGGGCTCCCCTAGCCTTCAGGCTAGGGCACCCCGAGGCTTTAGGCTAGGGCTCCCCTAGGCTAAGGCTAGGGCTCCCCTAGCCTTCAGGCTAGGGCACCCCGAGGCTTTAGGCTAGGGCTCCCCTAGGCTAAGGCTAGGGCTCCCCTAGCCTTCAGGCTAGGGCACCCCGAGGCTTTAGGCTAGGGCTCCCCTAGGCTAAGGCTAGGGCTCCCCTAGCCTTCAGGCTAGGGCACCCCGAGGCTTTAGGCTAGGGCTCCCCTAGGCTAAGGCTAGGGCTCCCCTAGCCTTCAGGCTAGGGCACCCCTAGGCTTTAGGCTCCCCTAGGCTAAGGCTAGGGCTCCCCTAGCCTTCAGGCTAGGGCACCCCTAGGCTTTAGGCTCCCCTAGGCTAAGGCTAGGGCTCCTCTAGCCTTCAGGCTAGGGCACCCCTAGGCTTTAGGCTAGGGCTCCCCTAGGCTAAGGCTAGGGCTCCCCTAGCCTTCAGGCTAGGGCACCCCTAGGCTTTAGGCTCCCCTAGGCTAAGGCTAGGGCTCCCCTAGCCTTCAGGCTAGGGCACCCCGAGGCTTTAGTCTCCCCTAGGCGAAGGCTAGGGCTCCCCTAGCCTTCAGGCTAGGGCACCCCGAGGCTTTAGGCTCCCCTAGACTAAGGATAGGGCTCCCCTAGCCTTCAGGCTAGGGCACCCCTAGGCTTTAGGCTAGGGCAACCCTAGGCTTTAGGCTCCCCTAGGCTAAGGCTAGGGGTCCCCTAGCCTTCAAGCTAGGGCACCCCTAGGCTTTAGGCTAGGGCTCCCCTAGGCTAAGGCTAGGGCTCCCCTAGCCTTCAGGCTAGGGCACCCCTAGGCTTTAGGCTCCGCTAGGCTAAGGCTAGGGCTCCCCTAGGCTTCAGGCTAGGGCACCCCTAGGCTTTAGGCTCCCCTAGGCTAAGGCTAGGGCTCCCCTAGCCTTCAGGCTAGGGCACCCCTAGGCTTTAGGCTAGGGCTCCTCTAGGCTAAGGCTAGGGCTCCCCTAGCCTTCAGGCTAGGGCACCCCTAGGCTTTAGGCTCCCCTAGGCTAAGGCTAGGGCTCCCCTAGCCTTCAGGCTAGGGCACCCCTAGGCTTTAGGCTCCCCTAGGTTAAGGCTAGGGCTCCCCTAGCCTTCAGGCTAGGGCACCCCTAGGCTTTAGGCTAGGGCTCCCCTAGGCTAAGGCTAGGGCTCCCCTAGCCTTCAGGCTAGGGCACCCCTAGGCTTTAGGCTCCCCTAGGCTAAGGCTAGGGCTCCCCTAGCCTTCAGGCTAGGGCACCACTAGGCTTTAGGCTAGGGCTCCCCTAGGCTAAGGTTAGGGCTCCCCTAGCCTTCTGGCTAGGGCACCCCTAGGCTTTAGGCTCCCCTAGGCTAAGGCTAGGGCTCCCCTAGCCTTCAGGCTAGGGCACCCCTAGGCTTTAGGCTAGGGCTCCCCTAGGCTAAGTCTAGGGCTCCCCTAGCCCTCAGGCTAGGGCACCCCTAGGCTTTAGGCTCCCCTAGGCTAAGGCTAGGGCTCCCCTAGCCTTCAGGCTAGGGCACCCCTAGGCTTTAGGCTAGGGCTCCCCTAGGCTAAGGCTAGGGCTCCCCTAGCCTTCAGGCTAGGGCACCCCTAGGCTTTGGGCTCCCCTAGGTTAAGGCTAGGGCTCCCCTAGCCTTCAGGCTAGGGCACCCCTAGGCTTTAGGCTAGGGCTCCCCTAGGCTAAGGCTAGGGCTCCCCTAGCCTTCAGGCTAGGGCACCCCTAGGCTTTCGGCTCCCCTAGGCTAAGGCTAGGGCTCCCCTAGCATTCAGGCTAGGGCACCCCTAGACTTTCGGCTAGGGCTCCTCTAGAATAAGGCTAGGGCTCCCCTAGCCTTCAGGCTAGGGCACCCCTAGGCTTTCGGCTCCCCTAGGCTAAGGCTAGGGCTCCCCTAGCCTTCAGGCTAGGGCACCCCTAGGCTTTCGCCTAGGGCTCCCCTAGGCTAAGGCTAGGGCTCCCCTAGCCTTCAGGCTAGGGCACCCCTAGGCTAAGGCTAGGGCTCCCCTAGGCTAAGGCTAGGCCTCCACTAGCCTTCAGGCTAGGGCACCCCTAGGCTTTCGGCTCCCCTAGGCTAAGGCTAGGGCTCCCTAGCCTTCAGGCTAGGGCACCCCGAGGCTTTAGGCTAGGGCTCCCCTAGGCTAAGGCTAGGGCTCCCCTAGCCTTCAGGCTAGGGCACCCCGAGGCTTTAGGCTAGGGCTCCCCTAGGCTAAGGCTAGGTCTCCCCTAGCCTTCAGGCTAGGACACCCCGAGGCTTTAGGCTAGGGCTCCCCTAGGCTAAGGCTAGGGCTCCCCTAGCCTTCAGTCTAGGGCACCCCGAAGCTTTAGGCTAGGGCTCCCCTAGGCTAAGGCTAGGGCTCCCCTAGCCTTCAGGCTAGGGCACCCCGAGGCTTTAGGCTAGGGCTCCCCTAGGCTAAGGCTAGGGCTCCCCTAGCCTTCAGGCTAGGGCACCCCGAGGCTTTAGGCTAGGCCTCCCCTAGGCTAAGGCTAGGGCTCCCCTAGCCTTCAGGCTAGGGCACCCCGAGGCTTTAGGCTAGGGCTCCCCTAGGCTAAGGCTAGGGCTCCCCTAGGCTAAGGCTAGGGCTCCCCTAGCCTTCAGGCTAGGGCACCCCGAGGCTTTAGTCTCCCCTAGGCGAAGGCTAGGGCTCCCCTAGCCTTCAGGCTAGGGCACCCCGAGGCTTTAGGCTAGGGCTCCCCTAAGCTAAGGCTAGGGCTCCCCTAGCCTTCAGGCTAGGGCACCCCGAGGCTTTAGGCTAGGGCTCCCCTAGGCTAAGGCTAGGGCTCCCCTAGCCTTCAGGCTAGGGCACCCCGAGGCTTTAGGCTAGGGCTCCCCTAGGCTAAGGCTAGGGCTCCCCTAGCCTTCAGGCTAGGGCACCCCGAGGCTTTTGGCTAGGGCTCCCCTAAGCTAAGGCTAGGGCTCCCCTAGCCTTCAGGCTAGGGCACCCCGAGGCTTTAGGCTAGGGCTCCCCTAGGCTTAGGCTAGGGCTCCCCTAGCCTACAGGCTAGGGCACCCCGAGGCTTTAGGCTAGGGCTCCCCTAGGCTAAGGCTAGGGCTCCCCTAGCCTTCAGGCTAGGGCACCCCTAGGCTTTAGGCTCCCCTAGGCTAAGGCTAGGGCTCCTCTAGCCTTCAGGCTAGGGCACCCCTAGGCTTTAGGCTAGGGCTCCCCTAGGCTAAGGCTAGGGCTCCCCTAGCCTTCAGGCTAGGGCACCCCTACGCTTTAGGCTAGGGCTCCCCTAGGCTAAGGCTAGGGCTCCCCTAGCCTTCAGGCTAGGGCACCCCGAGGCTTTAGGCTAGGGCTCCCCTAGGCTAAGGCTAGGGCTCCCCTAGCCTTCAGGCTAGGGCACCCCGAGGCTTTAGGCTAGGGCTCCCCTAGGCTAAGGCTAGGGCTCCCCTAGCCTTCAGGCTAGGGCACCCCGAGGCTTTAGGCTAGGGCTCCCCTAGGCTAAGGCTAGGACTCCCCTAGCCTTCAGGCTAGGGCACCCCGAGGCTTTAGGCTAGGGCTCCCCTAGGCTAAGGCTAGGGCTCCCCTAGGCTAAGGCTAGGGCTCCCCTAGCCTTCAGGCTAGGGCACCCCGAGGCTTTAGTCTCCCCTAGGCGAAGGCTAGGGCTCCCCTAGCCTTCAGGCTAGGGCACCCCTAGGCTTTAGGCTAGGGCAACCCTAGGCTTTAGGCTCCCCTAGGCTAAGGCTAGGGGTCCCCTAGCCTTCAAGCTAGGGCACCCCTAGGCTTTAGGCTAGGGCTCCCCTAGGCTAAGGCTAGGGCTCCCCTAGCCTTCAGGCTAGGGCACCCCGAGGCTTTAGGCTAGGGCTCCCCTAGGCTAAGGCTAGGGCTCCCCTAGGCTAAGGCTAGGGCTCCCCTAGCCTTCAGGCTAGGGCACCCCGAGGCTTTAGTCTCCCCTAGGCGAAGGCTAGGGCTCCCCTAGCCTTCAGGCTAGGGCACCCCGAGGCTTTAGGCTCCCCTAGACTAAGGATAGGGCTCCCCTAGCCTTCAGGCTACGGCACCCCTAGGCTTCAGGCTAGGGCAACCCTAGGCTTTAGGCTCCCCTAGGCTAAGGCTAGGGGTCCCCTAGCCTTCAAGCTAGGGCACCCCTAGGCTTTAGGCTAGGGCTCCCCTAGGCTAAGGCTAGGGCTCCCCTAGCCTTCAGGCTAGGGCACCCCTAGGCTTTAGGCTCCGCTAGGCTAAGGCTAGGGCTCCCCTAGGCTTCAGGCTAGGGCACCCCTAGGCTTTAGGCTCCCCTAGGCTAAGGCTAGGACTCCCCTAGCCTTCAGGCTAGGGCACCCCTAGGCTTTAGGCTAGGGCTCCCCTAGGCTAAGGCTAGGGCTCCCCTAGCCTTCAGGCTAGGGCACCCCTAGGCTTTAGGCTCCCCTAGGCTAAGGCTAGGGCTCCCCTAGCCTTCAGGCTAGGGCACCCCTAGGCTTTAGGCTCCCCTAGGCTAAGGCTAGGGCTCCCCTAGCCTTCAGGCTAGGGCACCCCTAGGCTTTAGGCTAGGGCTCCCCTAGGCTAAGGCTAGGGCTCCCCTAGCCTTCAGGCTAGGGCACCCCTAGGCTTTAGGCTCCCCTAGGCTAAGGCTAGGGCTCCCCTAGCCTTCAGGCTAGGGCACCCCTAGGCTTTAGGCTAGGGCACCCCTAGGCTAAGGTTAGGGCTCCCCTAGCCTTCTGGCTAGGGCACCCCTAGGCTTTAGGCTCCCCTAGGCTAAGGCTAGGGCTCCCCTAGCCTTCAGGCTAGGGCACCCCTAGGCTTTAGGCTAGGGCTCCCCTAGGCTAAGTCTAGGGCTCCCCTAGCCCTCAGGCTAGGGCACCCCTAGGCTTTAGGCTCCCCTAGGCTAAGGCTAGGGCTCCCCTAGCCTTCAGGCTAGGGCACCCCTAGGCTTTAGGCTAGGGCTCCCCTAGGCTAAGGCTAGGGCTCCCCTAGCCTTCAGGCTAGGGCACCCCTAGGCTTTCGGCTCCCCTAGGTTAAGGCTAGGGCTACCCTAGCCTTCAGGCTAGGGCACCCCTAGGCTTTAGGCTAGGGCTCCCCTAGGCTAAGGCTAGGGCTCCCCTAGCCTTCAGGCTAGGGCACCCCTAGGCTTTCGGCTCCCCTAGGCTAAGGCTAGGGCTCCCCTAGCATTCAGCCTAGGGCACCCCTAGACTTTCGGCTAGGGCTCCTCTAGAATAAGGCTAGGGCTCCCCTAGCCTTCAGGCTAGGGCACCCCTAGGCTTTCGGCTCCCCTAGGCTAAGGCTAGGGCTCCCCTAGCCTTCAGGCTAGGGCACCCCTAGGCTTTCGCCTAGGGCTCCCCTAGGCTAAGGCTAGGGCTCCCCTAGCCTTCAGGCTAGGGCACCCCTAGGCTAAGGCTAGGGCTCCCCTAGGCTAAGGCTAGGCCTCCACTAGCCTTCAGGCTAGGGCACCCCTAGGCTTTCGGCTCCCCTAGGCTAAGGCTAGGGCTCCCCTAGCCTTCAGGCTAGGGCACCCCGAGGCTTTAGGCTAGGGCTCCCCTAAGCTAAGGCTAGGGCTCCCCTAGCCTTCAGGCTAGGGCACCCCGAGGCTTTAGGCTAGGGCTCCCCTAGGCTAAGGCTAGGGCTCCCCTAGCCTTCAGGCTAGGGCACCCCGAGGCTTTAGGCTAGGGCTCCCCTAGGCTAAGGCTAGGGCTCCCCTAGCCTTCAGGCTAGGGCACCCCGAGGCTTTAGGCTAGGGCTCCCCTAGGCTAAGGCTAGGGCTCCCCTAGCCTTCAGGCTAGGGCACCCCGAGGCTTTAGGCTAGGGCTCCCCTAGGCTAAGGCTAGGGCTCCCCTAGCCTTCAGGCTAGGGCACCCCTAGGCTTTAGGCTCCCCTAGGCTAAGGCTAGGGCTCCCCTAGCCTTCAGGCTAGGGCACCCCTAGGCTTTAGGCTCCCCTAGGCTAAGGCTAGGGCTCCTCTAGCCTTCAGGCTAGGGCACCCCTAGGCTTTAGGCTAGGGCTCCCCTAGGCTAAGGCTAGGGCTCCCCTAGCCTTCAGGCTAGGGCACCCCTAGGCTTTAGGCTCCCCTAGGCTAAGGCTAGGGCTCCCCTAGCCTTCAGGCTAGGGCACCCCTAGGCTTTAGGCTAGGGCTCCCCTAGGCTAAGGCTAGGGCTCCCCTAGCCTTCAGGCTAGGGCACCCCGAGGCTTTAGGCTAGGGCTCCCCTAGGCTAAGGCTAGGGCTCCCCTAGCCTTCAGGCTAGGGCACCCCGAGGCTTTAGGCTAGGGCTCCCCTAGGCTAAGGCTAGGGCTCCCCTAGCCTTCAGGCTAGGGTACCCCGAGGCTTTAGGCTAGGGCTCCCCTAGGCTAAGGCTAGGACTCCCCTAGCCTTCAGGCTAGGGCACCCCGAGGCTTTAGGCTAGGGCTCCCCTAGGCTAAGGCTAGGGCTCCCCTAGGCTAAGGCTAGGGCTCCCCTAGCCTTCAGGCTAGGGCACCCCGAGGCTTTAGTCTCCCCTAGGCGAAGGCTAGGGCTCCCCTAGCCTTCAGGCTAGGGCACCCCGAGGCTTTAGGCTCCCCTAGACTAAGGATAGGGCTCCCCTAGCCTTCAGGCTAGGGCACCCCTAGGCTTTAGGCTAGGGCAACCCTAGGCTTTAGGCTCCCCTAGGCTAAGGCTAGGGGTCCCCTAGCCTTCAAGCTAGGGCACCCCTAGGCTTTAGGCTAGGGCTCCCCTAGGCTAAGGCTAGGGCTCCCCTAGCCTTCAGGCTAGGGCACCCCTAGGCTTTAGGCTCCGCTAGGCTAAGGCTAGGGCTCCCCTAGGCTTCAGGCTAGGGCACCCCTAGGCTTTAGGCTCCCCTAGGCTAAGGCTAGGGCTCCCCTAGCCTTCAGGCTAGGGCACCCCTAGGCTTTAGGCTAGGGCTCCTCTAGGCTAAGGCTAGGGCTCCCCTAGCCTTCAGGCTAGGGCACCCCTAGGCTTTAGGCTCCCCTAGGCTAAGGCTAGGGCTCCCCTAGCCTTCAGGCTAGGGCACCCCTAGGCTTTAGGCTCCCCTAGGTTAAGGCTAGGGCTCCCCTAGCCTTCAGGCTAGGGCACCCCTAGGCTTTAGGCTAGGGCTCCCCTAGGCTAAGGCTAGGGCTCCCCTAGCCTTCAGGCTAGGGCACCCCTAGGCTTTAGGCTCCCCTAGGCTAAGGCTAGGGCTCCCCTAGCCTTCAGGCTAGGGCACCACTAGGCTTTAGGCTAGGGCTCCCCTAGGCTAAGGTTAGGGCTCCCCTAGCCTTCTGGCTAGGGCACCCCTAGGCTTTAGGCTCCCCTAGGCTAAGGCTAGGGCTCCCCTAGCCTTCAGGCTAGGGCACCCCTAGGCTTTAGGCTAGGGCTCCCCTAGGCTAAGTCTAGGGCTCCCCTAGCCCTCAGGCTAGGGCACCCCTAGGCTTTAGGCTCCCCTAGGCTAAGGCTAGGGCTCCCCTAGCCTTCAGGCTAGGGCACCCCTAGGCTTTAGGCTAGGGCTCCCCTAGGCTAAGGCTAGGGCTCCCCTAGCCTTCAGGCTAGGGCACCCCTAGGCTTTGGGCTCCCCTAGGTTAAGGCTAGGGCTCCCCTAGCCTTCAGGCTAGGGCACCCCTAGGCTTTAGGCTAGGGCTCCCCTAGGCTAAGGCTAGGGCTCCCCTAGCCTTCAGGCTAGGGCACCCCTAGGCTTTCGGCTCCCCTAGGCTAAGGCTAGGGCTCCCCTAGCATTCAGGCTAGGGCACCCCTAGACTTTCGGCTAGGGCTCCTCTAGAATAAGGCTAGGGCTCCCCTAGCCTTCAGGCTAGGGCACCCCTAGGCTTTCGGCTCCCCTAGGCTAAGGCTAGGGCTCCCCTAGCCTTCAGGCTAGGGCACCCCTAGGCTTTCGCCTAGGGCTCCCCTAGGCTAAGGCTAGGGCTCCCCTAGCCTTCAGGCTAGGGCACCCCTAGGCTAAGGCTAGGGCTCCCCTAGGCTAAGGCTAGGCCTCCACTAGCCTTCAGGCTAGGGCACCCCTAGGCTTTCGGCTCCCCTAGGCTAAGGCTAGGGCTCCCCTAGCCTTCAGGCTAGGGCACCCCGAGGCTTTAGGCTAGGGCTCCCCTAGGCTAAGGCTAGGGCTCCCCTAGCCTTCAGGCTAGGGCACCCCGAGGCTTTAGGCTAGGGCTCCCCTAGGCTAAGGCTAGGTCTCCCCTAGCCTTCAGGCTAGGACACCCCGAGGCTTTAGGCTAGGGCTCCCCTAGGCTAAGGCTAGGGCTCCCCTAGCCTTCAGTCTAGGGCACCCCGAAGCTTTAGGCTAGGGCTCCCCTAGGCTAAGGCTAGGGCTCCCCTAGCCTTCAGGCTAGGGCACCCCGAGGCTTTAGGCTAGGGCTCCCCTAGGCTAAGGCTAGGGCTCCCCTAGCCTTCAGGCTAGGGCACCCCGAGGCTTTAGGCTAGGCCTCCCCTAGGCTAAGGCTAGGGCTCCCCTAGCCTTCAGGCTAGGGCACCCCGAGGCTTTAGGCTAGGGCTCCCCTAGGCTAAGGCTAGGGCTCCCCTAGGCTAAGGCTAGGGCTCCCCTAGCCTTCAGGCTAGGGCACCCCGAGGCTTTAGTCTCCCCTAGGCGAAGGCTAGGGCTCCCCTAGCCTTCAGGCTAGGGCACCCCGAGGCTTTAGGCTCCCCTAGACTAAGGATAGGGCTCCCCTAGCCTTCAGGCTAGGGCACCCCTAGGCTTCAGGCTAGGGCAACCCTAGGCTTTAGGCTCCCCTAGGCTAAGGCTAGGGGTCCCCTAGCCTTCAAGCTAGGGCACCCCTAGGCTTTAGGCTAGGGCTCCCCTAGGCTAAGGCTAGGGCTCCCCTAGCCTTCAGGCTAGGGCACCCCTAGGCTTTAGGCTCCCCTAGGCTAAGGCTAGGGCTCCCCTAGGCTTCAGGCTAGGGCACCCCTAGGCTTTAGGCTCCCCTAGGCTAAGGCTAGGGCTCCCCTAGCCTTCAGGCTAGGGCACCCCTAGGCTTTAGGCTCCCCTAGGCTAAGGCTAGGGCTCCCCTAGCCTTCAGGCTAGGGCACCCCTAGGCTTTAGGCTCCCCTAGGCTAAGGCTAGGGCTCCCCTAGCCTTCAGGCTAGGGCACCCCTAGGCTTTAGACTAGGGCTCCCCTAGGCTAAGGCTAGGGCTCCCCTAGCCTTCAGGCTAGGGCACCCCTAGGCTTTAGGCTCCCCTAGGCTAAGGCTAGGGCTCCCCTAGCCTTCAAGCTAGGGCACCCCTAGGCTTTAGGCTAGGGCTCCCCTAGGCTAAGGCTAGGGCTCCCCTAGCCTTCAGGCTAGGGCACCCCTAGGCTTTAGGCTCCCCTAGGCTAAGGCTAGGGCTCCCCTAGCCTTCAGGCTAGGGCACCCCTAGGCTTTAGGCTAGGGCTCCCCTAGGCTAAGGCTAGGGCTCCCCTAGCCCTCAGGCTAGGGCACCCCTAGGCTTTAGGCTCCCCTAGGCTAAGGCTAGGGCTCCCCTAGCCTTCAGGCTAGGGCACCCCTAGGCTTTAGGCTAGGGCTCCCCTAGGCTAAGGCTAGGGCTCCCCTAGCCTTCAGGCTAGGGCACCCCTAGGCTTTCGGCTCCCCTAGGTTAAGGCTAGGGCTCCCCTAGCCTTCAGGCTAGGGCACCCCTAGGCTTTAGGCTAGGGCTCCCCTAGGCTAAGGCTAGGGCTCCCCTAGCCTTCAGGCTAGGGCACCCCTAGGCTTTCGGCTCCCCTAGGCTAAGGCTAGGGCTCCCCTAGCATTCAGGCTAGGGCACCCCTAGACTTTCGGCTAGGGCTCCCCTAGAATAAGGCTAGGGCTCCCCTAGCCTTCAGGCTAGGGCACCCCTAGGCTTTCGGCTCCCCTAGGCTAAGGCTAGGGCTCCCCTAGCCTTCAGGCTAGGGCACCCCTAGGCTTTAGGCTAGGGCTCCCCTAGGCTAAGGCTAGGGCTCCCCTAGCCTTCAGGCTAGGGCACCCCGAGGCTTTAGGCTAGGGCTCCCCTAGGCTAAGGCTAGGGCTCCCCTAGCCTTCAGGCTAGGGTACCCCGAGGCTTTAGGCTAGGGCTCCCCTAGGCTAAGGCTAGGACTCCCCTAGCCTTCAGGCTAGGGCACCCCGAGGCTTTAGGCTAGGGCTCCCCTAGGCTAAGGCTAGGGCTCCCCTAGGCTAAGGCTAGGGCTCCCCTAGCCTTCAGGCTAGGGCACCCCGAGGCTTTAGTCTCCCCTAGGCGAAGGCTAGGGCTCCCCTAGCCTTCAGGCTAGGGCACCCCGAGGCTTTAGGCTCCCCTAGACTAAGTATAGGGCTCCCCTAGCCTTCAGGCTAGGGCACCCCTAGGCTTTAGGCTAGGGCAACCCTAGGCTTTAGGCTCCCCTAGGCTAAGGCTAGGGGTCCCCTAGCCTTCAAGCTAGGGCACCCCTAGGCTTTAGGCTAGGGCTCCCCTAGGCTAAGGCTAGGGCTCCCCTAGCCTTCAGGCTAGGGCACCCCTAGGCTTTAGGCTCCGCTAGGCTAAGGCTAGGGCTCCCCTAGGCTTCAGGCTAGGGCACCCCTAGGCTTTAGGCTCCCCTAGGCTAAGGCTAGGGCTCCCCTAGCCTTCAGGCTAGGGCACCCCTAGGCTTTAGGCTAGGGCTCCTCTAGGCTAAGGCTAGGGCTCCCCTAGCCTTCAGGCTAGGGCACCCCTAGGCTTTAGGCTCCCCTAGGCTAAGGCTAGGGCTCCCCTAGCCTTCAGGCTAGGGCACCCCTAGGCTTTAGGCTCCCCTAGGCTAAGGCTAGGGCTCCCCTAGCCTTCAGGCTAGGGCACCCCTAGGCTTTAGGCTAGGGCTCCCCTAGGCTAAGGCTAGGGCTCCCCTAGCCTTCAGGCTAGGGCACCCCTAGGCTTTAGGCTCCCCTAGGCTAAGGCTAGGGCTCCCCTAGCCTTCAGGCTAGGGCACCACTAGGCTTTAGGCTAGGGCTCCCCTAGGCTAAGGTTAGGGCTCCCCTAGCCTTCTGGCTAGGGTACCCCTAGGCTTTAGGCTCCCCTAGGCTAAGGCTAGGGCTCCCCTAGCCTTCAGGCTAGGGCACCCCTAGGCTTTAGGCTAGGGCTCCCCTAGGCTAAGTCTAGGGCTCCCCTAGCCCTCAGGCTAGGGCACCCCTAGGCTTTAGGCTCCCCTAGGCTAAGGCTAGGGCTCCCCTAGCCTTCAGGCTTGGGCACCCCTAGGCTTTAGGCTAGGGCTCCCCTAGGCTAAGGCTAGGGCTCCCCTAGCCTTCAGGCTAGGGCACCCCTAGGCTTTCGGCTCCCCTAGGTTAAGGCTAGGGCTCCCCTAGCCTTCAGGCTAGGGCACCCCTAGGCTTTAGGCTAGGGCTCCCCTAGGCTAAGGCTAGGGCTCCCCTAGCCTTCAGGCTAGGGCACCCCTAGGCTTTCGGCTCCCCTAGGCTAAGGCTAGGGCTCCCCTAGCATTCAGGCTAGGGCACCCCTAGACTTTCGGCTAGGGCTCCTCTAGAATAAGGCTAGGGCTCCCCTAGCCTTCAGGCTAGGGCACCCCTAGGCTTTCGGCTCCCCTAGGCTAAGGCTAGGGCTCCCCTAGCCTTCAGGCTAGGGCACCCCTAGGCTTTCGCCTAGGGCTCCCCTAGGCTAAGGCTAGGGCTCCCCTAGCCTTCAGGCTAGGGCACCCCTAGGCTAAGGCTAGGGCTCCCCTAGGCTAAGGCTAGGCCTCCACTAGCCTTCAGGCTAGGGCACCCCTAGGCTTTCGGCTCCCCTAGGCTAAGGCTAGGGCTCCCCTAGCCTTCAGGCTAGGGCACCCCGAGGCTTTAGGCTAGGGCTCCCCTAGGCTAAGGCTAGGGCTCCCCTAGCCTTCAGGCTAGGGCACCCCGAGGCTTTAGGCTAGGGCTCCCCTAGGCTAAGGCTAGGTCTCCCCTAGCCTTCAGGCTAGGACACCCCGAGGCTTTAGGCTAGGGCTCCCCTAGGCTAAGGCTAGGGCTCCCCTAGCCTTCAGTCTAGGGCACCCCGAGGCTTTAGGCTAGGGCTCCCCTAGGCTAAGGCTAGGGCTCCCCTAGCCTTCAGGCTAGGGCACCCCGAGGCTTTAGGCTAGGGCTCCCCTAGGCTAAGGCTAGGGCTCCCCTAGCCTTCAGGCTAGGGCACCCCGAGGCTTTAGGCTAGGCCTCCCCTAGGCTAAGGCTAGGGCTCCCCTAGCCTTCAGGCTAGGGCACCCCGAGGCTTTAGGCTAGGGCTCCCCTAGGCTAAGGCTAGGGCTCCCCTAGGCTAAGGCTAGGGCTCCCCTAGCCTTCAGGCTAGGGCACCCCGAGGCTTTAGTCTCCCCTAGGCGAAGGCTAGGGCTCCCCTAGCCTTCAGGCTAGGGCACCCCGAGGCTTTAGGCTCCCCTAGACTAAGGATAGGGCTCCCCTAGCCTTCAGGCTAGGGCACCCCTAGGCTTCAGGCTAGGGCAACCCTAGGCTTTAGGCTCCCCTAGGCTAAGGCTAGGGGTCCCCTAGCCTTCAAGCTAGGGCACCCCTAGGCTTTAGGCTAGGGCTCCCCTAGGCTAAGGCTAGGGCTCCCCTAGCCTTCAGGCTAGGGCACCCCTAGGCTTTAGGCTCCCCTAGGCTAAGGCTAGGGCTCCCCTAGGCTTCAGGCTAGGGCCCCCCTAGGCTTTAGGCTCCCCTAGGCTAAGGCTAGGGCTCCCCTAGCCTTCAGGCTAGGGCACCCCTAGGCTTTAGGCTCCCCTAGGCTAAGGCTAGGGCTCCCCTAGCCTTCAGGCTAGGGCACCCCTAGGCTTTAGGCTCCCCTAGGCTAAGGCTAGGGCTCCCCTAGCCTTCAGGCTAGGGCACCCCTAGGCTTTAGACTAGGGCTCCCCTAGGCTAAGGCTAGGGCTCCCCTAGCCTTCAGGCTAGGGCACCCCTAGGCTTTAGGCTCCCCTAGGCTAAGGCTAGGGCTCCCCTAGCCTTCAAGCTAGGGCACCCCTAGGCTTTAGGCTAGGGCTCCCCTAGGCTAAGGCTAGGGCTCCCTAGCCTTCAGGCTAGGGCACCCCTAGGCTTTAGGCTCCCCTAGGCTAAGGCTAGGGCTCCCCTAGCCTTCAGGCTAGGGCACCCCTAGGCTTTAGGCTAGGGCTCCCCTAGGCTAAGGCTAGGGCTCCCCTAGCCCTCAGGCTAGGGCACCCCTAGGCTTTAGGCTCCCCTAGGCTAAGGCTAGGGCTCCCCTAGCCTTCAGGCTAGGGCACCCCTAGGCTTTAGGCTAGGGCTCCCCTAGGCTAAGGCTAGGGCTCCCCTAGCCTTCAGGCTAGGGCACCCCTAGGCTTTCGGCTCCCCTAGGTTAAGGCTAGGGCTCCCCTAGCCTTCAGGCTAGGGCACCCCTAGGCTTTAGGCTAGGGCTCCCCTAGGCTAAGGCTAGGGCTCCCCTAGCCTTCAGGCTAGGGCACCCCTAGGCTTTCGGCTCCCCTAGGCTAAGGCTAGGGCTCCCCTAGCATTCAGGCTAGGGCACCCCTAGACTTTCGGCTAGGGCTCCCCTAGAATAAGGCTAGGGCTCCCCTAGCCTTCAGGCTAGGGCACCCCTAGGCTTTCGGCTCCCCTAGGCTAAGGCTAGGGCTCCCCTAGCCTTCAGGCTAGGGCACCCCTAGGCTTTCGCCTAGGGCTCCCCTAGGCTAAGGCTAGGGCTCCCCTAGCCTTCAGGCTAGGGCACCCCTAGGCTAAGGCTAGGGCTCCCCTAGGCTAAGGCTAGGCCTCCACTAGCCTTCAGGCTAGGGCACCCCTAGGCTTTCGGCTCCCCTAGGCTAAGGCTAGGGCTCCCCTAGCCTTCAGGCTAGGGCACCCCTAGGCTTTAGGCTAGGGCTCCCCTAGGCTAAGGCTAGGGCTCCCCTAGGCTAAGGCTAGGGCTCCCCTAGCCTTCAGGCTAGGGCACCCCGAGGCTTTAGGCTAGGGTTCCCATAGGCTAAGGCTAGGGCTCCCCTAGCCTTCAGGCTAGGACAACCCGAGGCTTTAGGCTAGGGCTCCCCTAGGCTAAGGCTAGGGCTCCCCTAGCCTTCAGGCTAGGGCTCCCCTAGCCTTCAGGCTAGGGCTCCCCTAGCCTTCAGGCTAGGGCACCCCGAGGCTTTAGGCTAGCGCTCCCCTAGTCTAAGGCTAGGGCTCCCCTAGGCTTCAGGCTAGGGCACCCCGAGGCTTTAGGCTAGGGCTCCCCTAGGCTAAGGCTAGGGCTCCCATAGCCTTCAGGCTAGGGCACCCCGAGGCTTTAGGCTAGGGCTCCCCTAGGCTAAGGCTAGGGCTCCCCTAGCCTTCAGGCTAGGTCACCCCGAGGCTTTAGGCTAGGGCTCCCCTAGGCTAAGGCTAGGGCTCCCCTAGCCTTCAGGCTAGGGCACCCCGAGGCTTTAGGCTAGGGCTCCCCTAGGCTAAGGCTAGGGCTCCCCTAGCCTTCAGGCTAGGGCACCCCGAGGCTTTAGGCTAGGGCTCCCCTAGGCTAAGGCTAGGTCTCCCCTAGCCTTCAGGCTAGGGCACCCCGAGGCTTTAGGCTAGGGCTCCCCTAGGCTAAGGCTAGGGCTCCCCTAGCCTTCAGGCTAGGGCACCCCGAGGCTTTAGGCTAGGGCTCCCCTAGGCTAAGGCTAGGGCTCCCCTAGCCTTCAGGCTAGGGCACCCCGAGGCTTTAGGCTAGGGCTCCCCTAGGCTAAGGCTAGGGCTCCCCTAGCCTTCAGGCTAGGGCACCCCGAGGCTTTAGGCTAGGGCTCCCCTAGGCTAAGGCTAGGGCTCCCCTAGCCTTCAGGCTAGGGCACCCCGAGGCTTTAGGCTAGGGCTCCCCTAGGCTAAGGCTAGGGCTCCCCTAGCCTTCAGGCTAGGGCACCCAGAGGCTTTAGGCTAGGGCTCCCCTAGGCTAAGGCTAGGGATCCCCTAGCCTTCAGGCTAGGGCACCCCGAGGCTTTAGGCTAGGGCTCCCCTAGACTAAGGCTAGGGCTCCCCTAGCCTTCAGGCTAGGGCACCCCGAGGCTTTAGGCTAGGGCTCCCCTAGGCTAAGGCTAGGTCTCCCCTAGCCTTCAGGCTAGGACACCCCGAGGCTTTAGGCTAGGGCTCCCCTAGGCTAAGGCTAGGGCTCTCCTAGCCTTCAGGCTAGGGCACCCCGAGGCTTTAGGCTAGGGCTCCCCTAGGCTAAGGCTAGGGCTCCCCTAGCCTTCAGGCTAGGGCACCCCGAGGATTTAGGCTAGGACTCCCCTAGGCTAAGGCTAGGGCTCCCCTAGCCTTCAGGCTAGGGCACCCCGAGTCTTTAGGCTAGGGCTCCCCTAGGCTAAGGCTAGGGCTCCCCTAGCCTTCAGGCTAGGGCACCCCTAGGCTTTCGGCTCCCCTAGGCTAAGGCTAGGGCTCCCCTAGCATTCAGGCTAGGGCACCCCTAGACTTTTGGCTAGGGCTCCCCTAGAATAAGGCTAGGGCTCCCCTAGCCTTCAGGCTAGGGCACCCCTAGGCTTTCGGCTCCCCTAGGCTAAGGCTAGGGCTCCCCTAGCCTTCAGGCTAGGGCACCCCTAGGCTTTCGCCTAGGGCTCCCCTAGGCTAAGGCTAGGGCTCCCCTAGCCTTCAGGCTAGGGCACCCCTAGGCTAAGGCTAGGGCTCCCCTAGGCTAAGGCTAGGCCTCCACTAGCCTTCAGGCTAGGGCACCCCTAGGCTTTCGGCTCCCCTAGGCTAAGGCTAGGGCTCCCCTAGCCTTCAGGCTAGGGCACCCCTAGGCTTTAGGCTAGGGCTCCCCTAGGCTAAGGCTAGGGCTCCCCTAGGCTAAGGCTAGGGCTCCCCTAGCCTTCAGGCTAGGGCACCCCGAGGCTTTAGGCTAGGGTTCCCGTAGGCTAAGGCTAGGGCTCCCCTAGCCTTCAGGCTAGGACAACCCGAGGCTTTAGGCTAGGGCTCCCCTAGGCTAAGGCTAGGGCTCCCCTAGCCTTCAGGCTAGGGCTCCCCTAGCCTTCAGGCTAGGGCTCCCCTAGCCTTCAGGCTAGGGCACCCCGAGGCTTTAGGCTAGCGCTCCCCTAGTCTAAGGCTAGGGCTCCCCTAGGCTTCAGGCTAGGGCACCCCGAGGCTTTAGGCTAGGGCTCCCCTAGGCTAAGGCTAGGGCTCCCATAGCCTTCAGGCTAGGGCACCCCGAGGCTTTAGGCTAGGGCTCCCCTAGGCTAAGGCTAGGGCTCCCCTAGCCTTCAGGCTAGGTCACCCCGAGGCTTTAGGCTAGGGCTCCCCTAGGCTAAGGCTAGGGCTCCCCTAGCCTTCAGGCTAGGGCACCCCGAGGCTTTAGGCTAGGGCTCCCCTAGGCTAAGGCTAGGGCTCCCCTAGCCTTCAGGCTAGGGCACCCCGAGGCTTTAGGCTAGGGCTCCCCTAGGCTAAGGCTAGGTCTCCCCTAGCCTTCAGGCTAGGGCACCCCGAGGCTTTAGGCTAGGGCTCCCCTAGGCTAAGGCTAGGGCTCCCCTAGCCTTCAGGCTAGGGCACCCCGAGGCTTTAGGCTAGGGCTCCCCTAGGCTAAGGCTAGGGCTCCCCTAGCCTTCAGGCTAGGGCACCCCGAGGCTTTAGGCTAGGGCTCCCCTAGGCTAAGGCTAGGGCTCCCCTAGCCTTCAGGCTAGGGCACCCCGAGGCTTTAGGCTAGGGCTCCCCTAGGCTAAGGCTAGGGCTCCCCTAGCCTTCAGGCTAGGGCACCCCGAGGCTTTAGGCTAGGGCTCCCCTAGGCTAAGGCTAGGGCTCCCCTAGCCTTCAGGCTAGGGCACCCAGAGGCTTTAGGCTAGGGCTCCCCTAGGCTAAGGCTAGGGATCCCCTAGCCTTCAGGCTAGGGCACCCCGAGGCTTTAGGCTAGGGCTCCCCTAGACTAAGGCTAGGGCTCCCCTAGCCTTCAGGCTAGGGCACCCCGAGGCTTTAGGCTAGGGCTCCCCTAGGCTAAGGCTAGGTCTCCCTTAGCCTTCAGGCTAGGACACCCCGAGGCTTTAGGCTAGGGCTCCCCTAGGCTAAGGCTAGGGCTCTCCTAGCCTTCAGGCTAGGGCACCCCGAGGCTTTAGGCTAGGGCTCCCCTAGGCTAAGGCTAGGGCTCCCCTAGCCTTCAGGCTAGGGCACCCCGAGGATTTAGGCTAGGACTCCCCTAGGCTAAGGCTAGGGCTCCCCTAGCCTTCAGGCTAGGGCACCCCGAGGCTTTAGGCTAGGGCTCCCCTAGGATAAGGCTAGGGCTCCCCTAGCCTTCAGGCTAGGGCACCCCGAGGCTTTAGGCTAGGGCTCCCCTAGGCTAAGGCTAGGGCTCCCCTAGCCTTCAGGCTAGGGCACCCCGAGGCTTTAGGCTAGGGCTCCCCTAGGCTAAGGCTAGGGCTCCCCTAGCCTTCAGGCTAGGGCACCCCGAGGCTTTAGGCTAGGGCTCCCCTAGGCTAAGGCTAGGGCTCCCTTAGGCTAAGGCTAGGGCTCCCCTAGCCTTCAGGCTAGGGCACCCCTAGGCTTTAGGCTCCCCTAGGCTAAGGCTAGGGCTCCCCTAGCCTTCAGGCTAGGGCACCCCTAGGCTTTAGGCTAGGGCTCCCCTAGGCTAAGGCTAGGGCTCCCCTAGCCTTCAGGCTAGGGCACCCCTAGGCTTTCGGCTCCCCTAGGCTAAGGCTAGGGCTCCCCTAGCCTTCAGGCTAGGGCACCCCGAGGCTTTAGGCTAGGGCTCCCCTAGGCTAAGGCTAGGGCTCCCCTAGCCTTCAGGCTAGGGCACCCCGAGGCTTTAGGCTAGGGCTCCCCTAGGCTAAGGCTAGGTCTCCCCTAGCCTTCAGGCTAGGACACCCCGAGGCTTTAGGCTAGGGCTCCCCTAGGCTAAGGCTAGGGCTCCCCTAGCCTTCAGTCTAGGGCACCCCGAGGCTTTAGGCTAGGGCTCCCCTAGGCTAAGGCTAGGGCTCCCCTAGCCTTCAGGCTAGGGCACCCCGAGGCTTTAGTCTCCCCTAGGCGAAGGCTAGGGCTCCCCTAGCCTTCAGGCTAGGGCACCCCGAGGCTTTAGGCTCCCCTAGACTAAGGATAGGGCTCCCCTAGCCTTCAGGCTAGGGCACCCCTAGGCTTCAGGCTAGGGCAACCCTAGGCTTTAGGCTCCCCTAGGCTAAGGCTAGGGGTCCCCTAGCCTTCAAGCTAGGGCACCCCTAGGCTTTAGGCTAGGGCTCCCCTAGGCTAAGGCTAGGGCTCCCCTAGCCTTCAGGCTAGGGCACCCTAGGCTTTAGGCTCCCCTAGGCTAAGGCTAGGGCTCCCCTAGCCTTCAGGCTAGGGCACCCCTAGGCTTTAGGCTCCCCTAGGCTAAGGCTAGGGCTCCCCTAGCCTTCAGGCTAGGGCACCCCTAGGCTTTAGACTAGGGCTCCCCTAGGCTAAGGCTAGGGCTCCCCTAGCCTTCAGGCTAGGGCACCCCTAGGCTTTAGGCTCCCCTAGGCTAAGGCTAGGGCTCCCCTAGCCTTCAAGCTAGGGCACCCCTAGGCTTTAGGCTAGGGCTCCCCTAGGCTAAGGCTAGGGCTCCCCTAGCCTTCAGGCTAGGGCACCCCTAGGCTTTAGGCTCCCCTAGGCTAAGGCTAGGGCTCCCCTAGCCTTCAGGCTAGGGCACCCCTAGGCTTTAGGCTAGGGCTCCCCTAGGCTAAGGCTAGGGCTCCCCTAGCCCTCAGGCTAGGGCACCCCTAGGCTTTAGGCTCCCCTAGGCTAAGGCTAGGGCTCCCCTAGCCTTCAGGCTAGGGCACCCCTAGGCTTTAGGCTAGGGCTCCCCTAGGCTAAGGCTAGGGCTCCCCTAGCCTTCAGGCTAGGGCACCCCTAGGCTTTCGGCTCCCCTAGGTTAAGGCTAGGGCTCCCCTAGCCTTCAGGCTAGGGCACCCCTAGGCTTTAGGCTAGGGCTCCCCTAGGCTAAGGCTAGGGCTCCCCTAGCCTTCAGGCTAGGGCACCCCTAGGCTTTCGGCTCCCCTAGGCTAAGGCTAGGGCTCCCCTAGCATTCAGGCTAGGGCACCCCTAGACTTTAGGCTAGGGCTCCCCTAGAATAAGGCTAGGGCTCCCCTAGCCTTCAGGCTAGGGCACCCCTAGGCTTTCGGCTCCCCTAGGCTAAGGCTAGGGCTCCCCTAGCCTTCAGGCTAGGGCACCCCTAGGCTTTCGCCTAGGGATCCCCTAGGCTAAGGCTAGGGCTCCCCTAGCCTTCAGGCTAGGGCACCCCTAGGCTAAGGCTAGGGCTCCCCTAGGCTAAGGCTAGGCCTCCACTAGCCTTCAGGCTAGGGCACCCCTAGGCTTTCGGCTCCCCTAGGCTAAGGCTAGGGCTCCCCTAGCCTTCAGGCTAGGGCACCCCTAGGCTTTAGGCTAGGGCTCCCCTAGGCTAAGGCTAGGGCTCCCCTAGGCTAAGGCTAGGGCTCCCCTAGCCTTCAGGCTAGGGCACCCCGAGGCTTTAGGCTAGGGTTCCCGTAGGCTAAGGCTAGGGCTCCCCTAGCCTTCAGGCTAGGACAACCCGAGGCTTTAGGCCAGGGCTCCCCTAGGCTAAGGCTAGGGCTCCCCTAGCCTTCAGGCTAGGGCTCCCCTAGCCTTCAGGCTAGGGCTCCCCTAGCCTTCAGGCTAGGGCACCCCGAGGCTTTAGGCTAGCGCTCCCCTAGGCTAAGGCTAGGGCTCCCCTAGGCTTCAGGCTAGGGCACCCCGAGGCTTTAGGCTAGGGCTCCCCTAGGCTAAGGCTAGGGCTCCCATAGCCTTCAGGCTAGGGCACCCCGAGGCTTTAGGCTAGGGCTCCCCTAGGCTAAGGCTAGGGCTCCCCTAGCCTTCAGGCTAGGTCACCCCGAGGCTTTAGGCTAGGGCTCCCCTAGGCTAAGGCTAGGGCTCCCCTAGCCTTCAGGCTAGGGCACCCCGAGGCTTTAGGCTAGGGCTCCCCTAGGCTAAGGCTAGGGCTCCCCTAGCCTTCAGGCTAGGGCACCCCGAGGCTTTAGGCTAGGGCTCCCCTAGGCTAAGGCTAGGTCTCCCCTAGCCTTCAGGCTAGGGCACCCCGAGGCTTTAGGCTAGGGCTCCCCTAGGCTAAGGCTAGGGCTCCCCTAGCCTTCAGGCTAGGGCACCCCGAGGCTTTAGGCTAGGGCTCCCCTAGGCTAAGGCTAGGGCTCCCCTAGGCTAAGGCTAGGGCTCCCCTAGCCTTCAGGCTAGGGCACCCCGAGGCTTTAGGCTAGGGCTCCCCTAGGCTAAGGCTAGGGCTCCCCTAGCCTTCAGGCTAGGGCACCCCGAGGCTTTAGGCTAGGGCTCCCCTAGGCTAAGGCTAGGGCTCCCCTAGCCTTCAGGCTAGGGCACCCCGAGGCTTTAGGCTAGGGCTCCCCTAGGCTAAGGCTAGGGCTCCCCTAGCCTTCAGGCTAGGGCACCCAGAGGCTTTAGGCTAGGGCTCCCCTAGGCTAAGGCTAGGGATCCCCTAGCCTTCAGGCTAGGGCACCCCGAGGCTTTAGGCTAGGGCTCCCCTAGACTAAGGCTAGGGCTCCCCTAGCCTTCAGGCTAGGGCACCCCGAGGCTTTAGGCTAGGGCTCCCCTAGGCTAAGGCTAGGTCTCCCCTAGCCTTCAGGCTAGGACACCCCGAGGCTTTAGGCTAGGGCTCCCCTAGGCTAAGGCTAGGGCTCTCCTAGACTTCAGGCTAGGGCACCCCGAGGCTTTAGGCTAGGGCTCCCCTAGGCTAAGGCTAGGGCTCCCCTAGCCTTCAGGCTAGGGCACCCCGAGGATTTAGGCTAGGACTCCCCTAGGCTAAGGCTAGGGCTCCCCTAGCCTTCAGTCTAGGGCACCCCGAGGCTTTAGGCTAGGGCTCCCCTAGGCTAAGGCTAGGGCTCCCCTAGCCTTCAGGCTAGGGCACCCCGAGGCTTTAGGCTAGGGCTCCCCTAGGCTAAGGCTAGGGCTCCCCTAGCCTTCAGGCTAGGGCACCCCGAGGCTTTAGGCTAGGGCTCCCCTAGGCTAAGGCTAGGGCTCCCCTAGCCTTCAGGCTAGGGCACCCCGAGGCTTTAGGCTAGGGCTCCCCTAGGCTAAGGCTAGGGCTCCCCTAGGCTAAGGCTAGGGCTCCCCTAGCCTTCAGGCTAGGGCACCCCTAGGCTTTAGGCTCCCCTAGGCTAAGGCTAGGGCTCCCCTAGCCTTCAGGCTAGGGCACCCCTAGGCTTTAGGCTAGGGCTCCCCTAGGCTAAGGCTAGGGCTCCCCTAGCCTTCAGGCTAGGGCAGCCCTAGGCTTTAGGCTCCCCTAGGCTAAGGACAGGGCTCCCCTAGCCTTCAGGCTAGGGCACCCCGAGGCTTTAGGCTAGGGCTCCCCTAGGCTAAGGCTAGGGCTCCCCTAGCCCTCAGGCTAGGGCACCCCTAGGCTTTAGGCTCCCCTAGGCTAAGGCTAGGGCTCCCCTAGCCTTCAGGCTAGGGCACCCCTAGGCTTTAGGCTAGGGCTCCCCTAGGCTAAGGCTAGGGCTCCCCTAGCCTTCAGGCTAGGGCACCCCTAGGCTTTCGGCTCCCCTAGGTTAAGGCTAGGGCTCCCCTAGCCTTCAGGCTAGGGCACCCCTAGGCTTTAGGCTAGGGCTCCCCTAGGCTAAGGCTAGGGCTCCCCTAGCCTTCAGGCTAGGGCACCCCTAGGCTTTCGGCTCCCCTAGGCTAAGGCTAGGGCTCCCCTAGCATTCAGGCTAGGGCACCCCTAGACTTTCGGCTAGGGCTCCCCTAGAATAAGGCTAGGGCTCCCCTAGCCTTCAGGCTAGGGCACCCCTAGGCTTTCGGCTCCCCTAGGCTAAGGCTAGGGCTCCCCTAGCCTTCAGGCTAGGGCACCCCTAGGCTTTCGCCTAGGGCTCCCCTAGGCTAAGGCTAGGGCTCCCCTAGCCTTCAGGCTAGGGCACCCCTAGGCTAAGGCTAGGGCTCCCCTAGGCTAAGGCTAGGCCTCCACTAGCCTTCAGGCTAGGGCACCCCTAGGCTTTCGGCTCCCCTAGGCTAAGGCTAGGGCTCCCCTAGCCTTCAGGCTAGGGCACCCCTAGGCTTTAGGCTAGGGCTCCCCTAGGCTAAGGCTAGGGCTCCCCTAGGCTAAGGCTAGGGCTCCCCTAGCCTTCAGGCTAGGGCACCCCGAGGCTTTAGGCTAGGGTTCCCATAGGCTAAGGCTAGGGCTCCCCTAGCCTTCAGGCTAGGACAACCCGAGGCTTTAGGCTAGGGCTCCCCTAGGCTAAGGCTAGGGCTCCCCTAGCCTTCAGGCTAGGGCTCCCCTAGCCTTCAGGCTAGGGCTCCCCTAGCCTTCAGGCTAGGGCACCCCGAGGCTTTAGGCTAGCGCTCCCCTAGTCTAAGGCTAGGGCTCCCCTAGGCTTCAGGCTAGGGCACCCCGAGGCTTTAGGCTAGGGCTCCCCTAGGCTAAGGCTAGGGCTCCCATAGCCTTCAGGCTAGGGCACCCCGAGGCTTTAGGCTAGGGCTCCCCTAGGCTAAGGCTAGGGCTCCCCTAGCCTTCAGGCTAGGTCACCCCGAGGCTTTAGGCTAGGGCTCCCCTAGGCTAAGGCTAGGGCTCCCCTAGCCTTCAGGCTAGGGCACCCCGAGGCTTTAGGCTAGGGCTCCCCTAGGCTAAGGCTAGGGCTCCCCTAGCCTTCAGGCTAGGGCACCCCGAGGCTTTAGGCTAGGGCTCCCCTAGGCTAAGGCTAGGTCTCCCCTAGCCTTCAGGCTAGGGCACCCCGAGGCTTTAGGCTAGGGCTCCCCTAGGCTAAGGCTAGGGCTCCCCTAGCCTTCAGGCTAGGGCACCCCGAGGCTTTAGGCTAGGGCTCCCCTAGGCTAAGGCTAGGGCTCCCCTAGCCTTCAGGCTAGGGCACCCCGAGGCTTTAGGCTAGGGCTCCCCTAGGCTAAGGCTAGGGCTCCCCTAGCCTTCAGGCTAGGGCACCCCGAGGCTTTAGGCTAGGGCTCCCCTAGGCTAAGGCTAGGGCTCCCCTAGCCTTCAGGCTAGGGCACCCCGAGGCTTTAGGCTAGGGCTCCCCTAGGCTAAGGCTAGGGCTCCCCTAGCCTTCAGGCTAGGGCACCCAGAGGCTTTAGGCTAGGGCTCCCCTAGGCTAAGGCTAGGGATCCCCTAGCCTTCAGGCTAGGGCACCCCGAGGCTTTAGGCTAGGGCTCCCCTAGACTAAGGCTAGGGCTCCCCTAGCCTTCAGGCTAGGGCACCCCGAGGCTTTAGGCTAGGGCTCCCCTAGGCTAAGGCTAGGTCTCCCCTAGCCTTCAGGCTAGGACACCCCGAGGCTTTAGGCTAGGGCTCCCCTAGGCTAAGGCTAGGGCTCTCCTAGCCTTCAGGCTAGGGCACCCCGAGGCTTTAGGCTAGGGCTCCCCTAGGCTAAGGCTAGGGCTCCCCTAGCCTTCAGGCTAGGGCACCCCGAGGATTTAGGCTAGGACTCCCCTAGGCTAAGGCTAGGGCTCCCCTAGCCTTCAGGCTAGGGCACCCCGAGTCTTTAGGCTAGGGCTCCCCTAGGCTAAGGCTAGGGCTCCCCTAGCCTTCAGGCTAGGGCACCCCTAGGCTTTCGGCTCCCCTAGGCTAAGGCTAGGGCTCCCCTAGCATTCAGGCTAGGGCACCCCTAGACTTTCGGCTAGGGCTCCCCTAGAATAAGGCTAGGGCTCCCCTAGCCTTCAGGCTAGGGCACCCCTAGGCTTTCGGCTCCCCTAGGCTAAGGCTAGGGCTCCCCTAGCCTTCAGGCTAGGGCACCCCTAGGCTTTCGCCTAGGGCTCCCCTAGGCTAAGGCTAGGGCTCCCCTAGCCTTCAGGCTAGGGCACCCCTAGGCTAAGGCTAGGGCTCCCCTAGGCTAAGGCTAGGCCTCCACTAGCCTTCAGGCTAGGGCACCCCTAGGCTTTCGGCTCCCCTAGGCTAAGGCTAGGGCTCCCCTAGCCTTCAGGCTAGGGCACCCCTAGGCTTTAGGCTAGGGCTCCCCTAGGCTAAGGCTAGGGCTCCCCTAGGCTAAGGCTAGGGCTCCCCTAGCCTTCAGGCTAGGGCACCCCGAGGCTTTAGGCTAGGGTTCCCGTAGGCTAAGGCTAGGGCTCCCCTAGCCTTCAGGCTAGGACAACCCGAGGCTTTAGGCTAGGGCTCCCCTAGGCTAAGGCTAGGGCTCCCCTAGCCTTCAGGCTAGGGCTCCCCTAGCCTTCAGGCTAGGGCTCCCCTAGCCTTCAGGCTAGGGCACCCCGAGGCTTTAGGCTAGCGCTCCCCTAGTCTAAGGCTAGGGCTCCCCTAGGCTTCAGGCTAGGGCACCCCGAGGCTTTAGGCTAGGGCTCCCCTAGGCTAAGGCTAGGGCTCCCATAGCCTTCAGGCTAGGGCACCCCGAGGCTTTAGGCTAGGGCTCCCCTAGGCTAAGGCTAGGGCTCCCCTAGCCTTCAGGCTAGGTCACCCCGAGGCTTTAGGCTAGGGCTCCCCTAGGCTAAGGCTAGGGCTCCCCTAGCCTTCAGGCTAGGGCACCCCGAGGCTTTAGGCTAGGGCTCCCCTAGGCTAAGGCTAGGGCTCCCCTAGCCTTCAGGCTAGGGCACCCCGAGGCTTTAGGCTAGGGCTCCCCTAGGCTAAGGCTAGGTCTCCCCTAGCCTTCAGGCTAGGGCACCCCGAGGCTTTAGGCTAGGGCTCCCCTAGGCTAAGGCTAGGGCTCCCCTAGCCTTCAGGCTAGGGCACCCCGAGGCTTTAGGCTAGGGCTCCCCTAGGCTAAGGCTAGGGCTCCCCTAGCCTTCAGGCTAGGGCACCCCGAGGCTTTAGGCTAGGGCTCCCCTAGGCTAAGGCTAGGGCTCCCCTAGCCTTCAGGCTAGGGCACCCCGAGGCTTTAGGCTAGGGCTCCCCTAGGCTAAGGCTAGGGCTCCCCTAGCCTTCAGGCTAGGGCACCCCGAGGCTTTAGGCTAGGGCTCCCCTAGGCTAAGGCTAGGGCTCCCCTAGCCTTCAGGCTAGGGCACCCAGAGGCTTTAGGCTAGGGCTCCCCTAGGCTAAGGCTAGGGATCCCCTAGCCTTCAGGCTAGGGCACCCCGAGGCTTTAGGCTAGGGCTCCCCTAGACTAAGGCTAGGGCTCCCCTAGCCTTCAGGCTAGGGCACCCCGAGGCTTTAGGCTAGGGCTCCCCTAGGCTAAGGCTAGGTCTCCCCTAGCCTTCAGGCTAGGACACCCCGAGGCTTTAGGCTAGGGCTCCCCTAGGCTAAGGCTAGGGCTCTCCTAGCCTTCAGGCTAGGGCACCCCGAGGCTTTAGGCTAGGGCTCCCCTAGGCTAAGGCTAGGGCTCCCCTAGCCTTCAGGCTAGGGCACCCCGAGGATTTAGGCTAGGACTCCCCTAGGCTAAGGCTAGGGCTCCCCTAGCCTTCAGGCTAGGGCACCCCGAGGCTTTAGGCTAGGGCTCCCCTAGGATAAGGCTAGGGCTCCCCTAGCCTTCAGGCTAGGGCACCCCGAGGCTTTAGGCTAGGGCTCCCCTAGGCTAAGGCTAGGGCTCCCCTAGCCTTCAGGCTAGGGCACCCCGAGGCTTTAGGCTAGGGCTCCCCTAGGCTAAGGCTAGGGCTCCCCTAGCCTTCAGGCTAGGGCACCCCGAGGCTTTAGGCTAGGGCTCCCCTAGGCTAAGGCTAGGGCTCCCTTAGGCTAAGGCTAGGGCTCCCCTAGCCTTCAGGCTAGGGCACCCCTAGGCTTTAGGCTCCCCTAGGCTAAGGCTAGGGCTCCCCTAGCCTTCAGGCTAGGGCACCCCTAGGCTTTAGGCTAGGGCTCCCCTAGGCTAAGGCTAGGGCTCCCCTAGCCTTCAGGCTAGGGCACCCCTAGGCTTTCGGCTCCCCTAGGCTAAGGCTAGGGCTCCCCTAGCCTTCAGGCTAGGGCACCCCGAGGCTTTAGGCTAGGGCTCCCCTAGGCTAAGGCTAGGGCTCCCCTAGCCTTCAGGCTAGGGCACCCCGAGGCTTTAGGCTAGGGCTCCCCTAGGCTAAGGCTAGGTCTCCCCTAGCCTTCAGGCTAGGACACCCCGAGGCTTTAGGCTAGGGCTCCCCTAGGCTAAGGCTAGGGCTCCCCTAGCCTTCAGTCTAGGGCACCCCGAGGCTTTAGGCTAGGGCTCCCCTAGGCTAAGGCTAGGGCTCCCCTAGCCTTCAGGCTAGGGCACCCCGAGGCTTTAGTCTCCCCTAGGCGAAGGCTAGGGCTCCCCTAGCCTTCAGGCTAGGGCACCCCGAGGCTTTAGGCTCCCCTAGACTAAGGATAGGGCTCCCCTAGCCTTCAGGCTAGGGCACCCCTAGGCTTCAGGCTAGGGCAACCCTAGGCTTTAGGCTCCCCTAGGCTAAGGCTAGGGGTCCCCTAGCCTTCAAGCTAGGGCACCCCTAGGCTTTAGGCTAGGGCTCCCCTAGGCTAAGGCTAGGGCTCCCCTAGCCTTCAGGCTAGGGCACCCTAGGCTTTAGGCTCCCCTAGGCTAAGGCTAGGGCTCCCCTAGCCTTCAGGCTAGGGCACCCCTAGGCTTTAGGCTCCCCTAGGCTAAGGCTAGGGCTCCCCTAGCCTTCAGGCTAGGGCACCCCTAGGCTTTAGACTAGGGCTCCCCTAGGCTAAGGCTAGGGCTCCCCTAGCCTTCAGGCTAGGGCACCCCTAGGCTTTAGGCTCCCCTAGGCTAAGGCTAGGGCTCCCCTAGCCTTCAAGCTAGGGCACCCCTAGGCTTTAGGCTAGGGCTCCCCTAGGCTAAGGCTAGGGCTCCCCTAGCCTTCAGGCTAGGGCACCCCTAGGCTTTAGGCTCCCCTAGGCTAAGGCTAGGGCTCCCCTAGCCTTCAGGCTAGGGCACCCCTAGGCTTTAGGCTAGGGCTCCCCTAGGCTAAGGCTAGGGCTCCCCTAGCCCTCAGGCTAGGGCACCCCTAGGCTTTAGGCTCCCCTAGGCTAAGGCTAGGGCTCCCCTAGCCTTCAGGCTAGGGCACCCCTAGGCTTTAGGCTAGGGCTCCCCTAGGCTAAGGCTAGGGCTCCCCTAGCCTTCAGGCTAGGGCACCCCTAGGCTTTCGGCTCCCCTAGGTTAAGGCTAGGGCTCCCCTAGCCTTCAGGCTAGGGCACCCCTAGGCTTTAGGCTAGGGCTCCCCTAGGCTAAGGCTAGGGCTCCCCTAGCCTTCAGGCTAGGGCACCCCTAGGCTTTCGGCTCCCCTAGGCTAAGGCTAGGGCTCCCCTAGCATTCAGGCTAGGGCACCCCTAGACTTTAGGCTAGGGCTCCCCTAGAATAAGGCTAGGGCTCCCCTAGCCTTCAGGCTAGGGCACCCCTAGGCTTTCGGCTCCCCTAGGCTAAGGCTAGGGCTCCCCTAGCCTTCAGGCTAGGGCACCCCTAGGCTTTCGCCTAGGGATCCCCTAGGCTAAGGCTAGGGCTCCCCTAGCCTTCAGGCTAGGGCACCCCTAGGCTAAGGCTAGGGCTCCCCTAGGCTAAGGCTAGGCCTCCACTAGCCTTCAGGCTAGGGCACCCCTAGGCTTTCGGCTCCCCTAGGCTAAGGCTAGGGCTCCCCTAGCCTTCAGGCTAGGGCACCCCTAGGCTTTAGGCTAGGGCTCCCCTAGGCTAAGGCTAGGGCTCCCCTAGGCTAAGGCTAGGGCTCCCCTAGCCTTCAGGCTAGGGCACCCCGAGGCTTTAGGCTAGGGTTCCCGTAGGCTAAGGCTAGGGCTCCCCTAGCCTTCAGGCTAGGACAACCCGAGGCTTTAGGCCAGGGCTCCCCTAGGCTAAGGCTAGGGCTCCCCTAGCCTTCAGGCTAGGGCTCCCCTAGCCTTCAGGCTAGGGCTCCCCTAGCCTTCAGGCTAGGGCACCCCGAGGCTTTAGGCTAGCGCTCCCCTAGGCTAAGGCTAGGGCTCCCCTAGGCTTCAGGCTAGGGCACCCCGAGGCTTTAGGCTAGGGCTCCCCTAGGCTAAGGCTAGGGCTCCCATAGCCTTCAGGCTAGGGCACCCCGAGGCTTTAGGCTAGGGCTCCCCTAGGCTAAGGCTAGGGCTCCCCTAGCCTTCAGGCTAGGTCACCCCGAGGCTTTAGGCTAGGGCTCCCCTAGGCTAAGGCTAGGGCTCCCCTAGCCTTCAGGCTAGGGCACCCCGAGGCTTTAGGCTAGGGCTCCCCTAGGCTAAGGCTAGGGCTCCCCTAGCCTTCAGGCTAGGGCACCCCGAGGCTTTAGGCTAGGGCTCCCCTAGGCTAAGGCTAGGTCTCCCCTAGCCTTCAGGCTAGGGCACCCCGAGGCTTTAGGCTAGGGCTCCCCTAGGCTAAGGCTAGGGCTCCCCTAGCCTTCAGGCTAGGGCACCCCGAGGCTTTAGGCTAGGGCTCCCCTAGGCTAAGGCTAGGGCTCCCCTAGGCTAAGGCTAGGGCTCCCCTAGCCTTCAGGCTAGGGCACCCCGAGGCTTTAGGCTAGGGCTCCCCTAGGCTAAGGCTAGGGCTCCCCTAGCCTTCAGGCTAGGGCACCCCGAGGCTTTAGGCTAGGGCTCCCCTAGGCTAAGGCTAGGGCTCCCCTAGCCTTCAGGCTAGGGCACCCCGAGGCTTTAGGCTAGGGCTCCCCTAGGCTAAGGCTAGGGCTCCCCTAGCCTTCAGGCTAGGGCACCCAGAGGCTTTAGGCTAGGGCTCCCCTAGGCTAAGGCTAGGGATCCCCTAGCCTTCAGGCTAGGGCACCCCGAGGCTTTAGGCTAGGGCTCCCCTAGACTAAGGCTAGGGCTCCCCTAGCCTTCAGGCTAGGGCACCCCGAGGCTTTAGGCTAGGGCTCCCCTAGGCTAAGGCTAGGTCTCCCCTAGCCTTCAGGCTAGGACACCCCGAGGCTTTAGGCTAGGGCTCCCCTAGGCTAAGGCTAGGGCTCTCCTAGACTTCAGGCTAGGGCACCCCGAGGCTTTAGGCTAGGGCTCCCCTAGGCTAAGGCTAGGGCTCCCCTAGCCTTCAGGCTAGGGCACCCCGAGGATTTAGGCTAGGACTCCCCTAGGCTAAGGCTAGGGCTCCCCTAGCCTTCAGTCTAGGGCACCCCGAGGCTTTAGGCTAGGGCTCCCCTAGGCTAAGGCTAGGGCTCCCCTAGCCTTCAGGCTAGGGCACCCCGAGGCTTTAGGCTAGGGCTCCCCTAGGCTAAGGCTAGGGCTCCCCTAGCCTTCAGGCTAGGGCACCCCGAGGCTTTAGGCTAGGGCTCCCCTAGGCTAAGGCTAGGGCTCCCCTAGCCTTCAGGCTAGGGCACCCCGAGGCTTTAGGCTAGGGCTCCCCTAGGCTAAGGCTAGGGCTCCCCTAGGCTAAGGCTAGGGCTCCCCTAGCCTTCAGGCTAGGGCACCCCTAGGCTTTAGGCTCCCCTAGGCTAAGGCTAGGGCTCCCCTAGCCTTCAGGCTAGGGCACCCCTAGGCTTTAGGCTAGGGCTCCCCTAGGCTAAGGCTAGGGCTCCCCTAGCCTTCAGGCTAGGGCAGCCCTAGGCTTTAGGCTCCCCTAGGCTAAGGACAGGGCTCCCCTAGCCTTCAGGCTAGGGCACCCCGAGGCTTTAGGCTAGGGCTCCCCTAGGCTAAGGCTAGGGCTCCCCTAGCCTTCAGGCTAGGGCACCCCGCGGCTTTAGGCTCCCCTAGGCTAAGGCTAGGGTTCCCCTAGCCTTCAGGCTAGGGCACCCCTAGGCTTTAGGCTAGGGCTCCCCTAGGCTAAGGCTAGGGCTCCCCTAGCCTTCAGGCTAGGGCACCCCTAGGCTTTAGGCTCCCCTAGGCTAAGGCTAGGGCTCCCCTAGGCTTTCGCCTAGGGCTCCCCTAGGCTAAGGCTAGGGCTCCCCTAGCCTTCAGGCTAGGGCACCCCTAGGCTAAGGCTAGGGCTCCCCTAGGCTAAGGCTAGGCCTCCACTAGCCTTCAGGCTAGGGCACCCCTAGGCTTTCGGCTCCCCTAGGCTAAGGCTAGGGCTCCCCTAGCCTTCAGGCTAGGGCACCCCTAGGCTTTAGGCTAGGGCTCCCCTAGGCTAAGGCCAGGGCTCCCCTAGGCTAAGGCTAGGGCTCCCCTAGCCTTCAGGCTAGGGCACCCCGAGGCTTTAGGCTAGGGTTCCCCTAGGCTAAGGCTAGGGCTCCCCTAGCCTTCAGGCTAGGACAACCCGAGGCTTTAGGCTAGGGCTCCCCTAGGCTAAGGCTAGGGCTCCCCTAGCCTTCAGGCTAGGGCTCCCCTAGCCTTCAGGCTAGGGCTCCCCTAGCCTTCAGGCTAGGGCACCCCGAGGCTTTAGGCTAGCGCTCCCCTAGGCTAAGGCTAGGGCTCCCCTAGGCTTCAGGCTAGGGCACCCCGAGGCTTTAGGTTAGGGCTCCCCTAGGCTAAGGCTAGGGCTCCCCTAGCCTTCAGGCTAGGGCACCCCGAGGATTTAGGCTAGGGCGCCCCTAGGCTAAGGCTAGGGCTCCCCTAGCCTTCAGGCTAGGTCACCCCGAGGCTTTAGGCTAGGGCTCCCCTAGGCTAAGGCTAGGGCTCCCCTAGCCTTCAGGCTAGGGCACCCCGAGGCTTTAGGCTAGGGCTCCCCTAGGCTAAGGCTAGGGCTCCCCTAGCCTTCAGGCTAGGGCACCCCGAGGCTTTAGGCTAGGGCTCCCCTAGGCTAAGGCTAGGTCTCCCCTAGCCTTCAGGCTAGGGCACCCCGAGGCTTTAGGCTAGGGCTCCCCTAGGCTAAGGCTAGGGCTCCCCTAGCCTTCAGGCTAGGGCACCCCGAGGCTTTAGGCTAGGGCTCCCCTAGGCTAAGGCTAGGGCTCCCCTAGCCTTCAGGCTAGGGCACCCCGAGGCTTTAGGCTAGGGCTCCCCTAGGCTAAGGCTAGGGCTCCCTAGCCTTCAGGCTAGGGCACCCCGAGGCTTTAGGCTAGGGCTCCCCTAGGCTAAGGCTAGGGCTCCCCTAGCCTTCAGGCTAGGGCACCCAGAGGCTTTAGGCTAGGGCTCCCCTAGGCTAAGGCTAGGGATCCCCTAGCCTTCAGGCTAGGGCACCCCGAGGCTTTAGGCTAGGGCTCCCCTAGGCTAAGGCTAGGGCTCCCCTAGCCTTCAGGCTAGGGCACCCCGAGGCTTTAGGCTAGGGCTCCCCTAGGCTAAGGCTAGGTCTCCCCTAGCCTTCAGGCTAGGACACCCCGAGGCTTTAGGCTAGGGCTCCCCTAGGCTAAGGCTAGGGCTCCCCTAGCCTTCAGGCTAGGGCACCTCGAGGCTTTAGGCTAGGGCTCCCCTAGGCTAAGGCTAGGGCTCCCCTAGCCTTCAGGCTAGGGCACCCCGAGGCTTTAGGCTAGGGCTCCCCTAGGCTAAGGCTAGGGCTCCCCTAGCCTTCAGGCTAGGGCACCCCGAGGCTTTAGGCTAGGGCTCCCCTAGGCTAAGGCTAGGGCTCCCCTAGCCTTCAGGCTAGGGCACCCCGAGGCTTTAGGCTAGGGCTCCCCTAGGCTAAGGCTAGGGCTCCCCTAGCCTTCAGGCTAGGGCACCCCGAGGCTTTAGGCTAGGGCTCCCCTAGGCTAAGGCTAGGGCTCCCCTAGCCTTCAGGCTAGGGCACCCCGAGTTTAGGCTAGGGCTCCCCTAGGCTAAGGCTAGGGCTCCCCTAGCCTTCAGGCTAGGGCACCCCGAGGCTTTAGTCTCCCCTAGGCGAAGGCTAGGGCTCCCCTAGCCTTCAGGCTAGGGCACCCCGAGGCTTTAGGCTCCCCTAGACTAAGGATAGGGCTCCCCTAGCCTTCAGGCTAGGGCACTCCTAGGCTTCAGGCTAGGGCAACCCTAGGCTTTAGGCTCCCCTAGGCTAAGGCTAGGGGTCCCCTAGCCTTCAAGCTAGGGCACCCCTAGGCTTTAGGCTAGGGCTCCCCTAGGCTAAGGCTAGGGCTCCCCTAGCCTTCAGGCTAGGGCACCCCTAGGCTTTAGGCTCCCCTAGGCTAAGGCTAGGGCTCCCCTAGGCCTCAGGCTAGGGCACCCCTAGGCTTTAGGCTCCCCTAGGCTAAGGCTAGGGCTCCCCTAGCCTTCAGGCTAGGGCACCCCTAGGCTTTAGGCTAGGGCTCCCCTAGGCTAAGGCTAGGGCTCCCCTAGCCTTCAGGCTAGGGCACCCCTAGGCTTTAGGCTCCCCTAGGCTAAGGCTAGGGCTCCCCTAGCCTTCAGGCTAGGGCACCCCTAGGCTTTAGGCTAGGGCTCCCCTAGGCTAAGGCTAGGGCTCCCCTAGCCTTCAGGCTAGGGCACCCCTAGGCTTTAGGCTCCCCTAGGCTAAGGACAGGGCTCCCCTAGCCTTCAGGCTAGGGCACCCCGAGGCTTTAGGCTAGGGCTCCCCTAGGCTAAGGCTAGGGCTCCCCTAGCCTTCAGGCTAGGGCACCCCGCGGCTTTAGGCTCCCCTAGGCTAAGGCTAGGGCTCCCCTAGCCTTCAGGCTAGGGCACCCCTAGGCTTTAGGCTAGGGCTCCCCTAGGCTAAGGCTAGGGCTCCCCTAGCCTTCAGGCTAGGGCACCCCTAGGCTTTAGGCTCCCCTAGGCTAAGGCTAGGGCTCCCCTAGCCTTCAGGCTAGGGCACCCCTAGGCTTTAGGCTAGGGCTCCCCTAGGCTAAGGCTAGGGCTCCCCCAGCCTTCAGGCTAGGGCACCCCTAGGCTTTAGGCTCCCCTAGGCTAAGGCCAGGGCTCCCCTAGCCTTCAGGCTAGGGCACCCCTAGGCTTTAGGCTAGGGCTTCCCTAGGCTAAGGCTAGGGCTCCCCTAGCCTTCAGGCTAGGGCACCCCTAGGCTTTAGGCTCCCCTAGGCTAAGGCTAGGGCTCCCCTAGCCTTCAGGCTAGGGCACCCCTAGGCTTTAGGCTCCCCTAGGCTAAGGCTAGGGCTCCCCTAGCCTTCAGGCTAGGGCACCCCTAGGCTTTAGGCTAGGGCTCCCCTAGGCTAAGGCTAGGGCTCCCCTAGCCTTCAGGCTAGGGCACCCCGAGGCTTTAGGCTAGGGCTCCCCTAGGCTAAGGCTAGGGATCCCCTAGCCTTCAGGCTAGGGCACCCCGAGGCTTTAGGCTAGGGCTCCCCTAGGCTAAGGCTAGGGCTCCCCTAGCCTTCAGGCTAGGGCACCCCGAGGCTTTAGGCTAGGGCTCCCCTAGGCTAAGGCTAGGTCTCCCCTAGCCTTCAGGCTAGGACACCCCGAGGCTTTAGGCTAGGGCTCCCCTAGGCTAAGGCTAGGGCTCCCCTAGCCTTCAGGCTAGGGCACCCCGAGGCTTTAGGCTAGGGCTCCACTAGGCTAAGGCTAGGGCTCCCCTAGCCTTCAGGCTAGGGCACCCCGAGGCTTTAGGCTAGGGCTCCCCTAGGCTAAGGCTAGGGCTCCCCTAGCCTTCAGGCTAGGGCACCCCGAGGCTTTAGGCTAGGGCTCCCCTAGGCTAAGGCTAGGGCTCCCCTAGGCTAAGGCTAGGCCTCCACTAGCCTTCAGGCTAGGGCACCCCTAGGCTTTCGGCTCCCCTAGGCTAAGGCTAGGGCTCCCCTAGCCTTCAGGCTAGGGCACCCATAGGCTTTAGGCTAGGGCTCCCCTAGGCTAAGGCTAGGGCTCCCCTAGGCTAAGGCTAGGGCTCCCCTAGCCTTCAGGCTAGTGCACTCCGAGGCTTTAGGCTAGGGCTCCCCTAGGCTAAGGCTAGGGCTCCCCTAGCCTTCAGGCTAGGGCACCTCGAGGCTTTAGGCTAGGGCTCCCCTAGGCTAAGACTAGGGCTCCCCTAGCCTTCAGGCTAGGGCTCCCCTAGCCTTCAGGCTAGGGCAGCCCGAGGCTTTAGGCTAGCGCTCCCCTAGGCTAAGGCTAGGGCTCCCCTAGGCTTCAGGCTAGGACACCCCGTGGCTTTAGGCTAGGGCTCCCCTAGGCTAAGGCTAGGGCTCCCCTAGCCTTCAGGCTAGGGCACCCCGAGGCTTTAGGCTAGGGCTCCCCTAGGCTAAGGCTAGGGCTCCCCTAGCCTTCAGGCTAGGGCACCCCGAGGCTTTAGGCTAGGGCTCCCCTAGGCTAAGGCTAGGGCTCCCCTAGCCTTCAGGCTAGGGCACCCCGAGGCTTTAGGCTAGGGCTCCCCTAGGCTAAGGCTAGGGCTCCCCTAGCCTTCAGGCTAGGGCACCCCGAGGCTTTAGGCTAGGGCTCCCCTAGGCTAAGGCTAGGGCTGCCCTAGCCTTCAGGCTAGGGCACCCCGAGGCTTTAGGCTAGGGCTCCCCTAGGCTAAGGCTAGGGCTCCCCTAGCCTTCAGGCTAGGGCACCCCGAGGCTTTAGGCTAGGGCTCCCCTAGGCTAAGGCTAGGGCTCCCCTAGCCTTCAGGCTAGGGCACCCCGAGGCTTTAGGCTAGGGCTCCCCTAGGCTAAGGCTAGGGCTCCCCTAGCCTTAAGGCTAGGGCACCCCGAGGCTTTAGGCTAGGGCTCCCCTAGGCTAAGGCTAGGGCTCCCCTAGCCTTCAGGCTAGGGCACCCCGAGGCTTTAGGCTAGGGCTCCCCTAGGCTAAGGCTAGGGCTCCCCTAGCCTTCAGGCTAGGGCACCCCGAGGCTTTAGGCTAGGGCTCCCCTAGGCTAAGGCTAGGGCTCCCCTAGCCTTCAGGCTAGGGCACCCCTAGGCTTTAGGCTCCCCTAGGCTAAGGCTAGGGCTCCACTAGCCTTCAGGCTAGGGCACCCCTAGGCTTTAGGTCAGGGCTCCCCTAGGCTAAGGCTAGGGCTCCCCTAGCCTTCAGGCTAGGGCACCCCTAGGCTTTAGGCTCCCCTAGGCTAAGGCTAGGGCTCCCCTAGCCTTCAGGCTAGGGCACCCCTAGGCTTTAGGCTAGGGCTCCCCTAGGCTAAGGCTAGGGCTCCCCTAGCCTTCAGGCTAGGGCACCCCTAGGCTTTAGGCTCCCCTAGGCTAAGGCCAGGGCTCCCCTAGCCTTCAGGCTAGGGCACCCCTAGGCTTTAGGCTAGGGCTTCCCTAGGCTAAGGCTAGGGCTCCCCTAGCCTTCAGGCTAGGGCACCACTAGGCTTTAGGCTCCCCTAGGCTAAGGCTAGGGCTCCCCTAGCCTTCAGGCTAGGGCACCCCTAGGCTTTAGGCTCCCCTAGGCTAAGGCTAGGGCTCCCCTAGCCTTCAGGCTAGGGCACCCCTAGGCTTTAGGCTAGGGCTCCCCTAGGCTAAGGCTAGGGCTCCCCTAGCCTTCAGGCTAGGGCACCCCTAGGCTTTAGGCTCCCCTAGGCTAAGGCTAGGGCTCCCCTAGCCTTCAGGCTAGGGCACCCCTAGGCTTTAGGCTAGGGCTCCCCTAGGCTAAGGCTAGGGCTACCCTAGCCTTCAGGCTAGGGCACCCCTAGGCTTTAGGCTCCCCTAGGCTAAGGCCAGGGCTCCCCTAGCCTTCAGGCTAGGGCACCCCGAGCCTTTAGGCTAGGGCTCCCCTAGGCTAAGGCTAGGGCTCCCCTAGCCTTCAGGCTAGGGCACCCCGAGGCTTTAGGATAGGGCTCCCCTAGGCTAAGGCTAGGTCTCCCTAGCCTTCAGGCTAGGGCACCCCGAGGCTTTAGGCTAGGGCTCCCCTAGGCTAAGACTAGGGCTCCCTAGCCTTCAGGCTAGGGAACCCCGAGGCTTTAGGCTAGGGCTCCCCTAGCCTTCAGGCTAGGGCTCCCCTAGCCTTCAGGCTAGGGCAGCCCGAGGCTTTAGGCTAGCGCTCCCCTAGGCTAAGGCTAGGGCTCCCCTAGGCTTCAGGCTAGGACACCCCGTGGCTTTAGGCTAGTGCTCCCCTAGGCTAAGGCTAGGGCTCCCCTAGCCTTCAGGCTAGGGCACCCCGAGGCTTTAGGCTAGGGGCTCCCCTAGGCTAAGGCTAGGGCTCCCCTAGCCTTCAGGCTAGGGCACCCCGAGGCTTTAGGCTAGGGCTCCCCTAGGCTAAGGCTAGGGCTCCCCTAGCCTTCAGGCTAGGGCACCCCGAGGCTTTAGGCTAGGGCTCCCCTAGGCTAAGGCTAGGGCTCCCTAGCCTTCAGGCTAGGGCACCCCGAGGCTTTAGGCTAGGGCTCCCCTAGGCTAAGGCTAGGGCTCCCCTAGCCTTCAGGCTAGGGCACCCCGAGGCTTTAGGCTAGGGCTCCCCTAGGCTAAGGCTAGGGCTCCCCTAGCCTTCAGGCTAGGGCACCCCGAGGCTTTAGGCTAGGGCTCCCCTAGGCTAAGGCTAGGGCTCCCCTAGCCTTCAGGCTAGGGCACCCCTAGGCTTTAGGCTCCCCTAGGCTAAGGCTAGGGCTCCACTAGCCTTCAGGCTAGGGCACCCCTAGGCTTTAGGTCAGGGCTCCCCTAGGCTAAGGCTAGGGCTCCCCTAGCCTTCAGGCTAGGGCACCCCTAGGCTTTAGGCTCCCCTAGGCTAAGGCTAGGGCTCCCCTAGCCTTCAGGCTAGGGCACCCCTAGGCTTTAGGCTAGGGCTCCCCTAGGCTAAGGCTAGGGCTCCCCTAGCCTTCAGGCTAGGGCACCCCTAGGCTTTAGGCTCCCCTAGGCTAAGGCCAGGGCTCCCCTAGCATTCTGGCTAGGGCACCCCTAGGCTTTAGGCTAGGGCTTCCCTAGGCTAAGGCTAGGGCTCCCCTAGCCTTCAGGCTAGGGCACCACTAGGCTTTAGGCTCCCCTAGGCTAAGGCTAGGGCTCCCCTAGCCTTCAGGCTAGGGCACCCCAAGGCTTTAGGCTCCCCTAGGCTAAGGCTAGGGCTCCCCTAGCCTTCAGGCTAGGGCACCCCTAGGCTTTAGGCTAGGGCTCCCCTAGGCTAAGGCTAGGGCTCCCCTAGCCTTCAGGCTAGGGCACCCCTAGGCTTTAGGCTCCCCTAGGCTAAGGCTAGGGCTCCCCTAGCCTTCAGACTAGGGCACCCCTAGGCTTTAGGCTAGGGCTCCCCTAGGCTAAGGCTAGGGCTACCCTAGCCTTCAGGCTAGGGCACCCCTAGGCTTTAGGCTCCCCTAGGCTAAGGCCAGGGCTCCCCTAGCCTTCAGGCTAGGGCACCCCGAGCCATTAGGCTAGGGCTCCCCTAGGCTAAGGCTAGGGCTCCCCTAGCCTTCAGGCTAGGGCACCCCGAGGCTTTAGGATAGGGCTCCCCTAGGCTAAGGCTAGGTCTCCCCTAGCCTTCAGGCTAGGGCACCCCGAGGCTTTAGGCTAGGGCTCCCCTAGGCTAAGACTAGGGCTCCCCTAGCCTTCAGGCTAGGGAACCCCGAGGCTTTAGGCTAGGGCTCCCCTAGGCTAAGGCTAGGGCTCCCTAGCCTTCAGGCTAGGGCTCCCTAGCCTTCAGGCTAGGGCACCCCGAGGATTTAGGCTAGGGCTCCCTAGGCTAAGGCTAGGGCTCCCCTAGCCTTCAGGCTAAGGCACCCCGAGGCTTTAGGCTAGGGCTCCCCTAGGCTAAGGCTAGGGCTCCCCTAGCCTTCAGGCTAGGGCACCCCGAGGCTTTAGGCTAGGGCTCCCCTAGGCTAAGGCTAGGGCTCCCCTAGCCTTCAGGCTAGGGCACCCCGAGGCTTTAGGCTAGGGCTCCCCTAGGCTAAGGCTAGGGCTCCCCTAGCCTTCAGGCTAGGGCACCCCGAGGCTTTAGGCTAGGGCTCCCCTAGGCTAAGGCTAGGGCTCCCCTAGCCTTCAGGCTAGGGCACCCCGAGGCTTTAGGCTAGGGCTCCCCTAGGCTAAGGCTAGGGCTCCCCTAGCCTTCAGGCTAGGGCACCCCGAGGCTTTAGGCTAGGGCTCCCCTAGGCTAAGGCTAGGGCTCCCCTAGCCTTCAGGCTAGGGCACCCCGAGGCTTTAGGCTAGGGCTACCCTAGGCTAAGGCTAGGGCTCCCCTAGCCTTCAGGCTAGGGCACCCCGAGGCTTTAGGCTAGGGCTCCCCTAGGCTAAGGCTAGGGCTCCCCTAGCCTTCAGGCTAGGGCACCCCGAGGCTTTAGGCTAGGGCTCCCCTAGGCTAAGGCTAGGGCTCCCCTAGCCTTCAGGCTAGGGCACCCCTAGGCTTTAGGCTCCCCTAGGCTAAGGCTAGGGCTCCCCTAGCCTTCAGGCTAGGGCACCCCTAGGCTTTAGGCTAGGGCTCCCCTAGGCTAAGGCTAGGGCTCCCCTAGCCATCAGGCTAGGGCACCCCTAGGCTTTAGGCTCCCCTAGGCTAAGGCTAGGGCTCCCCTAGCCTTCAGGCTAGGGCACCCCTAGGCTTTAGGCTAGGGCTCCCCTAGGCTAAGGCTAGGGCTCCCCTAGCCTTCAGGCTAGGGCACCACTAGGCTTTAGGCTCCCCTAGGCTAAGGCTAGGGCTCCCCTAGCCTTCAGGCTAGGGCACCCCTAGGCTTTAGTCTCCCCTAGGCTAAGGCCAGGGCTCCCCTAGCCTTCAGGCTAGGGCACCCCTAGGCTTTAGGCTAGGGCTTCCCTAGGCTAAGGCTAGGGCTCCCCTAGCCTTCAGGCTAGGGCACCCCTAGGCTTTAGGCTCCCCTAGGCTAAGGCTAGGGCTCCCCTAGCCTTCAGGCTAGGGCACCCCTAGGCTTTAGGCTCCCCTAGGCTAAGGCTAGGGCTCCCCTAGCCTTCAGGCTAGGGCACCCCTAGGCTTTAGGCTCCCCTAGGCTAAGGCTAGGGCTCCCCTAGCCTTCAGGCTAGGGCACCCCTAGGCTTTAGGCTAGGGCTCCCCTAGGCTAAGGCTAGGGCTCCCCTAGCCTTCAGGCTAGGGCACCCCTAGGCTTTAGGCTCCCCTAGGCTAAGGCTAGGGCTCCCCTAGCCTTCAGGCTAGGGCACCCCTAGGCTTTAGGCTAGGGCTCCCCTAGGCTAAGGCTAGGGCTCCCCTAGCCTTCAGGCTAGGGCACCCCTAGGCTTTAGGCTCCCCTAGGCTAAGGCTAGGGCTCACCTAGCCTTCAGGCTAGGGCACCCCTAGGCTTTAGGCTCCCCTAGGCTAAGGCTAGGGCTCCCCTAGCCTTCAGGCTAGGGCACCCCTAGGCTTTAGGCTAGGGCTCCCCTAGGCTAAGGCTAGGGCTCCCCTAGCCTTCAGGCTAGGGCACCCCTAGGCTTTAGGCTCCCCTAGGCTAAGGCCAGGGCTCCCCTAGCCTTCAGGCTAGGGCACCCCTAGGCTTTAGGCTAGGGCTCCCCTAGGCTAAGGCTAGGGCTCCCCTAGCCTTCAGGCTAGGGCACCCCTAGGCTTTAGGCTCCCCTAGGCTAAGGCTAGGGCTCCCCTAGCCTTCAGGCTAGGGCACCCCTAAGCTTTAGGCTAGGGCTCCCCTAGGCTAAGGCTAGGGCTCCCCTAGCCCTCAGGCTAGGGCACCCCTAGGCTTTAGGCTCCCCTAGGCTAAGGCTAGGGCTCCCCTAGCCTTCAGGTTGGGCACCCCTAGGCTTTAGGCTAGGGCTCCCCTAGGCTAAGGCTAGGGCTCCCCTAGGCTTTAGGCTCCCCTAGGCTAAGGCTAGGGCTCCCCTAGCCTTCAGGCTAGGGCACCCCTAGGCTTTAGGCTAGGGCTCCCCTAGGCTAAGGCTAGGGCTCCCCTAGCCCTCAGGCTAGGGCACCCCTAGGCTTTAGGCTCCCCTAGGCTAAGGCTAGGGCTCCCCTAGCCTTCAGGCTAGGGCACCCCTAGGCTTTAGGCTAGGGCTCCCCTAGGCTAAGGCTAGGGCTCCCCTAGCCTTCAGGCTAGGGCACCCCTAGGCTTTCGGCTCCCCTAGGTTAAGGCTAGGGCTCCCCTAGCCTTCAGGCTAGGGCACCCCTAGGCTTTAGGCGAGGGCTTCCCTAGGCTAAGGCTAGGGCTCCCCTAGCCTTCAGGCTAGGGCACCCCTAGGCTTTAGGCTCCCCTAGGCTAAGGCTAGGGCTCCCCTAGCCTTCAGGCTAGGGCACCCCTAAGCTTTAGGCTAGGGCTTCCCCAGGCTAAGGCTAGGGCTCTCCTAGCCTTCAGGCTAGGGCACCCCTAGGCTTTAGGCTCCCCTAGGCTAAGGCTAGGGCTCCCCTAGCCTTCAGGCTAGGGCACCCCTAGGCTTTAGGCTAGGGCTTCCCTAGGCTAAGGCTAGGGCTCCCCTAGCATTCAGGCTAGGGCACCCCTAGGCTTTAGGCTACCCTAGGCTAAGGCTAGGGCTCCCCTAGCCTTCAGGCTAGGGCACCCCTAGGCTTTAGGCTAGGGCTTCCCTAGGCTAAGGCTAGGGCTCCCCTAGCCTTCAGGCTAGGGCACCCCTAGGCTTTAGGCTCCCCTAGGCTAAGGCTAGGGCTCCCCTAGCCTTCAGGCTAGGGCACCCTAGGCTTTAGGCTAGGGCTTCCCTGGGCTAAGGCTAGGGCTCCCCTTGCCTTCAGGCTAGGGCACCCCTAGGCTTTAGGCTCCCCTAGGCTAAGGCTAGGGCTCCCCTAGCCTTCAGGCTAGGGCACCCCTAGGCTTTAGGCTAGGGCTCCCCTAGGCTAAGGCTAGGGCTCCCCTAGCCTTCAGGCTAGGGCACCCCTAGGCTAAGGCTAGGGCTCCCCTAGCCTAAGGCTAGGCCTCCACTAGCCTTCAGGCTAGGGCACCGCTAGGCTTTCGGCTCCCCTAGGCTAAGGCTAGGGCTCCCCTAGCCTTCAGGCTAGGGCACCCCTAGGCTTTAGGCTAGGGCTCCCCTAGGCTAAGGCTAGGGCTCCCCTAGGCTAAGGCTAGGGCTCCCCTAGCCTTCAGGCTAGTGCACCCCGAGGCTTTAGGCTAGGGCTCCCCTAGGCTAAGGCTAGGGCTCCCCTAGCCTGAAGGCTAGGGCACCCCGAGGCTTTAGGCTAGGGTTCCCCTAGGCTAAGGCTAGGGCTCCCCTAGCCTTCAGGCTAGGGCAACCCGAGGCTATAGGCTAGGGCTCCCCTAGGCTAAGGCTAGGGCTCCCCTAGCCTTCAGGCTAGGGCTCCCCTAGCCTTCAGGCTAGGGCTCCCCTAGCCTTCAGGCTAGGGCACCCCGAGGCTTTAGGCTAGCGCTCCCCTAGGCTAAGGCTAGGGCTCCCCTAGGCTTCAGGCTAGGGCACCCCGAGGATTTAGGCTAGGGCTCCCCTAGGCTAAGGCTAGGGCTCCCCTAGCCTTCAGGCTAGGGCACCCCGAGGCTTTAGGCTAGGGCTCCCCTATGCTAAGGCTAGGGCTCCCCTAGCCTTCAGGCTAGGTCACCCCGAGGCTTTAGGCTAGGGCTCCCCTAGGCTAAGGCTAGGGCTCCCCTAGCCTTCAGGCTAGGGCACCCCGAGGCTTTAGGCTAGGGCTCCCCTAGGCTAAGGCTAGGGCTCCCCTAGCCTTCAGGCTAGGGCACACCGAGGCTTTAGGCTAGGGCTCCCCTAGGCTAAGGCTAGGGCTCCCCTAGGCTAAGGCTAGGGCTCCCCTAGCCTTCAGGCTAGGTCACCCCGAGGCTTTAGGCTAGGGCTCCCCTAGGCTAAGGCTAGGGCTACCCTAGCCTTCAGGCTAGGGCACCCCGAGGCTTTAGGCTAGGGCTCCCCTAGGCTAAGGCTAGGGCTCCCCTAGCCTTCAGGCTAGGGCACCCCGAGGCTTTACGCTAGGGCTCCCCTAGGCTAAGGCTAGGGCTCCCCTAGCCTTCAGGCTAGGGCACCCCGAGGCTTTAGGCTAGGGCTCCCCTAGGCTAAGGCTAGGGCTCCCCTAGCCTTCAGGCTAGGGCACCCCGAGGCTTTAGGCTAGGGCTCCCCTAGGCTAAGGCTAGGGCTCCCCTAGCCTTCAGGCTAGGGCACCCCGAGGCTTTAGGCTAGGGCTCCCCTAGGCTAAGGCTAGGACTCCCCTAGCCTTCAGGCTAGGGCACCCCGAGGCTTTAGGCTAGGGCTCCCCTAGGCTAAGGCTAGGGCTCCCCTAGGCTAAGGCTAGGGCTCCCCTAGCCTTCAGGCTAGGGCACCCCGAGGCTTTAGTCTCCCCTAGGCGAAGGCTAGGGCTCCCCTAGCCTTCAGGCTAGGGCACCCCGAGGCTTTAGGCTCCCCTAGACTAAGGATAGGGCTCCCCTAGCCTTCAGGCTAGGGCACCCCTAGGATTCAGGCTAGGGCAACCCTAGGCTTTAGGCTCCCCTAGGCTAAGGCTAGGGGTCCCCTAGCCTTCAAGCTAGGGCACCCCTAGGCTTTAGGCTAGGGCTCCCCTAGGCTAAGGCTAGGGCTCCCCTAGCCTTCAGGCTAGGGCACCCCTAGGCTTTAGGCTCCCCTAGGCTAAGGCTAGGGCTCCCCTAGGCTTCAGGCTAGGGCACCCCTAGGCTTTAGGCTCCCCTAGGCTAAGGCTAGTGCTCCCCTAGCCTTCAGGCTAGGGCACCCCTAGGCTTTAGGCTAGGGCTCCCCTAGGCTAAGGCTAGGGCTCCCCTAGCCTTCAGGCTAGGGCACCCCTAGGCTTTAGGCTCCCCTAGGCTAAGGCTAGGGCTCCCCTAGCCTTCAGGCTAGGGCACCCCTAGTCTTTAGGCTCCCCTAGGCTAAGGCTAGGGCTCCCCTAGCCTTCAGGCTAGGGCACCCCTAGGCTTTAGGCTAGGGCTCCCCTAGGCTAAGGCTAGGGCTCCCCTAGCCTTCAGGATAGGGCACCCCTAGGTTTTAGGCTCCCCTAGGCTAAGGCTAGGGCTCCCCTAGCCTTCAGGCTAGGGCACCCCTAGGCTTTAGGCTAGGGCTCCCCTAGGCTAAGGCTAGGGCTCCCCTAGCCTTCAGGCTAGGGCACCCCTAGGCTTTAGGCTCCCCTAGGCTAAGGCTAGGGCTCCCCTAGCCTTCAGGCTAGGGCACCCCTAGGCTTTAGGCTAGGGCTCCCCTAGGCTAAGGCTAGGGCTCCCCTAGCCCTCAGGCTAGGGCACCCCTAGGCTTTAGGCTCCCCTAGGCTAAGGCTAGGGCTCCCCTAGCCTTCAGGCTAGGGCACCCCTAGGCTTTAGGCTAGGGCTCCCCTAGGCTAAGGCTAGGGCTCCCCTAGCCTTCAGGCTAGGGCACCCCTAGGCTTTCGGCTCCCCTAGGTTAAGGCTAGGGCTCCCCTAGCCTTCAGGCTAGGGCACCCCTAGGCTTTAGGCTAGGGCTCCCCTAGGCTAAGGCTAGGGCTCCCCTAGCCTTCAGGCTAGGGCACCCCGAGGCTTTCGGCTCACCTAGGCTAAGGCTAGGGCTCCCCTAGCATTCAGGCTAGGGCACCCCTAGACTTTCGGCTAGGGCTCCTCTAGAATAAGGCTAGGGATCCCCTAGCCTTCAGGCTAGGGCACCCCTAGGCTTTCGGCTCCCCTAGGCTAAGGCTAGGGCTCCCCTAGCCTTCAGGCTAGGGCTCCCCTAGCCTTCAGGCTAGGGCACCCCGAGGCTTTAGGCTAGCGCTCCCCTAGGCTAAGGCTAGGGCTCCCCTAGGCTTCAGGCTAGGGCACCCCGAGGCTTTAGGCTAGGGCTCCCCTAGGCTAAGGCTAGGGCTCCCCTAGCCTTCAGGCTAGGGCACCCCGAGGCTTTAGGCTAGGGCTCCCCTAGGCTAAGGCTAGGGCTCCCCTAGCCTTCAGGCTAGGTCACCCCGAGGCTTTAGGCTAGGGCTCCCCTAGGCTAAGGCTAGGGCTCCCCTAGCCTTCAGGCTAGGGCACCCCGAGGCTTTAGGCTAGGGCTCCCCTAGGCTAAGGCTAGGTCTCCCCTAGCCTTCAGGCTAGGGCACCCCGAGGTTTAGGCTAGGGCTCCCCTAGGCTAAGGCTAGGGCTCCCCTAGCCTTCAGGCTAGGGCACCCCGAGGCTTTAGGCTAGGGCTCCCCTAGGCTAAGGCTAGGGCTCCCCTAGCCTTCAGGCTAGGGCACCCCGAGGCTTTAGGCTAGGGCTCCCCTAGGCTAAGGCTAGGGCTCCCCTAGCCTTCAGGCAAGGGCACCCCGAGGCTTCAGGCTAGGGCTCCCCTAGGCTAAGGCTAGGGCTCCCCTAGCTTTCAGGCTAGGGCACCCCGAGGCTTTAGGGTAGGGCTCCCCTAGGCTAAGGCTAGGGCTCCCCTAGCCTTCAGGCTAGGGCACCCCGAGGCTTTAGGCTAGGGCTCCCCTAGGCTAAGGCTAGGGCTCCCCTAGCCTTCAGGCTAGGGCACCCCGAGGCTTTAGGCTAGGGCTCCCCTAGGCTAAGGCTAGGTCTCCCCTAGCCTTCAGGCTAGGACACCCCGAGGCTTTAGGCTAGGGCTCCCCTAGGCTAAGGCTAGGGCTCCCCTAGCCTTCAGGCTAGGGCACCCCGAGGCTTTAGGCTAGGGCTCCCCTAGGCTAAGGCTAGGGCTCCCCTAGCCTTCAGGCTAGGGCACCCCGAGGCTTTAGGCTAGGGCTCCCCTAGGCTAAGGCTAGGGCTCCCCTAGCCTTCAGGCTAGGGCACCCCGAGGCTTTAGGCTAGGGTTCCCCTAGGCTAAGGCTAGGGCTCCCCTAGCCTTCAGGCTAGGGCACCCCGAGGCTTTAGGCTAGGGCTCCCCTAGGCTAAGGCTAGGGCTCCCCTAGCCTTCAGGCTAGGGCACCCCGAGGCTTTAGGCTAGGGCTCCCCTAGGCTAAGGCTAGGACTCCCCTAGCCTTCAGGCTAGGGCACCCCGAGGCTTTAGGCTAGGGCTCCCCTAGGCTAAGGCTAGGGCTCCCCTAGGCTAAGGCTAGGGCTCCCCTAGCCTTCAGGCTAGGGCACCCAGAGGCTTTAGTCTCCCCTAGGCGAAGGTTAGGGCTCCCCTAGCCTTCAGGCTAGGGCACCCCGAGGCTTTAGGCTCCCCTACACTAAGGATAGGGCTCCCCTAGCCTTCAGGCTAGGGCACCCCTAGGATTCAGGCTAGGGCAACCCTAGGCTTTAGGCTCCCCTAGGCTAAGGCTAGGGGTCCCCTAGCCTTCAAGCTAGGGCACCCCTAGGCTTTAGGCTAGGGCTCCCCTAGGCTAAGGCTAGGGCTCCCCTAGCCTTCAGGCTAGGGCACCCCTAGGCTTTAGGCTCCCCTAGGCTAAGGCTAGGGCTCCCCTAGGCTTCAGGCTAGGGCACCCCTAGGCTTTAGGCTCCCCTAGGCTAAGGCTAGGGCTCCCCTAGCCTTCAGGCTAGGGCACCCCTAGACTTTAGGCTAGGGCTCCCCTAGGCTAAGGCTAGGGCTCCCCTAGCCTTCAGGCTAGGGCACCCCTAGGCTTTAGGCTCCCCTAGGCTAAGGCTAGGGCTCCCCTAGCCTTCAGGCTAGGGCACCCCTAGGCTTTAGGCTCCCCTAGGCTAAGGCTAGGGCTCCCCTAGCCTTCAGGCTAGGGCACCCCTAGGCTTTAGGCTAGGGCTCCCCTAGGCTAAGGCTAGGGCTCCCCTAGCCTTCAGGCTAGGGCACCCCTAGGCTTTAGGCTCCCCTAGGCTAAGGCTAGGGCTCCCCTAGCCTTCAGGCTAGGGCACCCCTAGGCTTTAGGCTAGGGCTCCCCTAGGCTAAGGCTAGGGCTCCCCTAGCCTTCAGGCTAGGGCACCCCTAGGCTTTAGGCTCCCCTAGGCTAAGGCTAGGGCTCCCCTAGCCTTCAGGCTAGGGCACCCCTAGGCTTTAGGCTAGGGCTCCCCTAGGCTAAGGCTAGGGCTCCCCTAGCCCTCAGGCTAGGGCACCCCTAGGCTTTAGGCTCCCCTAGGCTAAGGCTAGGGCTCCCCTAGCCCTCAGGCTAGGGCACCCCTAGGCTTTAGGCTCCCCTAGGCTAAGGCTAGGGCTCCCCTAGCCTTCAGGCTAGGGCACCCCTAGGCTTTAGGCTAGGGCTCCCCTAGGCTAAGGCTAGGGCTCCCCTAGCCTTCAGGCTAGGGCACCCCGAGGCTTTAGGCTAGGGCTCCCCTAGGCTAAGGCTAGGGCTCCCCTAGCCTTCAGGCTAGGGCACCCCGAGGCTTTAGGCTAGGGCTCCCCTAGCCTAAGGCTAGTACTCCCCTAGCCTTCAGGCTAGGGCACCCCGAGGCTTTAGGCTAGGGCTCCACTAGGCTAAGGCTAGGGCTCCCCTAGGCTAAGGCTAGGGCTCCCCTAGCCTTCAGGCTAGGGCACCCCGAGGCTTTAGTCTCCCCTAGGCGAAGGTTAGGGCTCCCCTAGCCTTCAGGCTAGGGCACCCCGAGGCTTTAGGCTCCCCTACACTAAGGATAGGGCTCCCCTAGCCTTCAGGCTAGGGCACACCTAGGATTCAGGCTAGGGCAACCCTAGGCTTTAGGCTCCCCTAGGCTAAGGCTAGGGGTCCCCTAGCCTTCAAGCTAGGGCACCCCTAGGCTTTAGGCTAGGGCTCCCCTAGCCTTCAGGCTAGGGCACCCCTAGGCTTTAGGCTCCCCTAGGCTAAGGCTAGGGCTCCCCTAGGCTTCAGGCTAGGGCACCCCTAGGCTTTAGGCTCCCCTAGGCTAAGGCTAGGGCTCCCCTAGCCTTCAGGCTAGGGCACCCCTAGACTTTAGGCTAGGGCTCCCCTAGGCTAAGGCTAGGGCTCCCCTAGCCTTCAGGCTAGGGCACCCCGAGGCTTTAGGCTAGGGCTCCCCTAGGCTAAGGCTAGGGCTCCCCTAGCCTTCAGGCTAGGGCACCCCGAGGCTTTAGGCTAGGGCTCCCCTAGGCTAAGGCTAGGACTCCCCTAGCCTTCAGGCTAGGGCACCCCGAGGCTTTAAGCTAGGGCTCCCCTAGGCTAAGGCTAGGGCTCCCCTAGGCGAAGGTTAGGGCTCCCCTAGCCTTCAGGCTAGGGCACCCCGAGGCTTTAGGCTCCCCTACACTAAGGATAGGGCTCCCCTAGCCTTCAGGCTAGGGCATCCCTAGGATTCAGGCTAGGGCAACCCTAGGCTTTAGGCTCCCCTAGGCTAAGGCTAGGGGTCCCCTAGCCTTCAAGCTAGGGCACCCCTAGGCTTTAGGCTAGGGCTCCCCTAGGCTAAGGCTAGGGCTCCCCTAGCCTTCAGGCTAGGGCACCCCTAGGCTTTAGGCTCCCCTAGGCTAAGGCTAGGGCTCCCCTAGGCTTCAGGCTAGGGCACCCCTAGGCTTTAGGCTCCCCTAGGCTAAGGCTAGGGCTCCCCTAGCCTTCAGGCTAGGGCACCCCTAGACTTTAGGCTAGGGCTCCCCTAGGCTAAGGCTAGGGCTCCCCTAGCCTTCAGGCTAGGGCACCCCTAGGCTTTAGGCTCCCCTAGGCTAAGGCTAGGGCTCCCCTAGCCTTCAGGCTAGGGCACCCCTAGGCTTTAGGCTCCCCTAGGCTAAGGCTAGGGCTCACCTAGCCTTCAGGCTAGGGCACCCCTAGGCTTTAGGCTAGGGCTCCCCTAGGCTAAGGCTAGGGCTCCCCTAGCCTTCAGGCTAGGGCACCCCTAGGCTTTAGGCTCCCCTAGGCTAAGGCTAGGGCTCCCCTAGCCTTCAGGCTAGGGCACCCCTAGGCTTTAGGCTAGGGCTCCCCTAGGCTAAGGCTAGGGCTCCCCTAGCCTTCAGGCTAGGGCACCCCTAGGCTTTAGGCTCCCCTAGGCTAAGGCTAGGGCTCCCCTAGCCTTCAGGCTAGGGCACCCCTAGGCTTTAGGCTAGGGCTCCCCTAGGTTAAGGCTAGGGCTCCCCTAGCCCTCAGGCTAGGGCACCCCTAGGCTTTAGGCTCCCCTAGGCTAAGGCTAGGGCTCCCCTAGCCTTCAGGCTAGGGCACCCCTAGGCTTTAGGCTAGGGCTCCCCTAGGCTAAGGCTAGGGCTCCCCTAGCCTTCAGGCTAGGGCACCCCTAGGCTTTCGGCTCCCCTAGGTTAAGGCTAGGGCTCCCCTAGCCTTCAGGCTAGGGCACCGCTAGGCTTTCGGCTCCCCTAGGCTAAGGCTAGGGCTCCCCTAGCATTCAGGCTAGGGCACCCCTAGACTTTCGGCTAGGGCTCCTCTAGAATAAGGCTAGGGCTCCCCTAGCCTTCAGGCTAGGGCACCCCTAGGCTTTCGGCTCCCCTAGGCTAAGGCTAGGGCTCCCCTAGCCTTCAGGCTAGGGCACCCCTAGGCTTTCGCCTAGGGCTCCCCTAGGCTAAGGCTAGGGCTCCCCTAGCCTTCAGGCTAGGGCACCCCTAGGCTATGGCTAGGGCTCCCCTAGGCTAAGGCTAGGCCTCCACTAGCCTTCAGGCTAGGGCACCCCTAGGCTTTCGGCTCCCCTAGGCTAAGGCTAGGGCTCCCCTAGCCTTCAGGCTAGGGCACCCCGAGGCTTTAGTCTCTCCTAGGCGAATGCTAGGGCTCCCCTAGCCTTCAGGCTAGGGCACCCCGAGGCTTTAGGCTCCCCAAGACTAAGGATAGGGCTCCCCTAGCCTTCAGGCTAGGGCACCCCTAGGCTTCAGGCTAGGGCAACCCTAGGCTTTAGGCTCCCCTAGGCTAAGGCTAGGTGTCCCCTAGCCTTCAAGCTAGGGCACCCCTAGGCTTTAGTTTAGGGCTCCCCTAGGCTAAGGCTAGGGCTCCCCTAGCCTTCAGGCTAGGGCACCCCTAGGCTTTAGGCTCCCCTAGGCTAAGGCTAGGGCTCCCCTAGGCTTCAGGCTAGGGCACCCCTAGGCTTTAGTCTCCCCTAGGCTAAGGTTAGGGCTCCCCTAGCCTTCAGGCTAGGGCACCCCTAGGCTTTAGGCTAGGGCTCCCCTAGGCTAAGGCTAGGGCTCCCCTAGCCTTCAGGCTAGGGCACCCCTAGGCTTTAGGCTCCCCTAGGCTAAGGCTAGGGCTCCCCTAGCCTTCAGGCTAGGGCACCCCTAGGCTTTAGGCTCCCCTAGGCTAAGGCTAGGGCTCCCCTAGCCTTCAGGCTAGGGCACCCCTAGGCTTTAGGCTAGGGCTCCCCTAGGCTAAGGCTAGGGCTCCCCTAGCCTTCAGGCTAGGGCACCCCTAGGCTTTAGGCTCCCCTAGGCTAAGGCTAGGGCTCCCCTAGCCTTCAAGCTAGGGCACCCATAGGCTTTAGGCTAGGGCTCCCCTAGGCTAAGGCTATTGCTCCCCTAGCCTTCAGGCTAGGGCACCCCTAGGCTTTAGGCTCCCCTAGGCTAAGGCTAGGGCTCCCCTAGCCTTCAGGCTAGGGCACCCCTAGGCTTTAGGCTAGGGCTCCCCTAGGCTAAGGCTAGGGCTCCCCTAGCCCTCAGGCTAGGGCACCCCTAGGCTTTAGGCTCCCCTAGGCTAAGGCTAGGGCTCCCCTAACCTTCAGGCTAGGGCACCCCTAGGCTTTAGGCTAGGGCTCCCCTAGGCTAAGGCTAGGGCTCCCCTAGCCTTCAGGCTAGGGCACCCCTAGGCTTTCGGCTCCCCTAGGTTAAGGCTAGGGCTCCCCTAGCCTTCATGCTAGGGCACCCCTAGGCTTTAGGCTAGGGCTCCCCTAGGCTAAGGCTAGGGCTCCCCTAGCCTTCAGGCTAGGGCACCCCTAGGCTTTCGGCTCCCCTAGGCTAAGGCTAGGGCTCCCCTAGCCTTCAGGCTAGAGCACCCCTAGGCTTTCGCCTAGGGCTCCCCTAGGCTAAGGCTAGGGCTCCCCTAGCCTTCAGGCTAGGGCACCCCTAGGCTAAGGCTAGGGCTCCCCTAGGCTAAGGCTAGGCCTCCACTAGCCTTCAGGCTAGGGCACCCCTAGGCTTTCGGCTCCCCTAGGCTAAGGCTAGGGCTCCCCTAGCCTTCAGGCTAGGGCACCCCTAGGCTTTAGGCTAGGGCTCCCCTAGGCTAAGGCTAGGGCTCCCCTAGGCTAAGGCTAGGGCTCCCCTAGCCTTCAGGCTAGTGCACCCCGAGGCTTTAGGCTAGGGCTCCCCTAGGCTAAGGCTAGGGCTCCCCTAGCCTTCAGGCTAGGGCACCCCGAGGCTTTAGGCTAGGGTTCCCCTAGGCTAAGGCTAGGGCTCCCCTAGCCTTCAGGCTAGGGCAACCCGAGGCTTTAGGCTAGGGCTCCCCTAGGCTGAGGCTAGGGCTCCCCTAGCCTTCAGGCTAGGGCTCCCCTAGCCTTCAGGCTAGGGCTCCCCTAGCCTTCAGGCTAGGGCACCCCGAGGCTTTAGGCTAGCGCTCCCCTAGGCTAAGGCTAGGGCTCCCCTAGGCTTCAGGCCAGGGCACTGCGAGGCTTTAGGCTAGGGCTCCCCTAGGCTAAGGCTAGGGCTCCCCTAGCCTTCAGGCTAGGGCACCCCGAGGCTTTAGGCTAGGGCTCCCCTAGGCTAAGGCTAGGGCTCCCCTAGCCTTCAGGCTAGGTCACCCCGAGGCTTTAGGCTAGGGCTCCCCTAGGCTAAGGCTAAGGCTCCCCTAGCCTTCAGGCTAGGGCACCCCGAGGCTTTAGGCTAGGGCTCCCCTAGGCTAAGGCTAGGGCTCCCCTAGCCTTCAGGCTAGGGCACCCCGAGGCTTTAGGCTAGGGCTCCCCTAGGCTAAGGCTAGGTCTCCCCTAGCCTTCAGGCTAGGGCACCCCGAGGCTTTCGGCTAGGGCTCCCCTAGACTAAGGCTAGGGCTCCCCTAGCCTTCAGGCTAGGGCACCCCGAGGCTTTAGGCTAGGGCTCCCCTAGGCTAAGGCTAGGGCACCCCTAGCCTTCAGGCTAGGGCACCCCGAGGCTTTAGGCTAGGGCTCCCCTAGGCTAAGGCTAGGGCTCCCCTAGCCTTCAGGCTAGGGCACCCCGAGGCTTTAGGCTAGGGCTCCCCTAGGCTAAGGCTAGGGCTCCCCTAGCCTTCAGGCTAGGGCACCCCGAGGCTTTAGGCTAGGGCTCCCCTAGGCTAAGGCTAGGGCTCCCCTAGCCTTCAGGCTAGGGCACCCCGAGGCTTTAGGCTAGGGCTCCCCTAGGCTAAGGCTAGGGCTCCCCTAGCCTTCAGGCTAGGGCACCCCGAGGCTTTAGGCTAGGGCTCCCCTAGGCTAAGGCTAGGGATCCCCTAGCCTTCAGGCTAGGGCACCCCGAGGCTTTAGGCTAGGGCTCCCCTAGGCTAAGGCTAGGGCTCCCCTAGCCTTCAGGCTAGGGCACCCCGAGGCTTTAGGCTAGGGCTCCCCTAGGCTAAGGCTAGGTCTCCCCTAGCCTTCAGGCTAGGACACCCCGAGGCTTTAGGCTAGGGCTCCCCTAGGCTAAGGCTAGGGCTCCCCTAGCCTTCAGGCTAGGGCACCCCGAGGCTTTAGGCTCGGGCTCCCCTAGGCTAAGGCTAGGGCTCCCCTAGCCTTCAGGCTAGGGCACCCCGAGGCTTTAGGCTAGGGCTCCCCTAGGCTAAGGCTTGGGCTCCCCTAGCCTTCAGGCTAGGGCACCCCGAGGCTTTAGGCTAGGGCTCCCCTAGGCTAAGGCTAGGGCTCCCCTAGCCTTCAGGCTAGGGCACCCCGAGGCTTTAGGCTAGGCCTCCCCTAGGCTAAGGCTAGGGCTCCCCTAGCCTTCAGGCTAGGGCACCCCGAGGCTTTAGGCTAGGGCTCCCCTAGGCTAAGGCTAGGGCTCCCCTAGCCTTCAGGCTAGGGCACCCCGAGGCTTTAGGCTAGGGCTCCCCTAGGCTAAGGCTAGGGCTCCCCTAGGCGAAGGCTAGGGCTCCCCTAGCCTTCAGGCTAGGGCACCCCGAGGCTTTAGTCTCCCCTAGGCGAAGGCTAGGGCTCCCCTAGCCTTCAGGCTAGGGCACCCCGAGGCTTTAGGCTCCCCTAGACTAAGGATAGGGCTCCCCTAGCCTTCAGGCTAGGGCACCCCTAGGCTTCAGGCTAGGGCAACCCTAGGCTTTAGGCTCCCCTAGGCTAAGGCTAGGCGTCCCCTAGCCTTCAAGCTAGGGCACCCCTAGGCTTTAGGCTAGGGCTCCCCTAGGCTAAGGCTAGGGCTCCCCTAGCCTTCAGGCTAGGGCACCCCTAGGCTTTAGGCTCCCCTAGGCTAAGGCTAGGGCTCCCCTAGGCTTCAGGCTAGGGCACCCCTAGGCTTTAGGCTCCCCTAGGCTAAGGCTAGGGCTCCCCTAGCCTTCAGGCTAGGGCACCCCTAGGCTTTAGGCTAGGGCTCCCCTAGGCTAAGGCTAGGGCTCCCCTAGCCTTCAGGCTAGGGCACCCCTAGGCTTTAGGCTCCCCTAGGCTAAGGCTAGGGCTCCCCTAGCCTTCAGGCTAGGGCACCCCTAGGCTTTAGGCTCCCCTAGGCTAAGGCTAGGGCTCCCCTAGCCTTCAGGCAAGGGCACCCCTAGGCTTTAGGCTAGGGCTCCCCTAGGCTAAGGCTAGGGCTCCCCTAGCCTTCAGGCTAGGGCACCACTAGGCTTTAGGCTCCCCTAGGCTAAGGCTAGGGCTCCCCTTGCCTTCAGGCTAGGGCACCCCTAGGCTTTAGGTTAGGGCTCCCCTAGGCTAAGGCTAGGGCTCCCCTAGCCTTCAGGCTAGGGCACCCCTAGGCTTTAGGCTCCCCTAGGCTAAGGCTAGGGCTCCCCTAGCCTTCAGGCTAGGGCACCCCTAGGCTTTAGGCTAGGGCTCCCCTAGGCTAAGGCTAGGGCTCCCCTAGCCTTCAGGCTAGGGCACCCCTAGGCTTTAGGCTCCCCTAGGCTAAGGCCAGGGCTCCCCTAGCCTTCAGGCTAGGGCACCCCTAGGCTTTAGGCTAGGGCTTCCCTAGGCTAAGGCTAGGGCTCCCCTAGCCTTCAGGCTAGGGCACCCCTAGGCTTTAGGCTCCCCTAGGCTAAGGCTAGGGCTCCCCTAGCCTTCAGGCTAGGGCACCCCTAGGCTTTAGGCTAGGGCTTCCCTAGGCTAAGGCTAGGGCTCCCCTAGCCTTCAGGCTAGGACACCCCTAGGCTTTAGGCTCCCCTAGTCTAAGGCTAGGGCTCCCCTAGCCTTCAGGCTAGGGCACCCCTAGGCTTTAGGCTAGGGCTACCCTAGGCTAAGGCTAGGGCTCCCCTAGCCTTCAGGCTAGGGCACCCCTAGGCTTTAGGCTCCCCTAGGCTAAGGCTAGGGCTCCCCTAGCCTTCAGGCTAGGGCACCCCTAGGCTTTAGGCTAGGGCTTCCCTAGGCTAAGGCTAGGGCTCTCCTAGCCTTCAGGCTAGGGCACCCCTAGGCTTTAGGCTCCCCTAGGCTAAGGCTAGGGCTCCCCTAGCCTTCAGGCTAGGGCACCCCTAGGCTTTAGGCTAGGGCTTCCCTAGGCTAAGGCTAGGGCTCCCTTAGCCTTCAGGCTAGGGCACCCCTAGGCTTTAGGCTCCCCTAGGCTAAGGCTAGGGCTCCCCTAGCCTTCAGGCTAGGGCACCCCTAGGCTTTAGGCTAGGGCTTCCCTAGGCTAAGGCTAGGGCTCCCCTAGCCTTCAGGCTAGGGCACCCCTAGTCTTTAGGCTCCCCTAGGCTAAGGCTAGGGCTTCCCTAGCCTTCAGGCTAGGGCACCCCTAGGCTTTAGGCTAGGGCTTCCCTAGGCTAAGGCTAGGGCTCCCCTAGCCTTCAAGCTAGGGCACCCCTAGGCTTTAGGCTCCCCTAGGCTAAGGCTAGGGCTCCCCTAGCCTTCAGGCTAGGGCACCCCTAGGCTTTAGGCTAGGGCTCCCCTAGGCTAAGGCTAGGGCTCCCCTAGCCTTCAGGCTAGGGCACCCCTAGGCTTTAGGCTCCCCTAGGCTAAGCTAGGTCTCCCCTAGCCTTCAGGCTAGGGCACCCCTAGGCTTTAGGCTAGGGCTCCCCTAGGCTAAGGCTAGGGCTCCCCTAGCCTTCAGGCTAGGGCACCCCTAGGCTTTAGGCTCCCCTAGGCTAAGCTATGTCTCCCCTAGCCTTCAGGCTAGGGCACCCCGAGGCTTTAGGCTAGGGCTCCCCTAGGCTAAGGCTAGGGCTCCCCTAGCCTTCAGGCTAGGGCACCCCGAGGCTTTAGGCTAGGGCTCCCCTAGGCTAAGGCTAGGGCTCCCCTAGCCTTCAGGCTAGGGCTCCCCTAGCCTTCAGGCTAGGACACCCCTAGGCTTTAGGCTCCCATAGGCTAAGGCTAGGGCTCCCCTAGCCTTCAGGCTAGGGCACCCATAGGCTTTAGGCTAGGGCTTCCCTAGGCTAAGGCTAGGGCTCCCCTAGCCTTCAAGCTAGGGCACCCCTAGGCTTTAGGCTCCCCTAGGCTAAGGCTAGGGCTCCCCTAGCCTTCAGGCTAGGGCACCCCTAGGCTTTAGGCTAGGGCTTCCCTAGGCTAAGGCTAGGGCTCCCCTAGCCTTCAGGCTAGGGCACCCCTAGGCTTTAGGCTCCCCTAGGCTAAGGCTAGAGCTCCCCTAACATTAAGGCTAGGGCACCCCTAGGCTTTAGGCTAGGGCTCCCCTATGCTAAGGCTAAGGCTCCCCTAGCCTTCAGGCTAGGGCACCCCTAGGCTTTAGGCTCCCCTAGGCTAAGGCTAGGGCTCCCCTAGCCTTCAGGCTAGGGCACCCCTAGGCTTTAGGCTAGGGCTTCCCTAGGCTAAGGCTAGGGCTCCCCTAGCCTTCAGGCTACGGCACCCCTAGGCTTTAGGCTCCCCTAGGCTAAGGCTAGGGCTCCCCTAGCCTTCAGGCTATGGCACCCCTAGGCTTTAGGCTAGGGCTCCCCTAGGCTAAGGCTAGGGCTCCCCTAGCCTTCAGGCTAGGGCACCCCTAGGCTTTAGGCTCCCCTAGGCTAAGGCTAGGGCACTCCTAGCCTTCAGGCTAGGGCACCCCTAGGCTTTAGGCTAGGGCTCCCCTAGGCTAAGGCTAGGGCTCCCCTAGCCTTCAGGCTAGGGCACCCCTAGGCTTTAGGCTCCCCTAGGCTAAGGCTAGGGCTCCCCTAGCCTTCAGGCTCGGGCACCCCTAGGCTTTAGGCTAGGGCTCCCCTAGGCTAAGGCTAGGGCTCCCCTAGCCTTCAGGCTAGGGCACCCCTAGGCTTTAGGCTCCCCTAGGCTAAGCTAGGTCTCCCCTAGCCTTCAGGCTAGGGCACCCCTAGGCTTTAGGCTAGGGCTCCCCTAGGCTAAGGCTAGGGCTCCCCTAGCCTTCAGGCTAGGGCACCCCTAGGCTTTAGGCTCCCCTAGGCTAAGCTATGTCTCCCCTAGCCTTCAGGCTAGGGCACCCCGAGGCTTTAGGCTAGGGCTCCCCTAGGCTAAGGCTAGGGCTCCCCTAGCCTTCAGGCTAGGGCACCCCGAGGCTTTAGGCTAGGGCTCCACTAGGCTAAGGCTAGGGCTCCCCTAGCCTTCAGGCTAGGGCACCCCGAGGCTTTAGGCTAGGGCTCCCCTAGGCTAAGGCTAGGGCTCCCCTAGCCTTCAGGCTAGGGCACCCCGAGGCTTTAGGCTAGGGCTCCCCTAGGCTAAGGCTAGGGCTCCCCTAGCCTTCAGGCTAGGGCACCCCGAGGCTTTAGGCTAGGGCTCCCCTAGGCTAAGGCTAGGGCTCCCCTAGCCTTCAGGCTAGGGCACCCCGAGGCTTTAGGCTAGGGCTCCCCTAGGCTAAGGCTAGGGCTCCCCTAGCCTTCAGGCTAGGGCACCCCGAGGCTTTAGGCTAGGGCTCCCCTAGGCTAAGGCTAGGGCTCCCCTAGCCTTCAGGCTAGGGCACCCCGAGGCTTTAGGCTAGGGCTCCCCTAGGCTAAGGCTAGGGCTCCCCTAGCCTTCAGGCTAGGGCACCCCGAGGCTTTAGGCTAGGGCTCCCCTAGGCTAAGGCTAGGGCTCCCCTAGGCTAAGGCTAGGGCTCCCCTAGCCTTCAGGCTAGGGCACCCCGAGGCTTTAGTCTCCCCTAGGCGAAGGCTAGGGCTCCCCTAGCCTTCAGGCTAGGGCACCCCGAGGCTTTAGGCTCCCCTAGACTAAGGATAGGGCTCCCCTAGCCTTCAGGCTAGGGCACCCCTAGGCTTCAGGCTAGGGCAACCCTAGGCTTTAGGCTCCCCTAGGCTAAGGCTAGGGGTCCCCTAGCCTTCAAGCTAGGGCACCCCTAGGCTTTAGGCTCCCCTAGGCTAAGGCTAGGGCTCCCCTAGGCTTCAGGCTAGGGCACCCCTAGGCTTTAGGCTCCCCTAGGCTAAGGCTAGGGCTCCCCTAGCCTTCAGGCTAGGGCACCCCTAGGCTTTAGGCTCCCCTAGGCTAAGGCTAGGGCTCCCCTAGACTTCAGGCAAGGGCACCCCTAGGCTTTAGGCTAGGGCTCCCCTAGGCTAAGGCTAGGGCTCCCCTAGCCTTCAGGCTAGGGCACCCCTAGGCTTTAGGCTCCCCTAGGCTAAGGCTAGGGCTCCCCTAGCCTTCAGGCTAGGGCACCCCTAGGCTTTAGGCTCCCCTAGGCTAAGGCTAGGGCTCCCCTAGCCTTCAGGCTAGGGCACCCCTAGGCTTTAGGCTAGGGCTCCCCTAGGCTAAGGCTAGGGCTCCCCTAGCCTTCAGGCTAGGGCACCCCTAGGCTTTAGGCTCCCCTAGGCTAAGGCCAGGGCTCCCCTAGCCTTCAGGCTAGGGCACCCCTAGGCTTTAGGCTAGGGCTCCCCTAGGCTAAGGCTAGGGCTCCCCTAGCCTTCAGGCTAGGGCACCCCTAGGCTTTAGGCTCCCCTAGGCTAAGGCTAGGGCTCCCCTAGCCTTCAGGCTAGGGCACCCCTAGGCTTTAGGCTAGGGCTCCCCTAGTTTAAGGCTAGGGCTCCCCTAGCCCTCAGGCTAGGGCACCCCTAGGCTTTAGGCTCCCCTAGGCTAAGGCTAGGGCTCCCCTAGCCTTCAGGCTAGGGCACCCCTAGGCTTTAGGCTAGGGCTCCCCTAGGCTAAGGCTAGGGCTCCCCTAGCCTTCAGGCTAGGGCACCCCTAGGCTTTCGGCTCCCCTCGGTTAAGGCTAGGGCTCCCCTAGCCTTCAGGCTAGGGCACCCCTAGGCTTTAGGCTAGGGCTCCCCTAGGCTAAGGCTAGGGCTCCCCTAGCCTTCAGGCTAGGGCACCGCTAGGCTTTCGGCTCCCCTAGGCTAAGGCTAGGGCTCCCCTAGCATTCAGGCTAGGGCACCCCTAGACTTTCGGCTAGGGCTCCTCTAGAATAAGGCTAGGGCTCCCCTAGCCTTCAGGCTAGGGCACCCCTAGGCTTTCGGCTCCCCTAGGCTAAGGCTAGGGCTCCCCTAGCCTTCAGGCTAGGGCACCCCTAGGCTTTCGCCTAGGGCTCCCCTAGGCTAAGGCTAGGGCTCCCCTAGCCTTCAGGCTAGGGCACCCCTAGGCTATGGCTAGGGCTCCCCTAGGCTAAGGCTAGGCCTCCACTAGCCTTCAGGCTAGGGCACCCCTAGGCTTTCGGCTCCCCTAGGCTAAGGCTAGGGCTCCCCTAGCCTTCAGGCTAGGGCACCCCGAGGCTTTACTCTCTCCTAGGCGAATGCTAGGGCTCCCCTAGCCTTCAGGCTAGGGCACCCCGAGGCTTTAGGCTCCCCAAGACTAAGGATAGGGCTCCCCTAGCCTTCAGGCTAGGGCACCCCTAGGCTTCAGGCTAGGGCAACCCTAGGCTTTAGGCTCCCCTAGGCTAAGGCTAGGTGTCCCCTAGCCTTCAAGGTAGGGCACCCCTAGGCTTTAGTTTAGGGCTCCCCTAGGCTAAGGCTAGGGCTCCCCTAGCCTTCAGTCTAGGGCACCCCTAGGCTTTAGGCTCCCCTAGGCTAAGGCTAGGGCTCCCCTAGGCTTCAGGCTAGGGCACCCCTAGGCTTTAGTCTCCCCTAGGCTAAGGTTAGGGCTCCCCTAGCCTTCAGGCTAGGGCACCCCTAGGCTTTAGGCTAGGGCTCCCCTAGGCTAAGGCTAGGGCTCCCCTAGCCTTCAGGCTAGGGCACCCCTAGGCTTTAGGCTCCCCTAGGCTAAGGCTAGGGCTCCCCTAGCCTTCAGGCTAGGGCACCCCTAGGCTTTAGGCTCCCCTAGGCTAAGGCTAGGGCTCCCCTAGCCTTCAGGCTAGGGCACCCCTAGGCTTTAGGCTAGGGCTCCCCTAGGCTAAGGCTAGGGCTCCCCTAGCCTTCAGGCTAGGGCAACCCTAGGCTTTAGGCTCCCCTAGGCTAAGGCTAGGGCTCCCCTAGCCTTCAAGCTAGGGCACCCATAGGCTTTAGGCTAGGGCTCCCCTAGGCTAAGGCTATTGCTCCCCTAGCCTTCAGGCTAGGGCACCCCTAGGCTTTAGGCTCCCCTAGGCTAAGGCTAGGGCTCCCCTAGCCTTCAGGCTAGGGCACCCCTAGGCTTTAGGCTAGGGCTCCCCTAGGCTAAGGCTAGGGCTCCCCTAGCCCTCAGGCTAGGGCACCCCTAGGCTTTAGGCTCCCCTAGGCTAAGGCTAGGGCTCCCCTAACCTTCAGGCTAGGGCACCCCTAGGCTTTAGGCTAGGGCTCCCCTAGGCTAAGGCTAGGGCTCCCCTAGCCTTCAGGCTAGGGCACCCCTAGGCTTTCGGCTCCCCTAGGTTAAGGCTAGGGCTCCCCTAGCCTTCAGGCTAGGGCACCCCTAGGCTTTAGGCTCCCCTAGGCTAAGGCTAGGGCTCCCCTAGCCTTCAGGCTAGGGCACCCCTAGGCCTTAGGCTCCCCTAGGCTAAGGCTAGGGCTCCCCTAGCCTTCAGGCTAGGGCACCCCTAGGCCTTAGGCTCCCCTAGGCTAAGGCTAGGGCTCCCCTAGCCTTCAGGCTAGGGCACCCCTAGGCCTTAGGCTCCCCTAGGCTAAGGCTAGGGCTCCCCTAGCCTTCAGGCTAGGGCACCCCTAGGCCTTAGGCTCCCCTAGGCTAAGGCTAGGGCTCCCCTAGCCTTCAGGCTAGGGCACCCCTAGGCCTTAGGCTCCCCTAGGCTAAGGCTAGGGCTCCCCTAGCCTTCAGGCTAGGGCACCCCTAGGCCTTAGGCTCCCCTAGGCTAAGGCTAGGGCTCCCCTAGCCTTCAGGCTAGGGCACCCCTAGGCCTTAGGCTCCCCTAGGCTAAGGCTAGGGCTCCCCTAGCCTTCAGGCTAGGGCACCCCTAGGCCTTAGGCTCCCCTAGGCTAAGGCTAGGGCTCCCCTAGCCTTCAGGCTAGGGCACCCCTAGGCCTTAGGCTCCCCTAGGCTAAGGCTAGGGATCCCCTAGCCTTCAGGCTAGGGCACCCCTAGGCCTTAGGCTCCCCTAGGCTAAGGCTAGGGCTCCCCTAGCCTTCAGGCTAGGGCACCCCTAGGCCTTAGGCTCCCCTAGGCTAAGGCTAGGGCTCCCCTAGCCTTCAGGCTAGGGCACCCCTAGGCCTTAGGCTCCCCTAGGCTAAGGCTAGGGCTCCCCTAGCCTTCAGGCTAGGGCACCCCTAGGCCTTAGGCTCTGGCTCCCCTAGGCTAAGGCTAGGGCTCCCCTAGCCTTCAGGCTAGGGCACCCCTAGGCCTTAGGCTCTGGCTCCCCTAGGCTAAGGCTAGGGCTCCCCTAGCCTTCAGGCTAGGGCACCCCTAGGCCTTAGGCTCTGGCTCCCCTAGGCTAAGGCTAGGGCTCCCCTAGCCTTCAGGCTAGGGCACCCCTAGGCCTTAGGCTCTGGCTCCCCTAGGCTAAGGCTAGGGCTCCCCTAGCCTTCAGGCTAGGGCACCCCTAGGCCTTAGGCTCTGGCTCCCCTAGGCTAAGGCTAGGGCTCCCCTAGCCTTCAGGCTAGGGCACCCCTAGGCCTTAGGCTCTGGCTCCCCTAGGCTAAGGCTAGGGCTCCCCTAGCCTTCAGGCTAGGGCACCCCTAGGCCTTAGGCTCTGGCTCCCCTAGGCTAAGGCTAGGGCTCCCCTAGCCTTCAGGCTAGGGCACCCCTAGGCCTTAGGCTCTGGCTCCCCTAGGCTAAGGCTAGGGCTCCCCTAGCCTTCAGGCTAGGGCACCCCTAGGCCTTAGGCTCTGGCTCCCCTAGGCTAAGGCTAGGGCTCCCCTAGCCTTCAGGCTAGGGCACCCCTAGGCCTTAGGCTCTGGCTCCCCTAGGCTAAGGCTAGGGCTCCCCTAGCCTTCAGGCTAGGGCACCCCTAGGCCTTAGGCTCTGGCTCCCCTAGGCTAAGGCTAGGGCTCCCCTAGCCTTCAGGCTAGGGCACCCCTAGGCCTTAGGCTCTGGCTCCCCTAGGCTAAGGCTAGGGCTCCCCTAGCCTTCAGGCTAGGGCACCCCTAGGCCTTAGGCTCTGGCTCCCCTAGGCTAAGGCTAGGGCTCCCCTAGCCTTCAGGCTAGGGCACCCCTAGGCCTTAGGCTCTGGCTCCCCTAGGCTAAGGCTAGGGCTCCCCTAGCCTTCAGGCTAGGGCACCCCTAGGCCTTAGGCTCTGGCTCCCCTAGGCTAAGGCTAGGGCTCCCCTAGCCTTCAGGCTAGGGCACCCCTAGGCCTTAGGCTCTGGCTCCCCTAGGCTAAGGCTAGGGCTCCCCTAGCCTTCAGGCTAGGGCACCCCTAGGCCTTAGGCTCTGGCTCCCCTAGGCTAAGGCTAGGGCTCCCCTAGCCTTCAGGCTAGGGCACCCCTAGGCCTTAGGCTCTGGCTCCCCTAGGCTAAGGCTAGGGCTCCCCTAGCCTTCAGGCTAGGGCACCCCTAGGCCTTAGGCTCTGGCTCCCCTAGGCTAAGGCTAGGGCTCCCCTAGCCTTCAGGCTAGGGCACCCCTAGGCCTTAGGCTCTGGCTCCCCTAGGCTAAGGCTAGGGCTCCCCTAGCCTTCAGGCTAGGGCACCCCTAGGCCTTAGGCTCTGGCTCCCCTAGGCTAAGGCTAGGGCTCCCCTAGCCTTCAGGCTAGGGCACCCCTAGGCCTTAGGCTCGGGCTCCCCTAGGCTAAGGCTAGGGCTCCCCTAGCCTTCAGGCTAGGGCACCCCTAGGCCTTAGGCTAGGGCTCCCCTAGGCTAAGGCTAGGGCTCCCCTAGCCTTCAGGCTAGGGCACCCCGAGGCTTTAGGCTAGGGCTCCCCTAGGCTAAGGCTAGGGCTCCCCTAGCCTTCAGGCTAGGGCACCCCGAGGCTTTAGGCTAGGGCTCCCCTAGGCTAAGGCTAGGGCTCCCCTAGGCTAAGGCTAGGGCTCCCCTAGCCTTCAGGCTAGGGCACCCCGAGGCTTTAGTCTCCCCTAGGCGAAGGCTAGGGCTCCCCTAGCCTTCAGGCTAGGGCACCCCGAGGCTTTAGGCTCCCCTAGACTAAGGATAGGGCTCCCCTAGCCTTCAGGCTAGGGCACCCCTAGGCTTCAGGCTAGGGCAACCCTAGGCTTTAGGCTCCCCTAGGCTAAGGCTAGGGGTCCCCTAGCCTTCAAGCTAGGGCACCCCTAGGCTTTAGGCTCCCCTAGGCTAAGGCTAGGGCTCCCCTAGGCTTCAGGCTAGGGCACCCCTAGGCTTTAGGCTCCCCTAGGCTAAGGCTAGGGCTCCCCTAGCCTTCAGGCTAGGGCACCCCTAGGCTTTAGGCTCCCCTAGGCTAAGGCTAGGGCTCCCCTAGCCTTCAGGCAAGGGCACCCCTAGGTTTTAGGCTAGGGCTCCCCTAGGCTAAGGCTAGGGCTCCCCTAGCCTTCAGGCTAGGGCACCCCTAGGCTTTAGGCTCCCCTAGGCTAAGGCTAGGGTTCCCCTAGCCTTCAGGCTAGGGCACCCCTAGGCTTTAGGCTAGGGCTCCCCTAGGCTAAGGCTAGGGCTCCCCTAGCCTTCAGGCTAGGGCACCCCTAGGCTTTAGGCTCCCCTAGGCTAAGGCTAGGGCTCCCCTAGCCTTCAGGCTAGGGCACCCCTAGGCTTTAGGCTCCCCTAGGCTAAGGCTAGGGCTCCCCTAGCCTTCAGGCTAGGGCACCCCTAGGCTTTAGGCTAGGGCTCCCCTAGGCTAAGGCTAGGGCTCCCCTAGCCTTCAGGCTAGGGCACCCCTAGGCTTTAGGCTCCCCTAGGCTAAGGCCAGGGCTCCCCTAGCCTTCAGGCTAGGGCACCCCTAGGCTTTAGGCTAGGGCTCCCCTAGGCTAAGGCTAGGGCTCCCCTAGCCTTCAGGCTAGGGCACCCCTAGGCTTTAGGCTCCCCTAGGCTAAGGCTAGGGCTCCCCTAGCCTTCAGGCTAGGGCACCCCTAGGCTTTAGGCTAGGGCTCCCCTAGGTTAAGGCTAGGGCTCCCCTAGCCCTCAGGCTAGGGCACCCCTAGGCTTTAGGCTCCCCTAGGCTAAGGCTAGGGCTCCCCTAGCCTTCAGGCTAGGGCACCCCTAGGCTTTAGGCTAGGGCTCCCCTAGGCTAAGGCTAGGGCTCCCCTAGCCTTCAGGCTAGGGCACCCCTAGGCTTTCGGCTCCCCTAGGTTAAGGCTAGGGCTCCCCTAGCCTTCAGGCTAGGGCACCCCTAGGCTTTAGGCTAGGGCTCCCCTAGGTTAAGGCTAGGGCTCCCCTAGCCTTCAGGCTAGGGCACCGCTAGGCTTTCGGCTCCCCTAGGCTAAGGCTAGGGCTCCCCTAGCCTTCAGGCAAGGGCACCCCTAGGCTTTAGGCTAGGGCTCCCCTAGGCTAAGGCTAGGGCTCCCCTAGCCTTCAGGCTAGGGCACCCCTAGGCTTTAGGCTAGGGCTCCCCTAGGCTAAGGCTAGGGCTCCCCTAGCCTTCAGGCTAGGGCACCCCTAGGCTTTAGGCTCCCCTAGGCTAAGGCCAGGGCTCCCCTAGCCTTCAGGCTAGGGCACCCCTAGGCTTTAGGCTAGGGCTCCCCTAGGCTAAGGCTAGGGCTCCCCTAGCCTTCAGGCTAGGGCACCCCTAGGCTTTAGGCTCCCCTAGGCTAAGGCTAGGGCTCCCCTAGCCTTCAGGCTAGGGCACCCCTAGGCCTTAGGCTCCCCTAGGCTAAGGCTAGGGCTCCCCTAGCCTTCAGGCTAGGGCACCCCTAGGCCTTAGGCTCCCCTAGGCTAAGGCTAGGGCTCCCCTAGCCTTCAGGCTAGGGCACCCCTAGGCCTTAGGCTCCCCTAGGCTAAGGCTAGGGCTCCCCTAGCCTTCAGGCTAGGGCACCCCTAGGCCTTAGGCTCCCCTAGGCTAAGGCTAGGGCTCCCCTAGCCTTCAGGCTAGGGCACCCCTAGGCCTTAGGCTCCCCTAGGCTAAGGCTAGGGCTCCCCTAGCCTTCAGGCTAGGGCACCCCTAGGCCTTAGGCTCCCCTAGGCTAAGGCTAGGGCTCCCCTAGCCTTCAGGCTAGGGCACCCCTAGGCCTTAGGCTCCCCTAGGCTAAGGCTAGGGCTCCCCTAGCCTTCAGGCTAGGGCACCCCTAGGCCTTAGGCTCCCCTAGGCTAAGGCTAGGGCTCCCCTAGCCTTCAGGCTAGGGCACCCCTAGGCCTTAGGCTCCCCTAGGCTAAGGCTAGGGCTCCCCTAGCCTTCAGGCTAGGGCACCCCTAGGCCTTAGGCTCCCCTAGGCTAAGGCTAGGGCTCCCCTAGCCTTCAGGCTAGGGCACCCCTAGGCCTTAGGCTCCCCTAGGCTAAGGCTAGGGCTCCCCTAGCCTTCAGGCTAGGGCACCCCTAGGCCTTAGGCTCCCCTAGGCTAAGGCTAGGGCTCCCCTAGCCTTCAGGCTAGGGCACCCCTAGGCCTTAGGCTCCCCTAGGCTAAGGCTAGGGCTCCCCTAGCCTTCAGGCTAGGGCACCCCTAGGCCTTAGGCTCCCCTAGGCTAAGGCTAGGGCTCCCCTAGCCTTCAGGCTAGGGCACCCCTAGGCCTTAGGCTCCCCTAGGCTAAGGCTAGGGCTCCCCTAGCCTTCAGGCTAGGGCACCCCTAGGCCTTAGGCTCCCCTAGGCTAAGGCTAGGGCTCCCCTAGCCTTCAGGCTAGGGCACCCCTAGGCCTTAGGCTCCCCTAGGCTAAGGCTAGGGCTCCCCTAGCCTTCAGGCTAGGGCACCCCTAGGCCTTAGGCTCCCCTAGGCTAAGGCTAGGGCTCCCCTAGCCTTCAGGCTAGGGCACCCCTAGGCCTTAGGCTCCCCTAGGCAAAGGCTAGGGCTCCCCTAGCCTTCAGGCTAGGGCACCCCTAGGCCTTAGGCTCCCCTAGGCTAAGGCTAGGGCTCCCCTAGCCTTCAGGCTAGGGCACCCCTAGGCCTTAGGCTCCCCTAGGCTAAGGCTAGGGCTCCCCTAGCCTTCAGGCTAGGGCACCCCTAGGCCTTAGGCTCCCCTAGGCTAAGGCTAGGGCTCCCCTAGCCTTCAGGCTAGGGCACCCCTAGGCTTTAGGCTCCCCTAGGCTAAGGCTAGGGCTCCCCTAGCCTTCAGGCTAGGGCACCCCTAGGCCTTAGGCTCCCCTAGGCTAAGGCTAGGGCTCCCCTAGCCTTCAGGCTAGGGCACCCCTAGGCTTTAGGCTCCCCTAGGCTAAGGCTAGGGCTCCCCTAGCCTTCAGGCTAGGGCACCCCTAGGCTTTAGGCTAGGGCTTCCCTAGGCTAAGGCTAGGGCTCCCCTAGCCTTCAGGCTAGGACACCCCTAGGCTTTAGGCTCCCCTAGTCTAAGGCTAGGGCTCCCCTAGCCTTCAGGCTAGGGCACCCCTAGGCTTTAGGCTAGGGCTACCCTAGGCTAAGGCTAGGGCTCCCCTAGCCTTCAGGCTAGGGCACCCCTAGGCTTTAGGCTCCCCTAGGCTAAGGCTAGGGCTCCCCTAGCCTTCAGGCTAGGGCACCCCTAGCCTTTAGGCTAGGGCTTCCCTAGGCTAAGGCTAGGGCTCTCCTAGCCTTCAGGCTAGGGCACCCCTAGGCTTTAGGCTCCCCTAGGCTAAGGCTAGGGCTCCCCTAGCCTTTAGGCTAGGGCACCCCTAGGCTTTAGGCTAGGGCTTCCCTAGGCTAAGGCTAGGGCTCCCTTAGCCTTCAGGCTAGGGCACCCCTAGGCTTTAGGCTCCCCTAGGCTAAGGCTAGGGCTCCCCTAGCCTTCAGGCTAGGGCACCCCTAGGCTTTAGGCTAGGGCTTCCCTAGGCTAAGGCTAGGGCTCCCCTAGCCTTCAGGCTAGGGCACCCCTAGGCTTTAGGCTCCCCTAGGCTAAGGCTAGGGCTTCCCTAGCCTTCAGGCTAGGGCACCCCTAGGCTTTAGGCTAGGGCTTCCCTAGGCTAAGGCTAGGGCTCCCCTAGCCTTCAGGCTAGGACACCCCTAGGCTTTAGGCTCCCATAGGCTAAGGCTAGGGCTCCCCTAGCCTTCAGGCTAGGGCACCCATAGGCTTTAGGCTAGGGCTTCCCTAGGCTAAGGCTAGGGCTCCCCTAGACTTCAAGCTAGGGCACCCCTAGGCTTTAGGCTCCCCTAGGCTAAGGCTAGGGCTCCCCTAGCCTTCAGGCTAGGGCACCCCTAGGCTTTAGGCTAGGGCTCCCCTAGGCTAAGGCTAGGGCTCCCCTAGCCTTCAGGCTAGGGCACCCCTAGGCTTTAGGCTCCCCTAGGCTAAGCTAGGTCTCCCCTAGCCTTCAGGCTAGGGCACCCCTAGGCTTTAGGCTAGGGCTCCCCTAGGCTAAGGCTAGGGCTCCCCTAGCCTTCAGGCTAGGGCACCCCTAGGCTTTAGGCTCCCCTAGGCTAAGCTATGTCTCCCCTAGCCTTCAGGCTAGGGCACCCCGAGGCTTTAGGCTAGGGCTCCCCTAGGCTAAGGCTAGGGCTCCCCTTGCCTTCAGGCTAGGGCACCCCGAGGCTTTAGGCTAGGGCTCCCCTAGGCTAAGGCTAGGGCTCCCCTAGCCTTCAGGCTAGGGCTCCCCTAGCCTTCAGGCTAGGACACCCCTAGGCTTTAGGCTCCCATAGGCTAAGGCTAGGGCTCCCCTAGCCTTCAGGCTAGGGCACCCATAGGCTTTAGGCTAGGGCTTCCCTAGGCTAAGGCTAGGGCTCCCCTAGCCTTCAAGCTAGGGCACCCCTAGGCTTTAGGCTCCCCTAGGCTAAGGCTAGGGCTCCCCTAGCCTTCAGGCTAGGGCACCCCTAGGCTTTAGGCTAGGGCTTCCCTAGGCTAAGGCTAGGGCTCCCCTAGCCTTCAGGCTAGGGCACCCCTAGGCTTTAGGCTCCCCTAGGCTAAGGCTAGGGCTCCCCTAACATTAAGGCTAGGGCACCCCTAGGCTTTAGGCTAGGGCTCCCCTATGCTAAGGCTAAGGCTCCCCTATCCTTCAGGCTAGGGCACCCCTAGGCTTTAGGCTCCCCTAGGCTAAGGCTAGGGCTCCCCTAGCCTTCAGGCTAGGGCACCCCTAGGCTTTAGGCTAGGGCTTCCCTAGGCTAAGGCTAGGGCTCCCCTAGCCTTCAGGCTACGGCACCCCTAGGCTTTAGGCTCCCCTAGGCTAAGGCTAGGGCTCCCCTAGCCTTCAGGCTATGGCACCCCTAGGCTTTAGGCTAGGGCTCCCCTAGGCTAAGGCTAGGGCTCCCCTAGCCTTCAGGCTAGGGCACCCCTAGGCTTTAGGCTCCCCTAGGCTAAGGCTAGGGCACTCCTAGCCTTCAGGCTAGGGCACCCCTAGGCTTTAGGCTAGGGCTCCCCTAGGCTAAGGCTAGGGCTCCCCTAGCCTTCAGGCTAGGGCACCCCTAGGCTTTAGGCTCCCCTAGGCTAAGGCTAGGGCTCCCCTAGCCTTCAGGCTAGGGCACCCCTAGCCTTCAGGCTAGGGCACCCCTAGGCTTTAGGCTAGGGCTCCCCTAGGCTAAGGCTAGGGCTCCCCTAGCCTTCAGGCTAGGGCACCCCTAGGCTTTAGGCTCCCCTAGGCTAAGCTAGGTCTCCCCTAGCCTTCAGGCTAGGGCACCCCTAGGCTTTAGGCTAGGGCTCCCCTAGGCTAAGGCTAGGGCTCCCCTAGCCTTCAGGCTAGGGCACCCCTAGGCTTTAGGCTCCCCTAGGCTAAGCTATGTCTCCCCTAGCCTTCAGGCTAGGGCACCCCGAGGCTTTAGGCTAGGGCTCCCCTAGGCTAAGGCTAGGGCTCCCCTAGCCTTCAGGCTAGGGCACCCCGAGGCTTTAGGCTAGGGCTCCCCTAGGCTAAGGCTAGGGCTCCCCTAGCCTTCAGGCTAGGGCACCCCGAGGCTTTAGGCTAGGGCTCCCCTAGGCTAAGGCTAGGGCTCCCCTAGCCTTCAGGCTAGGGCACCCTGAGGCTTTAGGCTAGGGCTCCCCTAGGCTAAGGCTAGGGCTCCCCTAGCCTTCAGGCTAGGGCACCCCGAGGCTTTAGGCTAGGGCTCCCCTAGCCTTCAGGCTAGGGCACCCCGAGGCTTTAGGCTAGGGCTCCCCTAGGCTAAGGCTAGGGCTCCCCTAGCCTTCAGGCTAGGGCACCCCGAGGCTTTAGGCTAGGGCTCCCCTAGGCTAAGGCTAGGGCTCCCCTAGCCTTCAGGCTAGGGCACCCCGAGGCTTTAGGCTCCCCTAGACTAAGGATAGGGCTCCCCTAGCCTTCAGGCTAGGGCACCCCTAGGCTTCAGGCTAGGGCAACCCTAGGCTTTAGGCTCCCCTAGGCTAAGGCTAGGGGTCCCCTAGCCTTCAAGCTAGGGCACCCCTAGGCTTTAGGCTCCCCTAGGCTAAGGCTAGGGCTCCCCTAGGCTTCAGGCTAGGGCACCCCTAGGCTTTAGGCTCCCCTAGGCTAAGGCTAGGGCTCCCCTAGCCTTCAGGCTAGGGCACCCCTAGGCTTTAGGCTCCCCTAGGCTAAGGCTAGGGCTCCCCTAGCCTTCAGGCAAGGGCACCCCTAGGCTTTAGGCTAGGGCTCCCCTAGGCTAAGGCTAGGGCTCCCCTAGCCTTCAGGCTAGGGCACCCCTAGGCTTTAGGCTCCCCTAGGCTAAGGCTAGGGTTCCCCTAGCCTTCAGGCTAGGGCACCCCTAGGCTTTAGGCTAGGGCTCCCCTAGGCTAAGGCTAGGGCCCCCCTAGCCTTCAGGCTAGGGCACCCCTAGGCTTTAGGCTCCCCTAGGCTAAGGCTAGGGCTCCCCTAGCCTTCAGGCTAGGGCACCCCTAGGCTTTAGGCTACCCTAGGCTAAGGCTAGGGCTCCCCTAGCCTTCAGGCTAGGGCACCCCTAGGCTTTAGGCTAGGGCTCCCCTAGGCTAAGGCTAGGGCTCCCCTAGCCTTCAGGCTAGGGCACCCCTAGGCTTTAGGCTCCCCTAGGCTAAGGCCAGGGCTCCCCTAGCCTTCAGGCTAGGGCACCCCTAGGCTTTAGGCTAGGGCTTCCCTAGGCTAAGGCTAGGGCTCCCCTAGCCTTCAGGCTAGGGCACCCCTAGGCTTTAGGCTCCCCTAGGCTAAGGCTAGGGCTCCCCTAGCCTTCAGGCTAGGGCACCCCTAGGCTTTAGGCTATGGCTTCCCTAGGCTAAGGCTAGGGCTCCCCTAGCCTTCAGGCTTGGGCACCCCTAGGCTTTAGGCTCCCCTAGTCTAAGGCTAGGGCTCCCCTAGCCTTCAGGCTAGGGCACCCCTAGGCTTTAGGCTAGGGCTTCCCTAGGCTAAGGCTAGGGCTCCCCTAGCCTTCAGGCTAGGGCACCCCTAGGCTTTAGGCTCCCCTAGGCTAAGGCTAGGGCTCCCCTAGCCTTCAGGCTTGGGCACCCCTAGGCTTTAGGCTAGGGCTTCCCTAGGCTAAGGCTAGGGCTCTCCTAGCCTTCAGGCTAGGGCACCCCTAAGCTTTAGGCTCCCCTAGGTTAAGGCTAGGGCTCCCCTAGCCTTCAGGCTAGGGCACCCCTAGGCTTTAGGCTAGGGCTTCCCTAGGCTAACTAGGGCTCCCCTAGCCTTCAGGCTAGGGCACCCCTAGGCTTTAGGCTCCCCTAGGCTAAGGCTAGGGCTCCCCTAGCCTTCAGGCTAGGGCACCCCTAGGCTTTAGGCTAGGGCTTCCCTAGGCTAAGGCTAGGGCTCCCCTAGCCTTCAGGCTAGGGCACCCCTAGGCTTTAGGCTCCCCTAGGCTAAGGCTAGGGCTTCCCTAGCCTTCAGGCTAGGGCACCCCTAGGCTTTAGGCTAGGGCTTCCCTAGGCTAAGGCTAGGGCTCCCCTAGCCTTCAGGCCAGGACACCCCTAGGCTTTCGGCTCCCCTAGGCTAAGGCTAGGGCTCCACTAGCCTGCAGGCTTTGGCACCCCTAGGCTTTAGGTTAGGGCTTCCCTAGGCTAAGGCTAGGGCTCCCCTAGCCTTCAGGCTAGGGCACCCCTAGGCTTTAGGCTCCCCTAGGCTAAGGCTAGGGCTCCCCTAGCCTTCAGGCTAGGGCACCCCTAGGCTTTAGGCTAGGGCTTCCCTAGGCTAAGTCTAGGGCTCCCCTAGCCTTCAGGCTAGTCACCCCTCGGCTTTAGGCTCCCCTAGGCTAAGGCTAGGGCTCCCCTAGCCTTCAGGCTAGGGCACCCCTAGGCTTTAGGCTAGGGCTGCCCTAGGCTAAGGCTAGGGCTCCCCTAGCCTTCAGGCTAGGGCACCCCTAGGCTTTAGGCTCCCCTAGGCTAAGGCTAGGGCTCCCCTAGCCTTCAGGCTAGGGCACCCCTAGGCTTTAGGCTAGGGCTTCCCTAGGCTAAGGCTAGGGCTCCCCTAGCCTTCAGGCTAGGGCACCCCGAGGCTTTAGGCTCCCCTAGGCTAAGGCTAGGGCTCCCCTAGCCTTCAGGCTAGGGCACCCCTAGGCTTTAGGCTAGGGCTCCCCTAGGCTAAGGCTAGGGCTCCCCTAGCCTTCAGGCTAGGGCACCCCTAGGCTTTAGGCTCCCCTAGGCTAAGGCTAGGGCACTCCTAGCCTTCAGGCTAGGGCACCCCTAGGCTTTAGGCTAGGGCTCCCCTAGGCAAAGGCTAGTGCTCCCCTAGCCTTCAGGCTAGCGCACCCCTAGGCTTTAGGCTCCCCTAGGCTAAGGCTAGGGCTCCCCTAGCCTTCAGGCTAGTGCACCCCTAGGCTTTAGGCTAGGGCTCCCCTAGGCTAAGGCTAGGGCTCCCCTAGCCTTCAGGCTAGGGCACCCCTAGGCTTTAGGCTCCCCTAGGCTAAGCTAGGTCTCCCCTAGCCTTCAGGCTAGGGCACCCCTAGGCTTTAGGCTAGGGCTCCCCTAGGCTAAGGCTAGGGCGCCCCTAGCCTTCAGGCTAGGGCACCCCTAGGCTTTAGGCTCCCCTAGGCTAAGGCTAGGGCTCCCCTAGCCTTCAGGCTAGGGCACCCCTAGGCTTTAGGATAGGGCTCCCCTAGGGTAAGGCTAGGGCTCCCTTAGCCTTCAGGCTAGGGCACCCCTAGGCTTTAGGCTCCCCTAGGCTAAGGCTAGGGCTCCCCTAGCCTTCAGGCTAGGGCACCCCTAGGCTTTAGGCTAGGGCTCCCCTAGGCTAAGGCTAGGGCTCCCCTAGCCTTCAGGCTAGGGCACCCCTAGGCTTTAGGCTCCCCTAGGCTAAGGCTAGGGCTCCCCTAGCCTTCAGGCTAGGGCACCCCTAGGCTAAGGCTAGGGCTCCCCTAGCCTTCAGGCTAGGGCACCCCTAGGCTTTAGGCTCCCCTAGGCTAAGGCTAGGGCTCCCCTAGCCTTCAGGCTAGGGCACCCCTAGGCTTTAGGCTCCCCTAGGCTAAGGCTAGGGCTGCCCTAGCCTTCAGGCTAGGGCACCCCTAGGCTTTAGGCTCCCCTAGGCTTAGGCTAGGGCACCCCTAGGCTTTAGGCTCCCCTAGGCTAAGGCTAGGGCTCCCCTAGCCTTCAGGCTAGGGCACCCCTAGGCTTTAGGCTAGGGCTTCCCTAGGCTAGGGCTAGGGCTCCCCTAGCCTTCAGGCTAGGGCACCCCGAGGCTTTAGGCTCCCCTAGGCTAAGGCTAGGGCTCCCCTAGCCTTCAGGCTAGGGGACCCCTAGGCTTTAGGCTATGGCTTCCCTAGGCTAAGGCTAGGGCTCCCCTAGCCTTCAGGCTAGGGCACCCCTAGGCTTTAGGCTCCCCTAGGCTAAGGCTAGGGCTCCCCTAGCCTTCAGGCTTGGGCACCCCTAGGCTTTAGGCTCCCCTAGGCTAAGGCTAGGTCTCCCCTAGCCTTCAGGCTAGGGCACCCCTAGGCTTTAGGCTAGGGCTTCCCTAGGCTAAGGCTAGGGCTCTCCTAGACTTCAGGCTAGGGCACCCCTAGGCTTTAGGCTCCCCTAGGCTAAGGCTAGGGCTCCCCTAGCCTTCAGGCTAGGGCACCCCTAGGCTTTAGGCTAGGGCTTCCCTAGGCTAAGGCTAGGGCTCCCCTAGCCTTCAGGCTAGGGCACCCCTAGGCTTTAGGCTCCCCTAGGCTAAGGCTAGGGCTCCCCTAGCCTTCAGGCTAGGGCACCCCTAGGCTTTAGGCTAGGGCTTCCCTAGGCTAAGGCTAGGGCTCCCCTAGCCTTCAGGCTAGGGCACCCCTAGGCTTTAGGCTCCCCTAGGCTAAGGCTAGGGCTTCCCTAGCCTTCAGGCTAGGGCACCCCTAGGCTTTAGGCTAGGGCTTCCCTAGGCTAAGGCTAGGGCTCCCCTAGCTTTCAGGCTAGGGCATCCCTAGGCTTTAGGCTCCCCTAGGCTAAGGCTAGGGCTCCCCTAGCCTTCAGGCTAGGGCACCCCTAGGCTTTAGGCTAGGGCTTCCCTAGGCTAAGGCTAGGGCTCCCCTAGCCTTCAGGCTAGGGCACCCCTAGGCTTTAGGCTCCCCTAGGCTAAGGCTAGGGCTCCCCTAGCCTTCAGGCTAGGGCACCCCTAGGCTTTAGGCTAGGGCTCCCCTAGGCTAAGGCTAGGGCTCCCCTAGCCTTCAGGCTAGGGCACCCCTAGGCTTTAGGCTCCCCTAGGCTAAGTCTAGGGCTCCCCTAGCCTTCAGGCTAGGGCACCCCTAGGCTTTAGGCTCCCCTAGGCTAAGGCTAGGGCTCCCCTAGCCTTCAGGCTAGGGCACCCCTAGGCTTTAGGCTAGGGCTCCCCTAGGCTAAGGCTAGGGCTCCCCTAGCCTTCAGGCTAGGGCACCCCTAGGCTTTAGGCTCCCCTAGGCTAAGGCTAGGGCTCCCCTAGCCTTCAGGCTAGGGCACCCCTAGGCTTTAGTCTAGGGCTCCCCTAGGCTAAGGCTAGGGCTCCCCTAGCCTTCAGGCTAGGGCACCGCTAGGCTTTAGGCTCCCCTAGGCTAAGGCCAGGGCTCCCCTAGCCTTCAGGCTAGGGCAACCCTAGGCTTTAGGCTAGGGCTTCCCTAGGCTAAGGCTAGGGCTCCCCTAGCCTTCAGGCTAGGGCACCCCTAGGCTTTAGGTTCCCCTAGGCTAAGGCTAGGGCTCCCCTAGCCTTCAGGCTAGGGCACCCCTAGGCTTTAGGCTAGGGCTCCCCTAGGCTAAGGCTAGGGCTCCCCTAGCCTTCAGGCTAGGGCACCCCTAGGCTTTAGGCTCCCCTAGGCTAAGGCTAGGGCTCCCCTAGCCTTCAGGCTAGGGGACCCCTAGGCTTTAGGCTATGGCTTCCCTAGGCTAAGGCTAGGGCTCCCCTAGCCTTCAGGCTAGGGCACCCCTAGGCTTTAGGCTAGGGCTTCCCTAGGCTAAGGCTAGGGCTCCCCTAGCCTTCAGGCTAGGGCACCCCTAGGCTTTAGGCTCCCCTAGGCTAAGGCTAGGTCTCCCCTAGCCTTCAGGCTAGGGCACCCCTAGGCTTTAGGCTAGGGCTTCCCTAGGCTAAGGCTAGGGCTCTCCTAGACTTCAGGCTAGGGCACCCCTAGGCTTTAGGCTCCCCTAGGCTAAGGCTAGGGCTCCCCTAGACTTCAGGCTAGGGCACCCCTAGGCTTTAGGCTAGGGCTTCCCTAGGCTAAGGCTAGGGCTCCCCTAGCCTTCAGGCTAGGGCACCCCTAGGCTTTAGGCTCCCCTAGGCTAAGGCTAGGGCTCCCCTAGCCTTCAGGCTAGGGCACCCCTAGGCTTTAGGCTAGGGCTTCCCTAGGCTAAGGCTAGGGCTCCCCTAGCCTTCAGGCTAGGGCACCCCTAGGCTTTAGGCTCCCCTAGGCTAAGGCTAGGGCTTCCCTAGCCTTCAGGCTAGGGCACCCCTAGGCTTTAGGCTAGGGCTTCCCTAGGCTAAGGCTAGGGCTCCCCTAGCCTTCAGGCTAGGGCATCCCTAGGCTTTAGGCTCCCCTAGGCTAAGGCTAGGGCTCCCCTAGCCTTCAGGCTAGGGCACCCCTAGGCTTTAGGCTAGGGCTTCCCTAGGCTAAGGCTAGGGCTCCCCTAGCCTTCAGGCTAGGGCACCCCTAGGCTTTAGGCTCCCCTAGGCTAAGGCTAGGGCTCCCCTAGCCTTCAGGCTAGGGCACCCCTAGGCTTTAGGCTAGGGCTCCCCTAGGCTAAGGCTAGGGCTCCCCTAGCCTTCAGGCTAGGGCACCCCTAGGCTTTAGGCTCCCCGAGGCTAAGTCTAGGGCTCCCCTAGCCTTCAGGCTAGGGCACCCCTAGGCTTTAGGCTCCCCTAGGCTAAGGCTAGGGCTCCCCTAGCCTTCAGGCTAGGGCACCCCTAGGCTTTAGGCTAGGGCTCCCCTAGGCTAAGGCTAGGGCTCCCCTAGCCTTCAGGCTAGGGCACCCCTAGGCTTTAGGCTCCCCTAGGCTAAGGCTAGGGCTCCCCTAGCCTTCAGGCTAGGGCACCCCTAGGCTTTAGGCTAGGGCTCCCCTAGGCTAAGGCTAGGGCTCCCCTAGCCTTCAGGCTAGGGCACCCCTAGGCTTTAGGCTCCCCTAGGCTAAGGCTAGGGCTCCCCTAGCCTTCAGGCTAGGGCACCCCTAGGCTTTAGGCTCCCCTAGGCTAAGGCTAGGGCTCCCCTAGCCTTCAGGCTAGGGCACCCCTAGGCTTTAGGCTAGGGCTCCCCTAGGCTAAGGCTAGGGCTCCCCTAGCCTTCAGCCTAGGGCACCCCTAGGCTTTAGGCTCCCCTAGGCTAAGGCTAGGGCTCCCCTAGCCTTCAGGCTAGGGCACCCCTAGGCTTTAGGCGAGGGCTCCCCTAGGCTAAGGCTAGGGCTCCCCTAGCCTTCAGCCTAGGGCACCCCTAGGCTTTAGGCTCCCCTAGGCTAAGGCTAGGGCTCTCCTAGCCTTCAGGCTAGGGCACCACTAGGCTTTAGGCTCCCCTAGGCTAAGGCCAGGGCTCCCCTAGCCTTCAGGCTAGGGCAACCCTAGGCTTTAGGCTAGGGCTTCCCTAGGCTAAGGCTAGGGCTCCCCTAGCCTTCAGGCTAGGGCACCCCTAGGCTTTAGGTTCCCCTAGGCTAAGGCTAGGGCTCCCCTAGCCTTCAGGCTAGGGCACCCCTAGGCTTTAGGCTAGGGCTACCCTAGGCTAAGGCTAGGGCTCCCCTAGCCTTCAGGCTAGGGCACCCCTAGGCTTTAGGCTCCCCTAGACTAAGGCTAGGGCTCCCCTAGCCTTCAGGCTAGGGGACCCCTAGGCTTTAGGCTATGGCTTCCCTAGGCTAAGGCTAGGGCTCCCCTAGCCTTCAGGCTAGGGCACCCCTAGGCTTTAGGCTCCCCTAGGCTAAGGCTAGGGCTCCCCTAGCCTTCAGGCTAGGGCACCCCTAGGCTTTAGGCTCCCCTAGGCTAAGGCTAGGTCTCCCCTAGCCTTCAGGCTAGGGCACCCCTAGGCTTTAGGCTAGGGCTTCCCTAGGCTAAGGCTAGGGCTCTCCTAGACATCAGGCTAGGGCACCCCTAGGCTTTAGGCTCCCCTAGGCTAAGGCTAGGGCTCCCCTAGCCTTCAGGCTAGGGCACCCCTAGGCTTTAGGCTAGGGCTTCCCTAGGCTAAGGCTAGGGCTCCCCTAGCCTTCAGGCTAGGGCACCCCTAGGCTTTAGGCTCCCCTAGGCTAAGGCTAGGGCTCCCCTAGCCTTCAGGCTAGGGCACCCCTAGGCTTTAGGCTAGGGCTTCCCTAGGCTAAGGCTAGGGCTCCCCTAGCCTTAAGGCTAGGGCACCCCTAGGCTTTAGGCTCCCCTAGGCTAAGGCTAGGGCTTCCCTAGCCTTCAGGCTAGGGCACCCCTAGGCTTTAGGCTAGGGCTTCCCTAGGCTAAGGCTAGGGCTCCCCTAGCCTTCAGGCTAGGGCATCCCTAGGCTTTAGGCTCCCCTAGGCTAAGGCTAGGGCTCCCCTAGCCTTCAGGCTAGGGCACCCCTAGGCTTTAGGCTAGGGCTTCCCTAGGCTAAGGCTAGGGCTCCCCTAGCCTTCAGGCTAGGGCACCCCTAGGCTTTAGGCTCCCCTAGGCTAAGGCTAGGGCTCCCCTAGCCTTCAGGCTAGGGCACCCCTAGGCTTTAGGCTAGGGCTCCCCTAGGCTAAGGCTAGGGCTCCCCTAGCCTTCAGGCTAGGGCACCCCTAGGCTTTAGGCTCCCCTAGGCTAAGTCTAGGGCTCCCCTAGCCTTCAGGCTAGGGCACCCCTAGGCTTTAGACTAGGGCTCCCCTAGGCTAAGGCTAGGGCTCCCCTAGCCTTCAGGCTAGGGCACCCCTAGGCTTTAGGCTCCCCTAGGCTAAGGCTAGGGCTCCCCTAGCCTTCAGGCTAGGGCACCCCTAGGCTTTAGGCTAGGGCTCCCCTAGGCTAAGGCTAGGGCTCCCCTAGCCTTCAGGCTAAGGCACCCCTAGGCTTTAGGCTCCCCTAGGCTAAGGCTAGGGCTCCCCTAGCCTTCAGGCTAGGGCACCCCTAGGCTTTAGGCTAGGGCTCCCCTAGGCTAAGGCTAGGGCTCCCCTAGCCTTCAGGCTAGGGCACCCCTAGGCTTTAGGCTCCCCTAGGCTAAGGCTAGGGCTCCCCTAGCCTTCAGGCTAGGGCACCCCTAGGCTTTAGGCTAGGGCTCCCCTAGGCTAAGGCTAGGGCTCCCCTAGCCTTCAGCCTAGGGCACCCCTAGGCTTTAGGCTCCCCTAGGCTAAGGCTAGGGCTCCCCTAGCCTTCAGGCTAGGGCACCCCTAGGCTTTAGGCGAGGGCTCCCCTAGGCTAAGGCTAGGGCTCCCCTAGCCTTCAGCCTAGGGCACCCCTAGGCTTTAGGCTCCCCTAGGCTAAGGCTAGGGCTCCCCTAGCCTTCAGGCTAGGGCACCCCTAGGCTTTAGGCTAGGGCTCCCCTAGGCTAAGGCTAGGGCTCCCCTAGCCTTCAGGCTAGGGCACCACTAGGCTTTAGGCTCCCCTAGGCTAAGGCTAGGGCTCCCCTAGCCTTCAGGCTAGGGCACCCCTAGGCTTTAGGCTAGGACTCCCCTAGGCTAAGGCTAGGGCTCCCCTAGCCTTCAGGCTAGGGCACCCCTAGGCTTTAGGCTCCCCTAGGCTAAGGCTAGGGCTCCCCTAGCCTTCAGGCTAGGGGACCCCTAGGCTTTAGGCTAGGGCTCCCCTAGGCTAAGGCTAGGGCTCCCCTAGCCTTCAAGCTAGGGCACCCCTAGGCTTTAGGCTCCCCTAGGCTAAGGCTAGGGCTCCCCTAGCCTTCAGGCTAGGGCACCCCTAGGCTTTAGGCTAGGGCTCCCCTAGGCTAAGGCTAGGGCTCCCCTAGCCTTCAGGCTAGGGCACCCCTAGGCTTTAGGCTCCCCTAGGCTAAGGCTAGGGCTCCCCTAGCCTTCAGGGTTGGGCACCCCTAGGCTTTAGGCTAGGGCTCCCCTAGGCTAAGGCTAGGGCTCCCCTAGCCTTCAGGCTAGGGCACCCCTAGGCTTTAGGCTCCCCTAGGCTAAGGCTAGGGCTCCCCTAGCCTTCAGGCTAGGGCACCCCTAGGCTTTAGGCTAGGGCTTCCCTAGGCTAAGGCTAGGGCTCCCCTAGCCTTCAGGCTAGGGCACCCCTAGGCTTTAGGCTCCCCTAGGCTAAGGCTAGGGCTCCCCTAGCCTTCAGGCTAGTGCACCCCTAGGCTTTAGGCTAGGGCTCCCCTAGGCTAAGGCTAGGGCTCCCCTAGCCTTCAGGCTAGGGCACCCCTAGGCTTTAGGCTCCCCTAGGCTAAGGCTAGCGCTCCCCTAGCCTTCAGGCTAGGGCACCCCTAGGCTTTAGGCTAGGGCTCCCCTAGGCTAAGGCTAGGGCTCCCCTAGCCTTCAGGCTAGGGCACCCCTAGGCTTTAGGCTCCCCTAGGCTAAGGCTAGGGCTCCCCTAGCCTTCAGGCTAGGGCACCCCTAGGCTTTAGGCTAGGGCTCCCCTAGGCTAAGGCTAGGGCTCCCCTAGCCTTCAGGCTAGGGCACCCCTAGGCTTTAGGCTCCCCTAGGCTAAGGCTAGGGCTCCCCTAGCCTTCAGGCTAGGGCACCCCTAGGCTTTAGGCTAGGGCTCCCCTAGGCTAAGGCTAGGGCTCCCCTAGCCTTCAGGCTAGGGCACCCCTAGGCTTTAGGCTCCCCTAGGCTAAGGCTAGGGCTCCCCTAGCCTTCAGGCTAGGGCACCCCTAGGCTTTAAGCTAGGGCTCCCCTAGGCTAAGGCTAGGGCTCCCCTAGCCTTCAGGCTAGGGCACCCCTAGGCTTTAGGCTCCCCTAGGCTAAGGCCAGGGCTGCCCTAGCCTTCAGGCTAGGGCACCCCTAGGCTTTAGGCTCCCCTAGGCTAAGGCCAGGGCTGACCTAGCCTTCAGGCTTGGGCACCCCTAGGCTTTAGGCTCCCCTAGGCTAAGGCCAGGGCTGCCCTAGCCTTCAGGCTAGGGCACCCCTAGGCTTTAGGCTCCCCTAGGCTAAGGCCAGGGCTGCCCTAGCCTTCAGGCTAGGGCACCCCTAGGCTTTAGGCTCCCCTAGGCTAAGGCCAGGGCTGCCCTAGCCTTCAGGCTAGGGCACCCCTAGGCTTTAGGCTCCCCTAGGCTAAGGCCAGGGCTGCCCTAGCCTTCAGGCTAGGGCACCCCTAGGCTTTAGGCTCCCCTAGGCTAAGGCCAGGGCTCCCCTAGCCTTCAGGCTAGGGCACCCCTAGGCTTTAGGCTCCCCTAGGCTAAGGCCAGGGCTCCCCTAGCCTTCAGGCTAGGGCACCCCTAGGCTTTAGGCTCCCCTAGGCTAAGGCCAGGGCTCCCCTAGCCTTCAGGCTAGGGCACCCCTAGGCTTTAGGCTCCCCTAGGCTAAGGCCAGGGCTCCCCTAGCCTTCAGGCTAGGGCACCCCTAGGATTTAGGCTCCCCTAGGCTAAGGCCAGGGCTCCCCTAGCCTTCAGGCTAGGGCACCCCTAGGCTTTAGGCTCCCCTAGGCTAAGGCCAGGGCTCCCCTAGCCTTCAGGCTAGGGCACCCCTAGGCTTTAGGCTCCCCTAGGCTAAGGCCAGGGCTCCCCTAGCCTTCAGGCTAGGGCACCCCTAGGCTTTAGGCTCCCCTAGGCTAAGGCCAGGGCTCCCCTAGCCTTCAGGCTAGGGCACCCCTAGGCTTTAGGCTCCCCTAGGCTAAGGCCAGGGCTCCCCTAGCCTTCAGGCTAGGGCACCCCTAGGCTTTAGGCTCCCCTAGGCTAAGGCCAGGGCTCCCCTAGCCTTCAGGCTAGGGCACCCCTAGGCTTTAGGCTCCCCTAGGCTAAGGCCAGGGCTCCCCTAGCCTTCAGGCTAGGGCACCCCTAGGCTTTAGGCTCCCCTAGGCTAAGGCCAGGGCTCCCCTAGCCTTCAGGCTAGGGCACCCCTAGGCTTTAGGCTCCCCTAGGCTAAGGCCAGGGCTCCCCTAGCCTTCAGGCTAGGGCAACCCTAGGCTTTAGGCTCCCCTAGGCTAAGGCCAGGGCTCCCCTAGCCTTCAGGCTAGGGCACCCCTAGGCTTTAGGCTCCCCTAGGCTAAGGCCAGGGCTCCCCTAGCCTTCAGGCTAGGGCACCCCTAGGATTTAGGCTCCCCTAGGCTAAGGCCAGGGCTCCCCTAGCCTTCAGGCTAGGGCACCCCTAGGCTTTAGGCTCCCCTAGGCTAAGGCCAGGGCTCCCCTAGCCTTCAGGCTAGGGCACCCCTAGGCTTTAGGCTCCCCTAGGCTAAGGCCAGGGCTCCCCTAGCCTTCAGGCTAGGGCACCCCTAGGCTTTAGGCTCCCCTAGGCTAAGGCCAGGGCTCCCCTAGCCTTCAGGCTAGGGCACCCCTAGGCTTTAGGCTCCCCTAGGCTAAGGCCAGGGCTCCCCTAGCCTTCAGGCTAGGGCACCCCTAGGCTTTAGGCTCCCCTAGGCTAAGGCCAGGGCTCCCCTAGCTTTCAGGCTAGGGCACCCCTAGGCTTTAGGCTCCCCTAGGCTAAGGCCAGGGCTCCCCTAGCCTTCAGGCTAGGGCACCCCTAGGCTTTAGGCTCCCCTAGGCTAAGTCTAGGGCTCCCCTAGCCTTCAGGCTAGGGCACCCCTAGGCTTTAGGCTCCCCTAGGCTAAGGCTAGGGCTCCCCTAGCCTTCAGGCTAGGGCACCCCTAGGCTTTAGGCTAGGGCTCCCCTAGGCTAAGGCTAGGGCTCCCCTAGCCTTCAGGCTAGGGCACCCCTAGGATTTAGGCTCCCCTAGGCTAAGGCCAGGGCTCCCCTAGCCTTCAGGCTAGGGCACCCCTAGGCTTTAGGCTAGGGCGCCCCTAGGCTAAGGCTAGGGCTCCCCTAGCCTTCAGGCTAGGGCACCCCTAGGCTTTAGGCTCCCCTAGGCTATGGCTAGGGCTCCCCTAGCCTTCAGGCTAGGGCACCCCTAGGCTTTAGGCTAGGGCTCCCCTAGGCTAAGGCTAGGGCTCCCCTAGCCTTCAGGCTAGGGCACCCCTAGGCTTTAGGCTCCCCTAGGCTAAGGCTAGGGCTCCCCTAGCCTTCAGGCTAGGGCACCCCTAGGCTTTAGGCTAGGGCTCCCCTAGGCTAAGGCTAGGGCTCCCCTAGCCTTCAGCCTAGGGCACCCCTAGGCTTTAGGCTCCCCTAGGCTAAGGCTAGGGCTCCCCTAGCCTTCAGGCTAGGGCACCCCTAGGCTTTAGGCGAGGGCTCCCCTAGGCTAAGGCTAGGGCTCCCCTAGCCTTCAGCCTAGGGCACCCCTAGGCTTTAGGCTCCCCTAGGCTAAGGCTAGGGCTCTCCTAGCCTTCAGGCTAGGGCACCGCTAGGCTTTAGGCTCCCCTAGGCTAAGGCCAGGGCTCCCCTAGCCTTCAGGCTAGGGCAACCCTAGGCTTTAGGCTAGGGCTTCCCTAGGCTAAGGCTAGGGCTCCCCTAGCCTTCAGGCTAGGGCACCCCAAGGCTTTAGGTTCCCCTAGGCTAAGGCTAGGGCTCCCCTAGCCTTCAGGCTAGGGCACCCCTAGGCTTTAGGCTAGGGCTTCCCTAGGCTAAGGCTAGGGCTCCCCTAGCCTTCAGGCTAGGGCACCCCTAGGCTTTAGGCTCCCCTAGACTAAGGCTAGGGCTCCCCTAGCCTTCAGGCTAGGGGACCCCTAGGCTTTAGGCTATGGCTTCCCTAGGCTAAGGCTAGGGCTCCCCTAGCCTTCAGGCTAGGGCACCCCTAGGCTTTAGGCTCCCCTAGGCTAAGGCTAGGGCTCCCCTAGCCTTCAGGCTAGGGCACCCCTAGGCTTTAGGCTCCCCTAGGCTAAGGCTAGGTCTCCCCTAGCCTTCAGGCTAGGGCACCCCTAGGCTTTAGGCTAGGGCTTCCCTAGGCTAAGGCTAGGGCTCTCCTAGACTTCAGGCTAGGGCACCCCTAGGCTTTAGGCTCCCCTAGGCTAAGGCTAGGGCTCCCCTAGCCTTCAGGCTAGGGCACCCCTAGGCTTTAGGCTAGGGCTTCCCTAGGCTAAGGCTAGGGCTCCCCTAGCCTTCAGGCTAGGGCACCCCTAGGCTTTAGGCTCCCCTAGGCTAAGGCTAGGGCTCCCCTAGCCTTCAGGCTAGGGCACCCCTAGGCTTTAGGCTAGGGCTTCCCTAGGCTAAGGCTAGGGCTCCCCTAGCCTTCAGGCTAGGGCACCCCTAGGCTTTAGGCTCCCCTAGGCTAAGGCTAGGGCTTCCCTAGCCTTCAGGCTAGGGCACCCCTAGGCTTTAGGCTAGGGCTTCCCTAGGCTAAGGCTAGGGCTCCCCTAGCCTTCAGGCTAGGGCATCCCTAGGCTTTAGGCTCCCCTAGGCTAAGGCTAGGGCTCCCCTAGCCTTCAGGCTAGGGCACCCCTAGGCTTTAGGCTAGGGCTTCCCTAGGCTAAGGCTAGGGCTCCCCTAGCCTTCAGGCTAGGGCACCCCTAGGCTTTAGGCTCCCCTAGGCTAAGGCTAGGGCTCCCCTAGCCTTCAGGCTAGGGCACCCCTAGGCTTTAGGCTAGGGCTCCCCTAGGCTAAGGCTAGGGCTCCCCTAGCCTTCAGGCTAGGGCACCCCTAGGCTTTAGGCTCCCCTAGGCTAAGTCTAGGGCTCCCCTAGCCTTCAGGCTAGGGCACCCCTAGGCTTTAGGCTCCCCTGGCTAAGGCTAGGGCTCCCCTAGCCTTCAGGCTAGGGCACCCCTAGGCTTTAGACTAGGGCTCCCCTAGGCTAAGGCTAGGGCTCCCCTAGCCTTCAGGCTAGGGCACCCCTAGGCTTTAGGCTCCCCTAGGCTAAGGCTAGGGCTCCCCTAGCCTTCAGGCTAGGGCACCCCTAGGCTTTAGGCTAGGGCTCCCCTAGGCTAAGGCTAGGGCTCCCCTAGCCTTCAGGCTAGGGCACCCCTAGGCTTTAGGCTCCCCTAGGCTAAGGCTAGGGCTCCCCTAGCCTTCAGGCTAGGGCACCCCTAGGCTTTAGGCTAGGGCTCCCCTAGGCTAAGGCTAGGGCTCCCCTAGCCTTCAGGCTAGGGCACCCCTAGGCTTTAGGCTCCCCTAGGCTAAGGCTAGGGCTCCCCTAGCCTTCAGGCTAGGGCACCCCTAGGCTTTAGGCTAGGGCTCCCCTAGGCTAAGGCTAGGGCTCCCCTAGCCTTCAGCCTAGGGCACCCCTAGGCTTTAGGCTCCCCTAGGCTAAGGCTAGGGCTCCCCTAGCCTTCAGGCTAGGGCACCCGTAGGCTTTAGGCGAGGGCTCCCCTAGGCTAAGGCTAGGGCTCCCCTAGCCTTCAGCCTAGGGCACCCCTAGGCTTTAGGCTCCCCTAGGCTAAGGCTAGGGCTCCCCTAGCCTTCAGGCTAGGGCACCCCTAGGCTTTAGGCTAGGGCTCCCCTAGGCTAAGGCTAGGGCTCCCCTAGCCTTCAGGCTAGGGCACCACTAGGCTTTAGGCTCCCCTAGGCTAAGGCTAGGGCTCCCCTAGCCTTCAGGCTAGGGCACCCCTAGGCTTTAGGCTAGGACTCCCCTAGGCTAAGGCTAGGGCTCCCCTAGCCTTCAGGCTAGGGCACCCCTAGGCTTTAGGCTCCCCTAGGCTAAGGCTAGGGCTCCCCTAGCCTTCAGGCTAGGGGACCCCTAGGCTTTAGGCTAGGGCTCCCCTAGGCTAAGGCTAGGGCTCCCCTAGCCTTCAGGCTAGGGCACCCCTAGGCTTTAGGCTCCCCTAGGCTAAGGCTAGGGCTCCCCTAGCCTTCAGGCTAGGGCACCCCTAGGCTTTAGGTTAGGGCTCCCCTAGGCTAAGGCTAGGGCTCCCCTAGCCTTCAGGCTAGGGCACCCCTAGGCTTTAGGCTCCCCTAGGCTAAGGCTAGGGCTCCCCTAGCCTTCAGGCTTGGGCACCCCTAGGCTTTAGGCTAGGGCTCCCCTAGGCTAAGGCTAGGGCTCCCCTAGCCTTCAGGCTAGGGCACCCCTAGGCTTTAGGCTCCCCTAGGCTAAGGCTAGGGCTCCCCTAGCCTTCAGGCTAGGGCACCCCTAGGCTTTAGGCTAGGGCTTCCCTAGGCTAAGGCTAGGGCTCCCCTAGCCTTCAGGCTAGGGCACCCCTAGGCTTTAGGCTCCCCTAGGCTAAGGCTAGGGCTCCCCTAGCCTTCAGGCTAGTGCACCCCTAGGCTTTAGGCTAGGGCTCCCCTAGGCTAAGTCTAGGGCTCCCCTAGCCTTCAGGCTAGGGCACCCCTAGGCTTTAGGCTCCCCTAGGCTAAGGCTAGGGCTCCCCTAGCCTTCAGGCTAGGGCACCCCTAGGCTTTAGGCTAGGGCTCCCCTAGGCTAAGGCTAGGGCTCCCCTAGCCTTCAGGCTAGGGCACCCCTAGGCTTTAGGCTCCCCTAGGCTAAGGCTAGGGCTCCCCTAGCCTTCAGGCTAGGGCACCCCTAGGCTTTAGGCTAGGGCTCCCCTAGGCTAAGGCTAGGGCTCCCCTAGCCTTCAGGCTAGGGCACCCCTAGGCTTTAGGCTCCCCTAGGCTAAGGCTAGGGCTCCCCTAGCCTTCAGGCTAGGGCACCCCTAGGCTTTAGGCTAGGGCTCCCCTAGGCTAAGGCTAGGGCTCCCCTAGCCTTCAGGCTAGGGCACCCCTAGGCTTTAGGCTCCCCTAGGCTAAGGCTAGGGCTCCCCTAGCCTTCAGGCTAGGGCACCCCTAGGCTTTAAGCTAGGGCTCCCCTAGGCTAAGGCTAGGGCTCCCCTAGCCTTCAGGCTAGGGCACCCCTAGGCTTTAGGCTCCCCTAGGCTAAGGCCAGGGCTGCCCTAGCCTTCAGGCTAGGGCACCCCTAGGCTTTAGGCTCCCCTAGGCTAAGGCCAGGGCTGACCTAGCCTTCAGGCTTGGGCACCCCTAGGCTTTAGGCTCCCCTAGGCTAAGGCCAGGGCTGCCCTAGCCTTCAGGCTAGGGCACCCCTAGGCTTTAGGCTCCCCTAGGCTAAGGCCAGGGCTGCCCTAGCCTTCAGGCTAGGGCACCCCTAGGCTTTAGGCTCCCCTAGGCTAAGGCCAGGGCTGCCCTAGCCTTCAGGCTAGGGCACCCCTAGGCTTTAGGCTCCCCTAGGCTAAGGCCAGGGCTCCCCTAGCCTTCAGGCTAGGGCACCCCTAGGCTTTAGGCTCCCCTAGGCTAAGGCCAGGGCTCCCCTAGCCTTCAGGCTAGGGCACCCCTAGGCTTTAGGCTCCCCTAGGCTAAGGCCAGGGCTCCCCTAGCCTTCAGGCTAGGGCACCCCTAGGCTTTAGGCTCCCCTAGGCTAAGGCCAGGGCTCCCCTAGCCTTCAGGCTAGGGCACCCCTAGGATTTAGGCTCCCCTAGGCTAAGGCCAGGGCTCCCCTAGCCTTCAGGCTAGGGCACCCCTAGGCTTTAGGCTCCCCTAGGCTAAGGCCAGGGCTCCCCTAGCCTTCAGGCTAGGGCACCCCTAGGCTTTAGGCTCCCCTAGGCTAAGGCCAGGGCTCCCCTAGCCTTCAGGCTAGGGCACCCCTAGGCATTAGGCTCCCCTAGGCTAAGGCCAGGGCTCCCCTAGCCTTCAGGCTAGGGCACCCCTAGGCTTTAGGCTCCCCTAGGCTAAGGCCAGGGCTCCCCTAGCCTTCAGGCTAGGGCACCCCTAGGCTTTAGGCTCCCCTAGGCTAAGGCCAGGGCTGCCCTAGCCTTCAGGCTAGGGCACCCCTAGGCTTTAGGCTCCCCTAGGCTAAGGCCAGGGCTGCCCTAGCGTTCAGGCTAGGGCACCCCTAGGCTTTCGGCTCGGGCTCCCCTAGGCTACGGCTAGGGCTGCCCTAGCCTTCAGGCTAGGGCACCCCTAGGCTTTCGGCTCGGGCTCCCCTAGGCTACGGCTAGGGCTCCCCTAGCCTTCAGGCTAGGGCACCCCTAGGCTTTCGGCTCGTTCTCCCCTAGGCTACGGCTAGGGCTCCCCTAGCCTTCAGGCTAGGGCACCCCTAGGCTTTCGGCTAGGGCTCTCCTAGGCTACGGCTAGGGCTCCCCTAGCCTTCAGGCTAGGGCACCCCTAGGCTTTCGGCTCGGGCTCCCCTAGGCCACGGCTAGGGCTCCCCTAGCCTTCAGGCTAGGGCACCCCTAGGCTTTCGGCTCGGGCTCCCCTAGGCTACGGCTAGGGCACCCCTAGCCTTCAGGCTAGGGCACCCCTAGGCTTTCGGCTCGGGCTCCCCTAGGCTATGGCTAGGGCTCCCCTAGCCTGCAGGCTCGGGCACCCCTAGGCTTTCGGCTCGGGCTCCCCTAGGCTACGGCTAGGGCTCCCCTAGCCTGCAGGCTAGGGCACCCCTAGGATTTTTGCTCGGGCTCCCCTAGGCTACGGCTAGGGCTCCCATAGCCTTCAGGCTACGGCACCCCTAGGCTTTCGGCTCGGGCTCCCCTAGGCCACGGCTAGGGCTCCCCTAGCCTTCAGGCTAGGGCTCCCCTAGGCTACGGCTAGGGCACCCCTAGCCTTCAGGCTAGGGCACCCCTAGGCTTTCGGCTCGGGCTCCCCTAGGCTACGGCTAGGGCTTCCCTAGCCTGCAGGCTAGGGCACCCCTAGGCTTTCGGCTCGGGCTCCCCTAGGCTACGGCTAGGGCTCCCCTAGCCTGCAGGCTAGGGCACCCCTAGGATTTCGGCTCGGGCTCCCCTAGGCTACGGCTAGGGCTCCCCTAGCCTGCAGGCTAGGGCACCCCTCGGCTTTCGGCTCGGGCTCCCCTAGCCTACGGCTAGGGCTCCCCTAGCCTTCAGGCTAGGGCACCCAAGGCTTTAGGCTAGGGCTCCCCTAGGCTAAGGCTAGGGCTCCCCTAGCCTTCAGGCTAGGGCACCCCTAGGCTTTAGGCTCCCCTAGGCTAAGGCCAGGGCTCCCCTAGCCTTCAGGCTAGGGCACCCCTAGGATTTAGGCTCCCCTAGGCTAAGGCCAGGGCTCCCCTAGCCTTCAGGCTAGGGCACCCCTAGGCTTTAGGCTCCCCTAGGCTAAGGCCAGGGCTCCCCTAGCCTTCAGGCTAGGGCACCCCTAGGCTTTAGGCTCCCCTAGGCTAAGGCCAGGGCTCCCCTAGCCTTCAGGCTAGGGCACCCCTAGGCATTAGGCTCCCCTAGGCTAAGGCCAGGGCTCCCCTAGCCTTCAGGCTAGGGCACCCCTAGGCTTTAGGCTCCCCTAGGCTAAGGCCAGGGCTCCCCTAGCCTTCAGGCTAGGGCACCCCTAGGCTTTAGGCTCCCCTAGGCTAAGGCCAGGGCTGCCCTAGCCTTCAGGCTAGGGCACCCCTAGGCTTTAGGCTCCCCTAGGCTAAGGCCAGGGCTGCCCTAGCGTTCAGGCTAGGGCACCCCTAGGCTTTCGGCTCGGGCTCCCCTAGGCTACGGCTAGGGCTGCCCTAGCCTTCAGGCTAGGGCACCCCTAGGCTTTCGGCTCGGGCTCCCCTAGGCTACGGCTAGGGCTCCCCTAGCCTTCAGGCTAGGGCACCCCTAGGCTTTCGGCTCGTTCTCCCCTAGGCTACGGCTAGGGCTCCCCTAGCCTTCAGGCTAGGGCACCCCTAGGCTTTCGGCTAGGGCTCTCCTAGGCTACGGCTAGGGCTCCCCTAGCCTTCAGGCTAGGGCACCCCTAGGCTTTCGGCTCGGGCTCCCCTAGGCCACGGCTAGGGCTCCCCTAGCCTTCAGGCTAGGGCACCCCTAGGCTTTCGGCTCGGGCTCCCCTAGGCTACGGCTAGGGCACCCCTAGCCTTCAGGCTAGGGCACCCCTAGGCTTTCGGCTCGGGCTCCCCTAGGCTATGGCTAGGGCTCCCCTAGCCTGCAGGCTCGGGCACCCCTAGGCTTTCGGCTCGGGCTCCCCTAGGCTACGGCTAGGGCTCCCCTAGCCTGCAGGCTAGGGCACCCCTAGGATTTTTGCTCGGGCTCCCCTAGGCTACGGCTAGGGCTCCCATAGTCTTCAGGCTACGGCACCCCTAGGCTTTCGGCTCGGGCTCCCCTAGGCCACGGCTAGGGCTCCCCTAGCCTGCAGGCTAGGGCACCCCTAGGATTTCGGCTCGGGCTCCCCTAGGCTACGGCTAGGGCTCCCCTAGCCTGCAGGCTAGGGCACCCCTCGGCTTTCGGCTCGGGCTCCCCTAGCCTACGGCTAGGGCTCCCCTAGCCTTCAGGCTAGGGCACCCAAGGCTTTAGGCTAGGGCTCCCCTAGGCTAAGGCTAGGGCTCCCCTAGCCTTCAGGCTAGGGCACCCCTAGGCTTTAGGCTCCCCTAGGCTAAGGCCAGGGCTCCCCTAGCCTTCAGGCTAGGGCACCCCTAGGATTTAGGCTCCCCTAGGCTAAGGCCAGGGCTCCCCTAGCCTTCAGGCTAGGGCACCCCTAGGCTTTAGGCTCCCCTAGGCTAAGGCCAGGGCTCCCCTAGCCTTCAGGCTAGGGCACCCCTAGGCTTTAGGCTCCCCTAGGCTAAGGCCAGGGCTCCCCTAGCCTTCAGGCTAGGGCACCCCTAGGCATTAGGCTCCCCTAGGCTAAGGCCAGGGCTCCCCTAGCCTTCAGGCTAGGGCACCCCTAGGCTTTAGGCTCCCCTAGGCTAAGGCCAGGGCTCCCCTAGCCTTCAGGCTAGGGCACCCCTAGGCTTTAGGCTCCCCTAGGCTAAGGCCAGGGCTGCCCTAGCCTTCAGGCTAGGGCACCCCTAGGCTTTAGGCTCCCCTAGGCTAAGGCCAGGGCTGCCCTAGCGTTCAGGCTAGGGCACCCCTAGGCTTTCGGCTCGGGCTCCCCTAGGCTACGGCTAGGGCTGCCCTAGCCTTCAGGCTAGGGCACCCCTAGGCTTTCGGCTCGGGCTCCCCTAGGCTACGGCTAGGGCTCCCCTAGCCTTCAGGCTAGGGCACCCCTAGGCTTTCGGCTCGTTCTCCCCTAGGCTACGGCTAGGGCTCCCCTAGCCTTCAGGCTAGGGCACCCCTAGGCTTTCGGCTAGGGCTCTCCTAGGCTACGGCTAGGGCTCCCCTAGCCTTCAGGCTAGGGCACCCCTAGGCTTTCGGCTCGGGCTCCCCTAGGCCACGGCTAGGGCTCCCCTAGCCTTCAGGCTAGGGCACCCCTAGGCTTTCGGCTCGGGCTCCCCTAGGCTACGGCTAGGGCACCCCTAGCCTTCAGGCTAGGGCACCCCTAGGCTTTCGGCTCGGGCTCCCCTAGGCTATGGCTAGGGCTCCCCTAGCCTGCAGGCTCGGGCACCCCTAGGCTTTCGGCTCGGGCTCCCCTAGGCTACGGCTAGGGCTCCCCTAGCCTGCAGGCTAGGGCACCCCTAGGATTTTTGCTCGGGCTCCCCTAGGCTACGGCTAGGGCTCCCATAGCCTTCAGGCTACGGCACCCCTAGGCTTTCGGCTCGGGCTCCCCTAGGCCACGGCTAGGGCTCCCCTAGCCTTCAGGCTAGGGCTCCCCTAGGCTACGGCTAGGGCACCCCTAGCCTTCAGGCTAGGGCACCCCTAGGCTTTCGGCTCGGGCTCCCCTAGGCTACGGCTAGGGCTTCCCTAGCCTGCAGGCTAGGGCACCCCTAGGCTTTCGGCTCGGGCTCCCCTAGGCTACGGCTAGGGCTCCCCTAGCCTGCAGGCTAGGGCACCCCTAGGATTTCGGCTCGGGCTCCCCTAGGCTACGGCTAGGGCTCCCCTAGCCTGCAGGCTAGGGCACCCCTCGGCTTTCGGCTCGGGCTCCCCTAGCCTACGGCTAGGGCTCCCCTAGCCTTCAGGCTAGGGCACCCAAGGCTTTAGGCTAGGGCTCCCCTAGGCTAAGGCTAGGGCTCCCCTAGCCTTCAGGCTAGGGCACCCCTAGGCTTTAGGCTCCCCTAGGCTAAGGCTAGGGCTCCCCTAGCCTTCAGGCTAGGGCAACCCTAGGCTTTAGGCTAGGGCTTCCCTAGGCTAAGGCTAGGGCTCCCCTAGCCTTCAGGCTAGGGCACCCCTAGGCTTTAGGCTCCCCTAGGCTAAGGCTAGGGCTCCCCTAGCCTTCAGGCTAGGGCACCCCTAGGCTTTAGGCTAGGGCTTCCCTAGGCTACGGCTAGGGCTCCCCTAGCCTTCAGGGTAGGGCACCCCTAGGCTTTAGGCTCCCCTAGGCTAAGGCTAGGGCTCCCCTAGCCTTCAGGCTAGGGCACCCCTAGGCTTTAGGCTAGGGCTTCCCTAGGCTAAGGCTAGGGCTCCCCTAGCCTTCAGGCTAGGGCACCTCTAGGATTTCGGCTCGGGCTCCCCTAGGCTACGGCTAGGGCTCCCCTAGCCTGCAGGCTAGGGCACCCCTCGGCTTTCGGCTCGGGCTCCCCTAGGCTACGGCTAGGGCTCCCCTAGCCTTCAGGCTAGGGCACCCAAGGCTTTAGGCTAGGGCTCCCCTAGGCTAAGGCTAGGGCTCCCCTAGCCTTCAGGCTAGGGCACCCCTAGGCTTTAGGCTAGGGCTTCCCTAGGCTACGGCTAGGGCTCCCCTAGCCTTCAGGCTAGGGCACCCCTAGGCTTTAGGCTCCCCTAGGCTAAGGCTAGGGCTCCCCTAGCCTTCAGGCTAGGGCACCCCTAGGCTTTAGGCTAGGGCTTCCCTAGGCTAAGGCTAGGGCTCCCCTAGCCTTCAGGCTAGGGCACCCCTAGGCTTTAGGCTCCCCTAGGCTAAGGCTAGGGCTCCCCTAGCCTTCAGGCTAGGGCACCCCTAGGCTTTAGGCTAGGGCTCCCCTAGGCTAAGGCTAGGGCTCCCCTAGCCTTCAGGCTAGGGCACCCCTAGGCTTTAGGCTCCCCTAGGCTAAGGCTAGGGCTTCCCTAGCCTTCAGGCTAGGGCACCCCTAGGCTTTAGGCTAGGGCTCCCCTAGGCTAAGGCTAGGGCTCCCCTAGCCTTCAGGCTAGGGCACCCCTAGGCTTTAGGCTCCCCTAGGCTAAGGCTAGGGCTCCCCTAGCCTTCAGGCTAGGGCACCCCTAGGCTTTAGGCTAGGGCTCCCCTAGGCTAAGGCTAGGGCTCCCCTAGCCTTCAGGCTAGGGCACCCCTAGGCTTTAGGCTCCCCTAGGCTAAGGCTAGGGCACCCCTAGCCTTCAGGCTAGGGCACCCCTAGGCTTTAGGCTAGGGCTCCCCTAGGCTAAGGCTAGGGCTTCCCTAGCCTTCAGCCTAGGGCACCCCTAGGCTTTAGGCTCCCCTAGGCTAAGGCTAGGGCTCCCCTAGCCTTCAGGCTAGGGCACCCCTAGGCTTTAGGCTAGGGCTCCCCTAGGCTAAGGCTAGGGCTCCCCTAGCCTTCAGGCTAGGGCACCCCTAGGCTTTAGGCTCCCCTAGGCTAAGGCTAGGGCTCCCCTAGCCTTCAGGCTAGGGCACCCCTAGGCTTTAGGCTAGGGCTCCCCTAGGCTAAGGCTAGGGCTCCCCTAGCCTTCAGGCTAGGGCACCCCTAGGCTTTAGGCTCCCCTAGGCTAAGGCTAGGGCTCCCCTAGCCTTCAGGCTAGGGCACCCCTAGGCTTTAGGCTAGGGCTCCCCTAGGCTAAGGCTAGGGCCCCCCTAGCCTTCAGGCTAGGGCACCCCTAGGCTTTAGGCTCCTCTAGGCTAAGGCTAGGGCTCCCCTAGCCTTCAGGCTAGGGCACCCCTAGGCTTTAGGCTAGGGCTCCCCTAGGCTAAGGCTAGGGCTCCCCTAGCCTTCAGGCTAGGGCACCCCTAGGCTTTAGGCTCCCCTAGGCTAAGGCTAGGGCTCCCCTAGCCTTCAGGCTAGGGCACCCCTAGGCTTTAGGCTAGGGCTCCCCTAGGCTAAGGCTAGGGCTCCCCTAGCCTTCAGGCTAGGGCACCCCTAGGCTTTAGGCTCCCCTAGGCTAAGGCTAGGGCTCCCCTAGCCTTCAGGCTAGGGCACCCCTAGGCTTTAGGCTAGGGCTCCCCTAGGCTAAGGCTAGGGCTCCCCTAGCCTTCAGGCTAGGGCACTCCTAGGCTTTAGGCTCCCCTAGGCTAAGGCTAGGGCTCCCCTAGCCTTCAGGCTAGGGCACCCCTAGGCTTTAGGCTAGGGCTCCCCTAGGCTAAGGCTAGGGCTCCCCTAGCCTTCAGGCTAGGGCACCCCTAGGCTTTAGGCTCCCCTAGGCTAAGGTTAGGGCTCCCCTAGCCTTCAGGCTAGGGCACCCCTAGGCTTTAGGCTAGGGCTCCCCTAGGCTAAGGCTAGGGCTCCCCTAGCCTTCAGGCTAGGGCACCCCTAGGCTTTAGGCTCCCCTAGGCTAAGGCTAGGGCTCCCCTAGCCTTCAGGCTAGGGCACCCCTAGGCTTTAGGCTAGGGCTCCCCTAGGCTAAGGCTAGGGCTCCCCTAGCCTTCAGGCTAGGGCACCCCTAAGCTTTAGGCTCCCCTAGGCTAAGGCTAGGGCTCCCCTAGCCTTCAGGCTAGGGCACCCCTAGGCTTTAGGCTAGGGCTCCCCTAGGCTAAGGCTAGGGCTCCCCTAGCCTTCAGGCTAGGGCACCCCTAGGCTTTAGGCTCCCCTAGGCTAAGGCTAGGGCTCCCCTAGCCTTCAGGCTAGGGCACCCCTAGGCTTTAGGCTAGGGCTCCCCTAGGCTAAGGCTAGGGCTCCCCTAGCCTTCAGGCTAGGGCACCCCTAGGCTTTAGGCTCCCCTAGGCTAAGGCTAGGGCTCTCCTAGCCTTCAGGCTAGGGCACCCCTAGGCTTTAGGCTAGGGCTCCCCTAGTCTAAGGCTAGGGCTCCCCTAGCCTTCAGGCTAGGGCACCCCTAGGCTTTAGGCTCCCCTAGGCTAAGGCTAGGGCTCCCCTAGCCTTCAGGCTAGGGCACCCCTAGGCTTTAGGCTCCCCTAGGCTAAGGCTAGGGCTCCCCTAGCCTTCAGGCTAGGGCACCCCTAGGCTTTAGGCTAGGATTCCCCTAGGCTAAGGCTAGGGCTCCCCTAGCCTTCAGGCTAGGGCACCCCTAGGCTTTAGGCTCCCCTAGGCTAAGGCTAGGGCTCCCCTAGCCTTCAGGCTAGGGCACCCCTAAGCTTTAGGATAGGGCTCCCCTAGGCTAAGGCTAGGGCTCCCCTAGCCTTCAGGCTAGGGCACCCCTAGGCTTTAGGCTCCCCTAGGCTAAGGCTAGGGCTCCCCTAGCCTTCAGGCTAGGGCACCCCTAGGCTTTAGGCTAGGGCTACCCTAGGCTAAGGCTAGGGCTCCCCTAGCCTTCAGGCTAGGGCACCCCTAGGCTTTAGGCTCCCCTAGGCTAAGGCTAGGGCTCCCCTAGCCTTCAGGCTAGGGCACCCCTAGGCTTTAGGCTAGGGCTCCCCTAGGCTAAGGCTAGGGCTCCCCTAGCCTTCAGGCTAGGGCACCCCTAGGCTTTAGGCTCCCCTAGGCTAAGGCTAGGGCTCCCCTAGCCTTCAGGCTAGGGCACCCCTAGGCTTTAGGCTCCCCTAGGCTAAGGCTAGGGCTCCCCTAGCATTCAGGCTAGGGCACCCCTAGGCTTTAGGCTCCCCTAGGCTAAGGCTAGGGCTCCCCTAGCCTTCAGGCTAGGGCACCCCTAGGCTTTAGGCTAGGGCTCCCCTAGGCTAAGGCTAGGGCTCCCCTAGCCTTCAGGCTAGGGCACCCCTAGGCTTTAGGCTCCCCTAGGCTAAGGCTAGGGCTCCCCTAGCCTTCAGGCTAGGGCACCCCTAGGCTTTAGGCTAGGGCCCCCCTAGGCTAAGGCTAGGGCTCCCCTAGCCTTCAGGCTAGGGCACCCCTAGGCTTTAGGCTCCCCTAGGCTAAGGCTAGGGCTCCCCTAGCCTTCAGGCTATGGCACCCCTAGGCTTTAGGCTAGGGCTCCCCTAGGCTAAGGCTAGGGCTCCCCTAACCTTCAGGCTAGGGCACCCCTAGGCTTTAGGCTCCCCTAGGCTAAGGCTAGGGCTCCCCTAGCCTTCAGGCTAGGGCACCCCTAGGCTTTAGGCTAGGGCTCCCCTAGGCTAAGGCTAGGGCTGCCCTAGCCTTCAGGCTAGGGCACCCCTAGGCTTTAGGCTCCCCTAGGCTAAGGCTAGGGCTCCCCTAGCCTTCAGGATAGGGCACCCCTAGGCTTTAGGCTCCCCTAGGCTAAGGCTAGGGCTGCCCTAGCCTTCAGGCTAGGGCACCCCTAGGCTTTAGGCTCCCCTAGGCTAAGGCTAGGGCACCCCTAGGCTTTAGGCTCCCCTAGGCTAAGGCTAGGGCTCCCCTAGCCTTCAGGCTAGGGCACCCCTAGGCTTTAGGCTAGGGATCCCCTAGGCTAAGGCTAGGGCTCCCCTAGCCTTCAGGCTAGGGCACCCCTAGGCTTTAGGCTAGGGCTCCCCTAGGCTAAGGCTAGGGCTCCCCTAACCTTCAGGCTAGGGCACCCCTAGGCTTTAGGCTCCCCTAGGCTAAGGCCAGGGCTCCCCTAGCCTTCAGGCTAGGGCACCCCTAGGCTTTAGGCTAGGGCTCCCCTAGGCTAAGGCTAGGGCTCCCCTAGCCTTCATGCTAGGGCACCCCTAGGCTTTAGGCTCCCCTAGGCTAAGGCTAGGGCTCCCCTAGCCTTCAGGCTAGGGCACCCCTAGGCTTTAGGCTAGGGCTTCCCTAGGCTAAGGCTAGGGCTCCCCTAGCCTTCAGGCTAGGGCACCCCTAGGCTTTAGGCTCCCCTAGGCTAAGGCTAGGACTCCCCTAGCCTTCAGGCTAGGGCACCCCTAGGCTTTAGGCTAGGGCTTCCCTAGGCTAAGGCTGGGCTCCCCTAGCCTTCAGGCTAGGGCACCCCTAGGCTTTAGGCTCCCCTAGGCTAAGGCTAGGGCTCCCCTAGCCTTCAGGCTAGGGCACCCCTAGGCTTTAGGCTAGGGCTTCCCTAGGCTAAGGCTAGGGCTCTCCTAGCCTTCAGGCTAGGGCACCCCTAGGCTTTAGGCTCCCCTAGGCTAAGGCTAGGGCTCCCCTAGCCTTCAGGCTAGGGCACCCCTAGGCTTTAGGCTAGGGCTTCCCTAGGCTAAGGCTAGGGCTCCCCTAGCCTTCAGGCTAGGGCACCCCTAGGCTTTAGGCTCCCCTAGGCTAAGGCTAGGGCTCCCCTAGCCTTCTGGCTAGGGCACCCCTAGGCTTTAGGCTAGGGCTTCCCTAGGCTAAGGCTGGGGCTCCCCTAGCCTTCAGGCTAGGGCACCCCTAGGCTTTAGGCTCCCCTAGGCTAAGGCTAGGGCTTCCCTACCCTTCAGACTAGGGCACCCCTAGGCTTTAGGCTAGGGCTTCCCTAGGCTAAGGCTAGGGCTCCCCTAGCCTTCAGGCCAGGGCACCCCTAGGCTTTAGGCTCCCCTAGGCTAAGGCTAGGGCTCCCCTAGCTTCAGGCTAGGGCACCCCTAGGCTTTAGGCTCCCCTAGGCTAAGGCTAGGGCTCCCCTAGCCTTCAGGCTAGGGCACCCCTAGGCTTTAGGCTAGGGCTCCCCTAGGCTAAGGCTAGGGCTTCCCTAGCCTTCAGCCTAGGGCACCCCTAGGCTTTAGGCTCCCCTAGGCTAAGGCTAGGGCTCCCCTAGCCTTCAGGCTAGGGCACCCCTAGGCTTTAGGCTAGGGCTCCCCTAGGCTAAGGCTAGGGCTCCCCTAGCCTTCAGGCTAGGGCACCCCTAGGCTTTAGGCTCCCCTAGGCTAAGGCTAGGGCTCCCCTAGCCTTCAGGCTAGGGCACCCCTAGGCTTTAGGCTAGGGCTCCCCTAGGCTAAGGCTAGGGCTCCCCTAGCCTTCAGGCTAGGGCACCCCTAGGCTTTAGGCTCCCCTAGGCTAAGGCTAGGGCTCCCCTAGCCTTCAGGCTAGGGCACCCCTAGGCTTTAGGCTCCCCTAGGCTAAGGCTAGGGCTCCCCTAGCCTTCAGGCTAGGGCACCCCTAGGCTTTAGGCTAGGGCTCCCCTAGGCTAAGACTAGGGCTCCCCTAGCCTTCAGGCTAGGGCACCCCTAGGCTTTAGGCTCCTCTAGGCTAAGGCTAGGGCTCCCCTAGCCTTCAGGCTAGGGCACCCCTAGGCTTTAGGCTAGGGCTCCCCTAGGCTAAGGCTAGAGCTCCCCTAGCCTTCAGGCTAGGGCACCCCTAGGCTTTAGGCTCCCCTAGGCTAAGGCTAGGGCTCCCCTAGCCTTCAGGCTAGGGCACCCCTAGGCTTTAGGCTAGGGCTCCCCTAGGCTAAGGCTAGGGCTCCCCTAGCCTTCAGGCTAGGGCACCCCTAGGCTTTAGGCTCCCCTAGGCTAAGGCTAGGGCTCCCCTAGCCTTCAGGCTAGGGCACCCCTAGGCTTTAGGCTAGGGCTCCCCTAGGCTAAGGCTAGGGCTCCCCTAGCCTTCAGGCTAGGGCACTCCTAGGCTTTAGGCTCCCCTAGGCTAAGGCTAGGTCTCCCCTAGCCTTCAGGCTAGGGCACCCCTAGGCTTTAGGCTAGGGCTCCCCTAGGCTAAGGCTAGGGCTCCCCTAGCCTTCAGGCTAGGGCACCCCTAGGCTTTAGGCTCCCCTAGGCTAAGGCTAGGGCTCCCCTAGCCTTCAGGCTAGGGCACCCCTAGGCTTTAGGCTAGGGCTCCCCTAGGCTAAGGCTAGGGCTCCCCTAGCCTTCAGGCTAGGGCACCCCTAGGCTTTAGGCTCCCTTAGGCTAAAGCTAGGGCTCCCCTAGCCTTCAGGCTAGGGCACCCCTAGGCTTTAGGCTAGGGCTCCCCTAGGCTAAGGCTAGGGCTCCCCTAGCCTTCAGGCTTGGGCACCCCTAGGCTTTAGGCTCCCCTAGGCTAAGGCTAGGGCTCCCCTAGCCTTCAGGCTAGGGCACCCCTAGGCTTTAGGCTAGGGCTCCCCTAGGCTAAGGCTAGGGCTCCCCTAGCCTTCAGGCTAGGGCACCCCTAGGCTTTAGGCTCCCCTAGGCTAAGGCTAGGGCTCCCCTAGCCTTCAGGCTAGGGCACCCCTAGGCTTTAGGCTAGGGCTCCCCTAGGCTAAGGCTAGGGCTCCCCTAGCCTTCAGGCTAGGGCACCCCTAGGCTTTAGGCTCCCCTAGGCTAAGGCTAGGGCTCTCCTAGCCTTCAGGCTAGGGCACCCCTAGGCTTTAGGCTAGGGCTCCCCTAGGCTAAGGCTAGGGCTCCCCTAGCCTTCAGGCTAGGGCACCCCTAGGCTTTAGGCTCCCCTAGGCTAAGGCTAGGGCTCCCCTAGCCTTCAGGCTAGGGCACCCCTAGGCTTTAGGCTCCCCTAGGCTAAGGCTAGGGCTCCCCTAGCCTTCAGGCTAAGGCACCCCTAGGCTTTAGGCTAGGGCTCCCCTAGGCTAAGGCTAGGGCTCCCCTAGCCTTCAGGCTAGGGCACCCCTAGGCTTTAGGCTCCCCTAGGCTAAGGCTAGGGCTCCCCTAGCCTTCAGGCTAGGGCACCCCTAAGCTTTAGGCTAGGGCTCCCCTAGGCTAAGGCTAGGGCTCCCCTAGCCTTCAGGCTAGGGCACCCCTAGGCTTTAGGCTCCCCTAGGCTAAGGCTAGGGCTCCCCTAGCCTTCAGGCTAGGGCACCCCTAGGCTTTAGGCTAGGGCTCCCCTAGGCTAAGGCTAGGGCTCCCCTAGCCTTAAGGTTAGGGCACCCCTAGGCTTTAGGCTCCCCTAGGCTAAGGCTAGGGCTCCCCTAGCCTTCAGGCTAGGGCACCCCTAGGCTTTAGGCTAGGGCTCCCCTAGGCTAAGGCTAGGGCTCCCCTAGCCTTCAGGCTAGGGCACCCCTAGGCTTTAGGCTCCCCTAGGCTAAGGCTAGGGCTCCCCTAGCCTTCAGGCTAGGGCACCCCTAGGCTTTAGGCTAGGGCGCCCCTAGGCTAAGGCTAGGGCTCCCCTAGCCTTCAGGCTAGGGCACCCCTAGGCTTTAGGCTCCCCTAGGCTAAGGCTAGGGCTCCCCTAGCCTTCAGGCTAGGGCACCCCTACGCTTTAGGCTCCCCTAGGCTAAGGCTAGGGCTCCCCTAGCCTTCAGGCTAGGGCACCCCTAGGCTTTAGGCTAGGGCTCCCCTAGGCTAAGGCTAGGGCTCCCCTAGTCTTCAGGCTAGGGCACCCCTAGGCTTTAGGCTCCCCTAGGCTAAGCTAGGGCTCCCCTAGCCTTCAGGCTAGGGCACCCCTAGGCTTTAGGCTAGGGCCCCCCTAGGCTAAGGCTAGGGCTCCCCTAGCCTTCAGGCTAGGGCACCCCTAGGCTTTAGGCTCCCCTAGGCTAAGGCTAGGGCTCCCCTAGCCTTCAGGCTATGGCACCCCTAGGCATTAGGCTAGGGCTCCCCTAGGCTAAGGCTAGGGCTCCCCTAGCCTTCAGGCTAGGGCACCCCTAGGCTTTAGGCTCCCCTAGGCTAAGGCTAGGGCTCCCCTAGCCTTCAGGCTAGGGCACCCCTAGGCTTTAGGCTCCCCTAGGCTAAGGCTTGGGCTCCCCTAGCCTTCAGGCTAGGGCACCCCTAGGCTTTAGGCTCCCCTAGGCTAAGGCTAGGGCTCCCCTAGCCTTCAGGATAGGGCACCCCTAGGCTTTAGGCTCCCCTAGGCTAAGGCTAGGGCTGCCCTAGCCTTCAGGCTAGGGCACCCCTAGGCTTTAGGCTCCCCTAGGCTAAGGCTAGGGCACCCCTAGGCTTTAGGCTCCCCTAGGCTAAGGCTAGGGCTGCCCTAGCCTTCAGGCTAGGGCACCCCTAGGCTTTAGGCTCCCCTAGGCTAAGGCCACGGCTGCCCTAGCCTTCAGGCTAGGGCACCCCTAGGCTTTAGGCTCCCCTAGGCTAAGGCCAGGGCTGCCCTAGCCTTCAGGCTAGGGAACCCCTAGGCTTTAGGCTCCCCTAGGCTAAGGCCAGGGCTGCCCTAGCCTTCAGGCTATGGCACCCCTAGGCTTAAGGCTCCCCTAGGCTAAGGCCAGGGCTGCCCTAGCCTTCAGGCTAGGGCACCCCTAGGCTTTAGGCTCCCCTAGGCTAAGGCCAGGGCTCCCCTAGCCTTCATGCTAGGGCACCCCTAGGCTTTAGGCTAGGGCTCCCCTAGGCTAAGGTAGGGCTCCCCTAGCCTTCAGGCTAGGGCACCCCTAGGCTTTAGGCTCCCCTAGGCTAAGGCTAGGGCTCCCCTAGCCTTCAGGCTAGGGCACCCCTAGGCTTTAGGCTAGGGCTCCCCTAGGCTAAGACTAGGGCTCCCCTAGCCTTCAGGCTAGGGCACCCCTAGGCTTTAGGCTCCTCTAGGCTAAGGCTAGGGCTCCCCTAGCCTTCAGGCTAGGGCACCCCTAGGCTTTAGGCTAGGACTCCCCTAGGCTAAGGCTAGGGCTCCCCTAGCCTTCAGGCTAGGGCACCCCTAGGCTTTAGGCTCCCCTAGGCTAAGGCTAGGGCTCCCCTAGCCTTCAGGCTAGGGCACCCCTAGGCTTTAGGCTAGGGCTCCCCTAGGCTAAGGCTAGGGCTCCCCTAGCCTTCAGGCTAGGGCACCCCTAGGCTTTAGGCTCCCCTAGGCTAAGGCTAGGGCTCCCCTAGCCTTCAGGCTAGGGCACCCCTAGGCTTTAGGCTAGGGCTCCCCTAGGCTAAGGCTAGGGCTCCCCTAGCCTTCAGGCTAGGGCACTCCTAGGCTTTAGGCTCCCCTAGGCTAAGGCTAGGGCTCCCCTAGCCTTCAGGCTAGGGCACCCCTAGGCTTTAGGCTAGGGCTCCCCTAGGCTAAGGCTAGGGCTCCCCTAGCCTTCAGGCTAGGGCACCCCTAGGCTTTAGGCTCCCCTAGGCTAAGGCTAGGGCTCCCCTAGCCTTCAGGCTAGGGCACCCCTAGGCTTTAGGCTAGGGCTCCCCTAGGCTAAGGCTAGGGCTCCCCTAGCCTTCAGGCTAGGGCACCCCTAGGCTTTAGGCTCCCCTAGGCTAAGGCTAGGGCTCCCCTAGCCTTCAGGCTAGGGCACCCCTAGGCTTTAGGCTAGGGCTCCCCTAGGCTAAGGCTAGGGCTCCCCTAGCCTTCAGGCTAGGGCACCTCTAGGCTTTAGGCTCCCCTAGGCTAAGGCTAGGGCTCCCCTAGCCTTCAGGCTAGGGCACCCCTAGGCTTTAGGCTAGGGCTCCCCTAGGCTAAGGCTAGGGCTCCCCTAGCCTTCAGGCTAGGGCACCCCTAGGCTTTAGGCTCCCCTAGGCTAAGGCTAGGGCTCTCCTAGCCTTCAGGCTAGGGCACCCCTAGGCTTTAGGATAGGGCTCCCCTAGGCTAAGGCTAGGGCTCCCCTAGCCTTCAGGCTAGGGCACCCCTAGGCTTTAGGCTCCCCTAGGCTAAGGCTAGGGCTCCCCTAGCCTTCAGGCTAGGGCACCCCTAGGCTTTAGGCTCCCCTAGGCTAAGGCTAGGGCTCCCCTAGCCTTCAGGCTAGGGCACCCCTAGGCTTTAGGCTCCCCTAGGCTAAGGCTAGGGCTCCCCTAGCCTTCAGGCTAGGGCACCCCTAGGCTTTAGGCTAGGGCTCCCCTAGGCTAAGGCTAGGGCTCCCCTAGCCTTCAGGCTAGGGCACCCCTAGGCTTTAGGCTCCCCTAGGCTAAGGCTAGGGCTCCCCTAGCCTTCAGGCTAGGGCACCCCTAAGCTTTAGGCTAGGGCTCCCCTAGGCTAAGGCTAGGGCTCCCCTAGCCTTCAGGCTAGGGCACCCCTAGGCTTTAGGCTCCCCTAGGCTAAGGCTAGGGCTCCCCTAGCCTTCAGGCTAGGGCACCCCTAGGCTTTAGGCTAGGGCTCCCCTAGGCTAAGGCTAGGGCTCCCCTAGCCTTCAGGCTAGGGCACCCCTAGGCTTTAGGCTCCCCTAGGCTAAGGCTAGGGCTCCCCTAGCCTTCAGGCTAGGGCACCCCTAGGCTTTAGGCTCCCCTAGGCTAAGGCTAGGGCTCCCCTAGCCTTCAGGCTAGGGCACCCCTAGGCTTTAGGCTAGGGCTCCCCTAGGCTAAGGCTAGGGCTCCCCTAGCCTCAGGCTAGGGCACCCCTAGGCTTTAGGCTCCCCTAGGCTAAGGCTAGGGATCCCCTAGCCTTCAGGCTAGGGCACCCCTAGGCTTTAGGCTAGGGCTCCCCTAGGCTAAGGCTAGGGCTCCCCTAGCCTTCAGGCTAGGGCACCCCTAGGCTTTAGGCTCCCCTAGGCTAAGGCTAGGGCTCCCCTAGCCTTCAGGCTAGGGCACCCCTAGGCTTTAGGCTCCCCTAGGCTAAGGCTAGGGCTCCCCTAGCCTTCAGGCTAGGGCACCCCTAGGCTTTAGACTAGGGCTCCCCTAGGCTAAGGCTAGGGCTCCCCTAGCCTTCAGGCTAGGGCACCCCTAGGCTTTAGGCTCCCCTAGGCTAAGGCTAGGGCTCCCCTAGCCTTCAGGCTAGGGCACCCCTAGGCTTTAGGCTAGGGCTCCCCTAGGCTAAGGCTAGGGCTCCCCTAGCCTTCAGGCTAGGGCACCCCTAGGCTTTAGGCTCCCCTAGGCTAAGGCTAGGGCTCCCCTAGCCTTCAGGCTAGGGCACCCCTAGGCTTTAGGCTAGGGCTCCCCTAGGCTAAGGCTAGGGCTCCCCTAGCCTTCAGGCTAGGGCACTCCTAGGCTTTAGGCTCCCCTAGGCTAAGGCTAGGGCTCCCCTAGCCTTCAGGCTAGGGCACCCCTAGGCTTTAGGCTAGGGCTCCCCTAGGCTAAGGCTAGGGCTCCCCTAGCCTTCAGGCTAGGGCACCCCTAGGCTTTAGGCTCCCCTAGGCTAAGGCTAGGGCTCCCCTAGCCTTCAGGCTAGGGCACCCCTAGGCTTTAGGCTAGGGCTCCCCTAGGCTAAGGCTAGGGCTCCCCTAGCCTTCAGGCTAGGGCACCCCTAGGCTTTAGGCTCCCCTAGGCTAAGGCTAGGGCTCCCCTAGCCTTCAGGCTAGGGCACCCCTAGGCTTTAGGCTAGGGCTCCCCTAGGCTAAGGCTAGGGCTCCCCTAGCCTTCAGGCTAGGGCACCTCTAGGCTTTAGGCTCCCCTAGGCTAAGGCTAGGGCTCCCCTAGCCTTCAGGCTAGGGCACCCCTAGGCTTTAGGCTAGGGCTCCCCTAGGCTAAGGCTAGGGCTCCCCTAGCCTTCAGGCTAGGGCACCCCTAGGCTTTAGGCTCCCCTAGGCTAAGGCTAGGGCTCTCCTAGCCTTCAGGCTAGGGCACCCCTAGGCTTTAGGATAGGGCTCCCCTAGGCTAAGGCTAGGGCTCCCCTAGCCTTCAGGCTAGGGCACCCCTAGGCTTTAGGCTCCCCTAGGCTAAGGCTAGGGCTCCCCTAGCCTTCAGGCTAGGGCACCCCTAGGCTTTAGGCTCCCCTAGGCTAAGGCTAGGGCTCCCCTAGCCTTCAGGCTAGGGCACCCCTAGGCTTTAGGCTCCCCTAGGCTAAGGCTAGGGCTCCCCTAGCCTTCAGGCTAGGGCACCCCTAGGCTTTAGGCTAGGGCTCCCCTAGGCTAAGGCTAGGGCTCCCCTAGCCTTCAGGCTAGGGCACCCCTAGGCTTTAGGCTCCCCTAGGCTAAGGCTAGGGCTCCCCTAGCCTTCAGGCTAGGGCACCCCTAAGCTTTAGGCTAGGGCTCCCCTAGGCTAAGGCTAGGGCTCCCCTAGCCTTCAGGCTAGGGCACCCCTAGGCTTTAGGCTCCCCTAGGCTAAGGCTAGGGCTCCCCTAGCCTTCAGGCTAGGGCACCCCTAGGCTTTAGGCTAGGGCTCCCCTAGGCTAAGGCTAGGGCTCCCCTAGCCTTCAGGCTAGGGCACCCCTAGGCTTTAGGCTCCCCTAGGCTAAGGCTAGGGCTCCCCTAGCCTTCAGGCTAGGGCACCCCTAGGCTTTAGGCTCCCCTAGGCTAAGGCTAGGGCTCCCCTAGCCTTCAGGCTAGGGCACCCCTAGGCTTTAGGCTAGGGCTCCCCTAGGCTAAGGCTAGGGCTCCCCTAGCCTCAGGCTAGGGCACCCCTAGGCTTTAGGCTCCCCTAGGCTAAGGCTAGGGATCCCCTAGCCTTCAGGCTAGGGCACCCCTAGGCTTTAGGCTAGGGCTCCCCTAGGCTAAGGCTAGGGCTCCCCTAGCCTTCAGGCTAGGTCACCCCTAGGCTTTAGGCTCCCCTAGGCTAAGGCTAGGGCTCCCCTAGCCTTCAGGCTAGGGCACCCCTAGGCTTTAGGCTCCCCTAGGCTAAGGCTAGGGCTCCCCTAGCCTTCAGGCTAGGGCACCCCTAGGCTTTAGACTAGGGCTCCCCTAGGCTAAGGCTAGGGCTCCCCTAGCCTTCAGGCTAGGGCACCCCTAGGCTTTAGGCTCCCCTAGGCTAAGGCTAGGGCTCCCCTAGCCTTCAGGCTATGGCACCCCTAGGCTTTAGGCTAGGGCTCCCCTAGGCTAAGGCTAGGGCTCCCCTAGCCTTCAGGCTAGGGCACCCCTAGGCTTTAGGCTCCCCTAGGCTAAGGCTAGGGCTCCCCTAGCCTTCAGGCTAGGGCACCCCTAGGCTTTAGGCTCCCCTAGGCTAAGGCTAGGGCTGCCCTAGCCTTCAGGCTAGGGCACCCCTAGGTTTTAGGCTCCCCTAGGCTAAGGCTAGGGCTCCCCTAGCCTTCAGGATAGGGCACCCCTAGGCTTTAGGCTCCCCTAGGCTAAGGCTAGGGCTGCCCTAGCCTTCAGGCTAGGGTACCCCTAGGCTTTAGGCTCCCCTAGGCTAAGGCTAGGGCACCCCTAGGCTTTAGGCTCCCCTAGGCTAAGGCTAGGGCTGCCCTAGCCTTCAGGCTAGGGCACCCCTAGGCTTTAGGCTCCCCTAGGCTAAGGCCACGGCTGCCCTAGCCTTCAGGCTAGGGCACCCCTAGGCTTTAGGCTCCCCTAGGCTAAGGCCAGGGCTGCCCTAGCCTTCAGGCTAGGGCACCCCTAGGCTTTAGGCTCCCCTAGGCTAAGGCCAGGGCTGCCCTAGCCTTCAGGCTATGGCACCCCTAGGCTTTAGGCTCCCCTAGGCTAAGGCCAGGGCTGCCCTAGCCTTCAGGCTAGGGCACCCCTAGGCTTTAGGCTAGGGATCCCCTAGGCTAAGGCTAGGGCTTCCCTAGCCTTCAGGCTAGGGCACCCCTAGGCTTTAGGCTCCCCTAGGCTAAGGCTAGGGCTCCCCTAGCCTTCAGGCTAGGGCACCCCTAGGCTTTAGGCTAGGGCTCCCCTAGGCTAAGGCTAGGGCTCCCCTAGCCTTCAGGCTAGGGCACCCCTAGGCTTTAGGCTCCCCTAGGCTAAGGCCAGGGCTCCCCTAGCCTTCAGGCTAGGGCATCCCCAGGCTTTAGGCTAGGGCTTCCCTAGGCTAAGGCTAGGGCTCCCCTAGCCTTCAGGCTAGGGCACGCCTAGGCTTTAGGCTCCCCTAGGCTAAGGCTAGGGCTCCCCTAGACTTCAGGCTAGGGCACCCCTAGGCTTTAGGCTAGGGCTTCCCTAGGCTAAGTCTAGGGCTCCCCTAGCCTTCAGGCTAGGGCACCCCTAGGCTTTAGGCTCCCCTAGGCTAAGGCTAGGGCTCCCCTAGCCTTCAGGCTAGGGCACCCGTAGGCTTTAGGCTCCCCTAGGCTAAGGCTAGGGCTCCCGTAGCCTTCAGGCTAGGGCACCCCTAGGCTTTAGGCTAGGGCTTCCCTAGGCTAAGGCTAGGGCTCTCCTAGCCTTCAGGCTAGGGCACCCCTAGGCTTTAGGCTCCCCTAGGCTAAGGCTAGGGCTCCCCTAGCCTTCAGGCTAGGGCACCCCTAGGCTTTAGGCTAGGGCTTCCCTAGGCTAAGGCTAGGGCTCCCCTAGCCTTCAGGCTAGGGCACCCCTAGGCTTTAGGCTCCCCTAGGCTAAGGCTAGGGCTCCCCTAGCCTTCTGGCTAGGGCACCCCTAGGCTTTAGGCTAGGGCTTCCCTAGGCTAAGGCTGGGGCTCCCCTAGCCTTCAGGCTAGGGCACCCCTAGGCTTTAGGCTCCCTTAGGCTAAGGCTAGGGCTTCCCTAGCCTTCAGGCTAGGGCACCCCTAGGCTTTAGGCTAGGGCTTCCCTAGGCTAAGGCTAGGGCTCCCCTAGCCTTCAGGCTAGGGCACCCCTAGGCTTTAGGCTCCCCTAGGCTAAGGCTAGGGCTCCCCTAGCTTCAGGCTAGGGCACCCCTAGGCTTTAGGCTCCCCTAGGGTAAGGCTAGGGCTCCCCTAGCCTTCAGGCTAGGGCACCCCTAGGCTTTAGGCTCCCCTAGGCTAAGGCCAGGGCTCCCCTAGCCTTCAGGCTAGGGCACCCCTAGGCTTTAGGCTAGGGCTCCCCTAGGCTAAGGCTAGGGCTCCCCTAGCCTTCAGGCTAGGGCACCCCTAGGCTTTAGGCTCCCCTAGGCTAAGGCTAGGGCTGCCCTAGCCTTCAGGCTAGGGCACCCCTAGGCTTTAGGCTCCCCTAGGCTAAGGCTAGGGCACCCCTAGGCTTTAGGCTCCCCTAGGCTAAGGCTAGGGCTCCCCTAGCCTTCAGGCTAGGGCACCCCTAGGCTTTAGGCTAGGGATCCCCTAGGCTAAGGCTAGGGCTCCCCTAGCCTTCAGGCTAGGGCACCCCTAGGCTTTAGGGTCCCCTAGGCTAAGGCTAGGGCTCCCCTAGCCTTCAGGCTAGGGCACCCCTAGGCTTTAGGCTAGGGCTCCCCTAGGCTAAGGCTAGGGCTCCCATAGCCTTCAGGCTAGGGCACACCTAGGCTTTAGGCTCCCCTAGGCTAAGGCCAGGGCTCCCCTAGCCTTCAGGCTAGGGCACCCCTAGGCTTTAGGCTAGGGCTTCCCTAGGCTAAGGCTAGGGCTCCCCTAGCCTTCAGGCTAGGGCACCCCTAGGCTTTAGGCTCCCCTAGGCTAAGGCTAGGGCTCCCCTAGCCTTCAGGCTAGGGCACCCCTAGGCTTTAGGCTAGGGTTTCCCTAGGCTAAGGCTAGGGCTCCCCTAGCCTTCAGGCTAGGGCACCCCTAGGCTTTAGGCTCCCCTAGGCTAAGGCTAGGGCTCCCCTAGCCTTCAGGCTAGGGCACCCCTAGGTTTTAGGCTAGGGCTTCCCTAGGCTAAGGCTAGGGCTCCCCTAGCCTTCAGGCTAGGGCACCCCTAGGCTTTAGGCTCCCCTAGGCTAAGGCTAGGGCTCCCCTAGCCTTCAGGCTAGGGCACCCCTAGGCTTTAGGCTAGGGCTTCCCTAGGCTAAGGCTAGGGCTCTCCTAGCCTTCAGGCTAGGGCACCCCTAGGCTTTAGGCTCCCCTAGGCTAAGGCTAGGGCTCCCCTAGCCTTCAGGCTAGGGCACCCCTAGGCTTTAGGCTAGGGCTTCCCTAGGCTAAGGCTAGGGCTCCCCTAGCCTTCAGGCTAGGGCACCCCTAGGCTTTAGGCTACCCTAGGCTAAGGCTAGGGCTCCCCTAGCCTTCTGGCTAGGGCACCCCTAGGCTTTAGGCTAGGGCTTCCCTAGGCTAAGGCTGGGGCTCCCCTAGCCTTCAGGCTAGGGCACCCCTAGGCTTTAGGCTCCCCTAGGCTAAGGCTAGGGCTTCCCTATCCTTCAGGCTAGGGCACCCCTAGGCTTTAGGCTAGGGCTTCCCGAGGCTAAGGCTAGGGCTCCCCTAGCCTTCAGGCTAGGGCACCCCTAGGCTTTAGGCTCCCCTAGGCTAAGGCTAGGGCTCTCCTAGCTTCAGGCTAGGGCACCCCTAGGCTTTAGGCTCCCCTAGGGTAAGGCTAGGGCTCCCCTAGCCTTCAGGCTAGGGCACCCCTAGGCTTTAGGCTAGGGCTTCCCTAGGCTAAGGCTAGGGCTCCCCTAGCCTTCAGGCTAGGGCACCCCTAGGCTTTAGGCTCCCCTAGGCTAAGGCTAGGGCTCCCCTAGCCTTCAGGCTAGGGCACCCCTAGGCTTTAGGCTCCCCTAGGCTAAGGCTAGGGCTCCCCTAGCCTTCAGGCTAGGGCACCCCTAGGCTTTAGGCTAGGGCCCCCCTAGGCTAAGGCTAGGGCTCCCCTAGCCTTCAGGCTAGGGCACCCCTAGGCTTTAGGCTCCCCTAGGCTAAGGCTAGGGCTCCCCTAGCCTTCAGGCTATGGCACCCCTAGGCTTTAGGCTAGGGCTCCCCTAGGCTAAGGCTAGGGCTCCCCTAGCCTTCAGGCTAGGGCACCCCTAGGCTTTAGGCTCCCCTAGGCTAAGGCTAGGGCTCCCCTAGCCTTCAGGCTAGGGCACCCCTAGGCTTTAGGCTCCCCTAGGCTAAGGCTAGGGCTCCCCTAGCCTTCAGGCTAGGGCACCCCTAGGCTTTAGGCTCCCCTAGGCTAAGGCTAGGGCACCCCTAGGCTTTAGGCTCCCCTAGGCTAAGGCTAGGGCTGCCCTAGCCTTCAGGCTAGGGCACCCCTAGGCTTTAGGCTCCCCTAGGCTAAGGCCACGGCTGCCCTAGCCTTCAGGCTAGGGCACCCCTAGGCTTTAGGCTCCCCTAGGCTAAAGCCACGGCTGCCCTAGCCTTCAGGCTAGGGCACCCCTAGGCTTTAGGCTCCCCTAGGCTAAGGCCAGGGCTCCCCTAGCCTTCAGGCTAGGGCACCCCTAGGCGTTAGGCTCCCCTAGGCTAAGGCCAGGGCTGCCCTAGCCTTCAGGCTAGGGCACCCCTAGGCTTTAGGCTCCCCTAGGCTAAGGCCAGGGCTCCCCTAGCCTTCAGGCTAGGGCACCCCTAGGCTTTAGGCTAGGGCTCCCCTAGGCTAAGGCTAGGGCTCCCCTAGCCTTCAGGCTAGGGCACCCCTAGGCTTTAGGCTCCCCTAGGCTAAGGCTAGGGCTCCCCTAGCCTTCAGGATAGGGCACCCCTAGGCTTTAGGCTCCCCTAGGCTAAGGCTAGGGCTGCCCTAGCCTTCAGGCTAGGGCACCCCTAGGCTTTAGGCTCCCCTAGGCTAAGGCTAGGGCACCCCTAGGCTTTAGGCTCCCCTAGGCTAAGGCTAGGGCTCCCCTAGCCTTCAGGCTAGGGCACCCCTAGGCTTTAGGCTAGGGATCCCCTAGGCTAAGGCTAGGGCTCCCCTAGCCTTCAGGCTAGGGCACCCCTAGGCTTTAGGCTCCCCTAGGCTAAGGCTAGGGCTCCCCTAGCCTTCAGGCTAGGGCACCCCTAGGCTTTAGGCTAGGGCTCCCCTAGGCTAAGGCTAGGGCTCCCCTAGCCTTCAGGCTAGGGCACCCCTAGGCTTTAGGCTCCCCTAGGCTAAGGCCAGGGCTCCCCTAGCCTTCAGGCTAGGGCACCCCTAGGCTTTAGGCTCCCCTAGGCTAAGGCCAGGGCTCCCCTAGCCTTCAGGCTAGGGCACCCCTAGGCTTTAGGCTAGGGCTTCCCTAGGCTAAGGCTAGGGCTCCCCTAGCCTTCAGGCTAGGGCACCCCTAGGCTTTAGGCTCCCCTAGGCTAAGGCTAGGGCTCCCCTAGCCTTCAGGCTAGGGCACCCCTAGGCTTTAGGCTAGGGCTTCCCTAGGCTAAGGCTAGGGCTCCCCTAGCCTTCAGGCTAGGGCACCCCTAGGCTTTAGGCTCCCCTAGGCTAAGGCTAGGGCTCCCCTAGCCTTCAGGCTAGGGCACCCCTAGGCTTTAGGCTAGGGCTTCCCTAGGCTAAGGCTAGGGCTCCCCTAGCCTTCAGGCTAGGGCACCCCTAGGCTTTAGGCTCCCCTAGGCTAAGGCTAGGGCTCCCCTAGCCTTCAGGCTAGGGCACCCCTAGGCTTTAGGCTAGGGCTTCCCTAGGCTAAGGCTAGGGCTCTCCTAGCCTTCAGGCTAGGGCACCCCTAGGCTTTAGGCTCCCCTAGGCTAAGGCTAGGGCTCCCCTAGCCTTCAGGCTAGGGCACCCCTAGGCTTTAGGCTAGGGCTTCCCTAGGCTAAGGCTAGGGCTCCCCTAGCCTTCAGGCTAGGGCACCCCTAGGCTTTAGGCTCCCCTAGGCTAAGGCTAGGGCTCCCCTAGCCTTCTGGCTAGGGCACCCCTAGGCTTTAGGCTAGGGCTTCCCTAGGCTAAGGCTGGGGCTCCCCTAGCCTTCAGGCTAGGGCACCCCTAGGCTTTAGGCTCGCCTAGGCTAAGGCTAGGGCTTCCCTAGCCTTCAGGCTAGGGCACCCCTAGGCTTTAGGCTAGGGCTTCCCTAGGCTAAGGCTAGGGCTCCCCTAGCCTTCAGGCTAGGGCACCCCTAGGCTTTAGGCTCCCCTAGGCTAAGGCTAGGGCTCCCCTAGCTTTAGGCTAGGGCACCCCTAGGCTTTAGGCTCCCCTAGGGTAAGGCTAGGGCTCCCCTAGCCTTCAGGCTAGGGCACCCCTAGGCTTTAGGCTAGGGCTTCCCTAGGCTAAGGCTAGGGCTCCCCTAGCCTTCAGGCTAGGGCACCCCTAGGCTTTAGGCTCCCCTAGGCTAAGGCTAGGGCTCCCCTAGCCTTCAGGCTAGGGCACGCCTAGGCTTTAGGCTATGGCTCCCTTAGGCTAAGGCTAGGGCTCCCCTAGCCTTCAGGCTAGGGCACCCCTAGGCTTTAGGCTAGGGCTCCCCTAGGCTAAGGCTAGGGCTCCCCTAGCCTTCAGGCTAGGGCACCCCTAGGCTTTAGGCTCCCCTAGGCTAAGGCTAGGGCTGCCCTAGCCTTCAGGCTAGGGCACCCCTAGGCTTTAGGCTCCCCTAGGCTAAGGCTAGGGCACCCCTAGGCTTTAGGCTCCCCTAGGCTAAGGCTAGGGCTCCCCTAGCCTTCAGGCTAGGGCACCCCTAGGCTTTAGGCTAGGGATCCCCTAGGCTAAGGCTAGGGCTCCCCTAGCCTTCAGGCTAGGGCACCCCTAGGCTTTAGGCTCCCCTAGGCTAAGGCTAGGGCTCCCCTAGCCTTCAGGCTAGGGCACCCCTAGGCTTTAGGCTAGGGCTCCCCTAGGCTAAGGCTAGGGCTCCCATAGCCTTCAGGCTAGGGCACACCTAGGCTTTAGGCTCCCCTAGGCTAAGGCCAGGGCTCCCCTAGCCTTCAGGCTAGGGCACCCCTAGGCTTTAGGCTAGGGCTTCCCTAGGCTAAGGCTAGGGCTCCCCTAGCCTTCAGGCTAGGGCACCCCTAGGCTTTAGGCTCCCCTAGGCTAAGGCTAGGGCTCCCCTAGCCTTCAGGCTAGGGCACCCCTAGGCTTTAGGCTAGGGCTTCCCTAGGCTAAGGCTAGGGCTCCCCTAGCCTTCAGGCTAGGGCACCCCTAGGCTTTAGGCTCCCCTAGGCTAAGGCTAGGGCTCCCCTAGCCTTCAGGCTAGGGCACCCCTAGGTTTTAGGCTAGGGCTTCCCTAGGCTAAGGCTAGGGCTCCCCTAGCCTTCAGGCTAGGGCACCCCTAGGCTTTAGGCTCCCCTAGGCTAAGGCTAGGGCTCCCCTAGCCTTCAGGCTAGGGCACCCCTAGGCTTTAGGCTAGGGCTTCCCTAGGCTAAGGCTAGGGCTCTCCTAGCCTTCAGGCTAGGGCACCCCTAGGCTTTAGGCTCCCCTAGGCTAAGGCTAGGGCTCCCCTAGCCTTCAGGCTAGGGCACCCCTAGGCTTTAGGCTAGGGCTTCCCTAGGCTAAGGCTAGGGCTCCCCTAGCCTTCAGGCTAAGGCACCCCTAGGCTTTAGGCTACCCTAGGCTAAGGCTAGGGCTCCCCTAGCCTTCTGGCTAGGGCACCCCTAGGCTTTAGGCTAGGGCTTCCCTAGGCTAAGGCTGGGGCTCCCCTAGCCTTCAGGCTAGGGCACCCCTAGGCTTTAGGCTCCCCTAGGCTAAGGCTAGGGCTTCCCTAGCCTTCAGGCTAGGGCACCCCTAGGCTTTAGGCTAGGGCTTCCCTAGGCTAAGGCTAGGGCTCCCCTAGCCTTCAGGCTAGGGCACCCCTAGGCTTTAGGCTCCCCTAGGCTAAGGCTAGGGCTCTCCTAGCTTCAGGCTAGGGCACCCCTAGGCTTTAGGCTCCCCTAGGGTAAGGCTAGGGCTCCCCTAGCCTTCAGGCTAGGGCACCCCTAGGCTTTAGGCTAGGGCTTCCCTAGGCTAAGGCTAGGGCTCCCCTAGCCTTCAGGCTAGGGCACCCCTAGGCTTTAGGCTCCCCTAGGCTAAGGCTAGGGCTCCCCTAGCCTTCAGGCTAGGGCACCCCTATGCTTTAGGCTAGGGCTCCCCTAGGCTAAGGCTAGGGCTCCCCTAGCCTTCAGGCTAGGGCACCCCTAGGCTTTAGGCTCCCCTAGGCTAAGGCTAGGGCTCCCCTAGCCTTCAGGCTAGGGCACCCCTAGGCTTTAGGCTAGGGCCCCCCTAGGCTAAGGCTAGGGCTCCCCTAGCCTTCAGGCTAGGGCACCCCTAGGCTTTAGGCTCCCCTAGGCTAAGGCTAGGGCTCCCCTAGCCTTCAGGCTATGGCACCCCTAGGCTTTAGGCTAGGGCTCCCCTAGGCTAAGGCTAGGGCTCCCCTAGCCTTCAGGCTAGGGCACCCCTAGGCTTTAGGCTCCCCTAGGCTAAGGCTAGGGCTCCCCTAGCCTTCAGGCTAGGGCACCCCTAGGCTTTAGGCTCCCCTAGGCTAAGGCTAGGGCTCCCCTAGCCTTCAGGCTAGGGCACCCCTAGGCTTTAGGCTCCCCTAGGCTAAGGCTAGGGCACCCCTAGGCTTTAGGCTCCCCTAGGCTAAGGCTAGGGCTGCCCTAGCCTTCAGGCTAGGGCACCCCTAGGCTTTAGGCTCCCCTAGGCTAAGGCCACGGCTGCCCTAGCCTTCAGGCTAGGGCACCCCTAGGCTTTAGGCTCCCCTAGGCTAAGGCCACGGCTGCCCTAGCCTTCAGGCTAGGGCACCCCGAGGCTTTAGGCTCCCCTAGGCTAAGGCCAGGGCTCCCCTAGCCTTCAGGCTAGGGCACCCCTAGGCGTTAGGCTCCCCTAGGCTAAGGCCAGGGCTGCCCTAGCCTTCAGGCTAGGGCACCCCTAGGCTTTAGGCTCCCCTAGGCTAAGGCCAGGGCTCCCCTAGCCTTCAGGCTAGGGCACCCCTAGGCTTTAGGCTAGGGCTCCCCTAGGCTAAGGCTAGGGCTCCCCTAGCCTTCAGGCTAGGGCACCCCTAGGCTTTAGGCTCCCCTAGGCTAAGGCTAGGGCTCCCCTAGCCTTCAGGATAGGGCACCCCTAGGCTTTAGGCTCCCCTAGGCTAAGGCTAGGGCTGCCCTAGCCTTCAGGCTAGGGCACCCCTAGGCTTTAGGCTCCCCTAGGCTAAGGCTAGGGCACCCTAGGCTTTAGGCTCCCCTAGGCTAAGGCTAGGGCTCCCCTAGCCTTCAGGCTAGGGCACCCCTAGGCTTTAGGCTAGGGATCCCCTAGGCTAAGGCTAGGGCTCCCCTAGCCTTCAGGCTAGGGCACCCCTAGGCTTTAGGCTCCCCTAGGCTAAGGCTAGGGCTCCCCTAGCCTTCAGGCTAGGGCACCCCTAGGCTTTAGGCTAGGGCTCCCCTAGGCTAAGGCTAGGGCTCCCCTAGCCTTCAGGCTAGGGCACCCCTAGGCTTTAGGCTCCCCTAGGCTAAGGCCAGGGCTCCCCTAGCCTTCAGGCTAGGGCACCCCTAGGCTTTAGGCTCCCCTAGGCTAAGGCCAGGGCTCCCCTAGCCTTCAGGCTAGGGCACCCCTAGGCTTTAGGCTAGGGCTTCCCTAGGCTAAGGCTAGGGCTCCCCTAGCCTTCAGGCTAGGGCACCCCTAGGCTTTAGGCTCCCCTAGGCTAAGGCTAGGGCTCCCCTAGCCTTCAGGCTAGGGCACCCCTAGGCTTTAGGCTAGGGCTTCCCTAGGCTAAGGCTAGGGCTCCCCTAGCCTTCAGGCTAGGGCACCCCTAGGCTTTAGGCTCCCCTAGGCTAAGGCTAGGGCTCCCCTAGCCTTCAGGCTAGGGCACCCCTAGGCTTTAGGCTAGGGCTTCCCTAGGCTAAGGCTAGGGCTCCCCTAGCCTTCAGGCTAGGGCACCCCTAGGCTTTAGGCTCCCCTAGGCTAAGGCTAGGGCTCCCCTAGCCTTCAGGCTAGGGCACCCCTAGGCTTTAGGCTAGGGCTTCCCTAGGCTAAGGCTAGGGCTCTCCTAGCCTTCAGGCTAGGGCACCCCTAGGCTTTAGGCTCCCCTAGGCTAAGGCTAGGGCTCCCCTAGCCTTCAGGCTAGGGCACCCCTAGGCTTTAGGCTAGGGCTTCCCTAGGCTAAGGCTAGGGCTCCCCTAGCCTTCAGGCTAGGGCACCCCTAGGCTTTAGGCTCCCCTAGGCTAAGGCTAGGGCTCCCCTAGCCTTCTGGCTAGGGCACCCCTAGGCTTTAGGCTAGGGCTTCCCTAGGCTAAGGCTGGGGCTCCCCTAGCCTTCAGGCTAGGGCACCCCTAGGCTTTAGGTTCCCCTAGGCTAAGGCTAGGGCTTCCCTAGCCTTCAGGCTAGGGCACCCCTAGGCTTTAGGCTAGGGCTTCCCTAGGCTAAGGCTAGGGCTCCCCTAGCCTTCAGGCTAGGGCACCCCTAGGCTTTAGGCTCCCCTAGGCTAAGGCTAGGGCTCCCCTAGCTTCAGGCTAGGGCACCCCTAGGCTTTAGGCTCCCCTAGGGTAAGGCTAGGGCTCCCCTAGCCTTCAGGCTAGGGCACCCCTAGGCTTTAGGCTAGGGCTTCCCTAGGCTAAGGCTAGGGCTCCCCTAGCCTTCAGGCTAGGGCACCCCTAGGCTTTAGGCTCCCCTAGGCTAAGGCTAGGGCTCCCCTAGCCTTCAGGCTAGGGCACGCCTAGGCTTTAGGCTATGGCTCCCTTAGGCTAAGGCTAGGGCTCCCCTAGCCTTCAGGCTAGGGCACCCCTAGGCTTTAGGCTCCCCTAGGCTAAGGCTAGGGCACCCCTAGCCTTCAGGCTAGGGCACCCCTAGGCTTTAGGCTAGGGCTCCCCTAGGCTAAGGCTAGGGCTCCCCTAGCCTTCAGGCTAGGGCCCCCCTAGGCTTTTGGCTCCCCTAGGCTAAGGCTAGGGCTCCCCTAGCCTTCAGGCTAGGGCACCCCTAGCCTTCAGGCTAGGGCACCCCTAGGCTTTAGGCTAGGGCTCCCCTAGGCTAAGGCTAGGGCTCCCCTAGCCTTCAGGCTAGGGCACCCCTAGGCTTTAGGCTCCCCTAGGCTAAGCTAGGTCTCCCCTAGCCTTCAGGCTAGGGCACCCCTAGGCTTTAGGCTAGGGCTCCCCTAGGCTAAGGCTAGGGCTCCCCTAGCCTTCAGACTAGGGCACCCCTAGGCTTTAGGCTAGGGCTCCCCTAGGCTAAGGATAGGGCTCCCCTAGCCTTCAAGCTAGGGCACCCCTAGGCTTTAGGCTCCCCTAGGCTAAGGATAGGGCTCCCCCAGCCTTAAGGCTAGGGCACCCCTAGGCTTTAGGCTAGGGCTCCCCTAGGCTAAGGCTAGGGCTCCCCTAGCCTTCAGGCTAGGGCACCCCTAGGCTTTAGGCTCCCCTAGGCTAAGGCTAGGGCTCCCCTAGCCTTCAGGCTAGGGCACCCCTAGGTTTTAGGCTAGGGCTTCCCTAGGCTAAGGCTAGGGCTCCCTTAGCCTTCAGGCTAGGGCACCCCTAGGCTTTAGGCTCCCCTAGGCTAAGGCTAGGGCTCCCCTAGCCTTCAGGCTAGGGCACCCCTAGGCTTTAGGCTAGGGCTTCCCTAGGCTAAGGCTAGGGCTCTCCTAGCCTTCAGGCTAGGGCACCCCTAGGCTTTAGGCTCCCCTAGGCTAAGGCTAGGGCTCCCCTAGCCTTCAGGCTAGGGCACCCCTAGGCTTTAGGCTAGGGCTTCCCTAGGCTAAGGCTAGGGCTCCCCTAGCCTTCAGGCTAGGGCACCCCTAGGCTTTAGTCTCCCCTAGGCTAAGGCTAGGGCTCCCCTAGCCTTCTGGCTAGGGCACCCCTAGGCTTTAGGCTAGGGCTTCCCTAGGCTAAGGCTGGGGATCCCCTAGCCTTCAGGCTAGGGCACCCCTAGGCTTTAGGCTCCCCTAGGCTAAGGCTAGGGCTTCCCTAGCCTTCAGGCTAGGGCACCCCTAGGCTTTAGGCTAGGGCTTCCCTAGGCTAAGGCTAGGGCTCCCCTAGCCTTCAGGCTAGGGCACCCCTAGGCTTTAGGCTCCCCTAGGCTAAGGCTAGGGCTCCCCTAGCTTCAGGCTAGGGCACCCCTAGGCTTTAGCCTCCCCTAGGGTAAGGCTAGGGCTCCCCTAGCCTTCAGGCTAGGGCACCCCTAGGCTTTAGGCTAGGGCTTCCCTAGGCTAAGGCTAGGGCTCCCCTAGCCTTCAGGCTAGGGCACCCCTAGGCTTTAGGCTCCCCTAGGCTAAGGCTAGGGCTCCCCTAGCCTTCAGGCTAGGGCACCCCTAGGCTTTAGGCTAGGGCTCCCCTAGGCTAAGGCTAGGGCTCCCCTAGCCTTCAGGCTAGGGCACCCCTAGGCTTTAGGCTCCCCTAGGCTAAGGCTAGGTCTCCCCTAGCCTTCAGGCTAGGGCACCCCTAGGCTTTAGGCTAGGGCCCCCCTAGGCTTAGGCTAGGGCTCCCCTAGCCTTCAGGCTAGGGCACCCCTAGGCTTTAGGCTCCCCTAGGCTAAGGCTAGGGCTCCCCTAGCCTTCAGGCTATGGCACCCCTAGGCTTTAGGCTAGGGCTCCCCTAGGCTAAGGCTAGGGCTCCCCTAACCTTCAGGCTAGGGCACCCCTAGGCTTTAGGCTCCCCTAGGCTAAGGCTAGGGCTCCCCCAGCCTTCAGGCTAGGGCACCCCTAGGCTTTAGGCTCCCCTAGGCTAAGGCTAGGGCTCCCCTAGCCTTCAGGATAGGGCACCCCTAGGCTTGAGGCTCCCCTAGGCTAAGGCTAGGGCTGCCCTAGCCTTCAGGCTAGGGCACCCCTAGGCTTTAGGCTCCCCTAGGCTAAGGCTAGGGCACCCCTAGGCTTTAGGCTCCCCTAGGCTAAGGCCAGGGCTGCCCTAGCCTTCAGGCTAGGGCACCCCTAGGCTTTAGGCTCCCCTAGGCTAAGGCCACGGCTGCCCTAGCCTTCAGGCTAGGGCACCCCTAGGCTTTAGGCTCCCCTAGGCTAAGGCCACGGCTGCCCTAGCCTTCAGGCTAGGGCACCCCTAGGCTTTAGGCTCCCCTAGGCTAAGGCCAGGGCTGCCCTAGCCTTCAGGCTAGGGCACCCCTAGGCTTTAGGCTCCCCTAGGCTAAGGCCAGGGCTGCCCTAGCCTTCAGGCTAGGGCACCCCTAGGCTTTAGGCTCCCCTAGGCTAAGGCCAGGGCTCCCCTAGCCTTCAGGCTAGGGCACCCCTAGGCTTTAGGCTAGGGCTCCCCTAGGCTAAGGCTAGGGCTCCCCTAGCCTTCAGGCTAGGGCACCCCTAGGCTTTAGGCTCCCCTAGGCTAAGGCTAGGGCTCCCCTAGCCTTCAGGCTAGGGCACCCCTAGGCTTTAGGCTCCCCTAGGCTAAGGCTAGGGCTCCCCTAGCCTTCAGGCTAGGGCACCCCTAGGCTTTAGGCTCCCCTAGGCTAAGGCTAGGGCTCCCCTAGCCTTCAGGATAGGGCACCCCTAGGCTTTAGGCTCCCCTAGGCTAAGGCTAGGGCTGCCCTAGCCTTCAGGCTAGGGCACCCCTAGGCTTTAGGCTCCCCTAGGCTAAGGCTAGGGCACCCCTAGGCTTTAGGCTCCCCTAGGCTAAGGCTAGGGCTCCCCTAGCCTTCAGGCTAGGGCACCCCTAGGCTTTAGGCTAGGGATCCCCTAGGCTAAGGCTAGGGCTCCCCTAGCCTTCAGGCTAGGGCACCCCTAGGCTTTAGGCTCCCCTAGGCTAAGGCTAGGGCTCCCCTAGCCTTCAGGCTAGGGCACCCCTAGGCTTTAGGCTAGGGCTCCCCTAGGCTAAGGCTAGGGCTCCCCTAGCCTTCAGGCTAGGGCACCCCTAGGCTTTAGGCTCCCCTAGGCTAAGGCCAGGGCTCCCCTAGCCTTCAGGCTAGGGCACCCCTAGGCTTTAGGCTAGGGCTTCCCTAGGCTAAGGCTAGGGCTCCCCTAGCCTTCAGGCTAGGGCACCCCTAGGCTTTAGGCTCCCCTAGGCTAAGGCTAGGGCTCCCCTAGCCTTCAGGCTAGGGCACCCCTAGGCTTTAGGCTAGGGCTTCCCTAGGCTAAGGCTAGGGCTCTCCTAGCCTTCAGGCTAGGGCACCCCTAGGCCTTAGGCTCCCCTAGGCTAAGGCTAGGGCTCCCCTAGCCTTCAGGCTAGGGCACCCCTAGGCTTTAGGCTAGGGCTTCCCTAGGCTAAGGCTCGGGCTCCCCTAGCCTTCAGGCTAGGGCACCCCTAGGCTTTAGGCTCCCCTAGGCTAAGGCTAGGGCTCCCCTAGCCTTCTGGCTAGGGCACCCCTAGGCTTTAGGCTAGGGCTTCCCTAGGCTAAGGCTGGGGCTCCCCTAGCCTTCAGGCTAGGGCACCCCTAGGCTTTAGGCTCCCCTAGGCTAAGGCTAGGGCTTCCCTAGCCTTCAGGCTAGGGCACCCCTAGGCTTTAGGCTAGGGCTTCCCTAGGCTAAGGCTAGGGCTCCCCTAGCCTTCAGGCTAGGGCACCCCTAGGCTTTAGGCTCCCCTAGGCTAAGGCTAGGGCTCCCCTAGCTTCAGGCTAGGGCACCCCTAGGCTTTAGGCTCCCCTAGGGTAAGGCTAGGGCTCCCCTAGCCTTCAGGCTAGGGCACCCCTAGGCTTTAGGCTAGGGCTTCCCTAGGCTAAGGCTAGGGCTCCCCTAGCCTTCAGGCTAGGGCACCCCTAGGCTTTAGGCTCCCCTAGGCTAAGGCTAGGGCTCCCCTAGCCTTCAGGCTAGGGCACGCCTAGGCTTTAGGCTAGGGCTCCCTTAGGCTAAGGCTAGGGCTCCCCTAGCCTTCAGGCTAGGGCACCCCTAGGCTTTAGGCTCCCCTAGGCTAAGGCTAGGGCACCCCTAGCCTTCAGGCTAGGGCACCCCTAGGCTTTAGGCTAGGGCTCCCCTAGGCTAAGGCTAGGGCTCCCCTAGCCTTCAGGCTAGGGCACCCCTAGGCTTTTGGCTCCCCTAGGCTAAGGCTAGGGCTCCCCTAGCCTTCAGGCTAGGGCACCCCTAGGCTTTAGGCTAGGGCTCCCCTAGGCTAAGGCTAGGTCTCCCCTAGCCTTCAGGCTAGGGCACCCCTAGGCTTTAGGCTCCCCTAGGCTAAGGCTAGGGCTCCCCTAGCCTTCAGGCTAGGGCACCCCTAGGCTTTAGGCTCCCCTAGGCTAAGGCTAGGGCTGCCCTAGCCTTCAGGCTAGGGCACCCCTAGGCTTTAGGCTCCCCTAGGCTAAGGCTAGGGCTCCCCTAGCCTTCAGGATAGGGCACCCCTAGGCTTTAGGCTCCCCTAGGCTAAGGCTAGGGCTGCCCTAGCCTTCAGGCTAGGGCACCCCTAGGCTTTAGGCACCCCTAGGCTAAGGCTAGGGCACCCCTAGGCTTTAGGCTCCCCTAGGCTAAGGCTAGGGCTCCCCTAGCCTTCAGGCTAGGGCACCCCTAGGCTTTAGGCTAGGGATCCCCTAGGCTAAGGCTAGGGCTCCCCTAGCCTTCAGGCTAGGGCACCCCTAGGCTTTAGGCTCCCCTAGGCTAAGGCCACGGCTGCCCTAGCCTTCAGGCTAGGGCACCCCTAAGCTTTAGGCTCCCCTAGGCTAAGGCCAGGGCTGCCCTAGCCTTCAGGCTAGGGCACCCCTAGGCTTTAGGCTCCCCTAGGCTAAGGCCAGGGCTGCCCTAGCCTTCAGGCTATGGCACCCCTAGGCTTTAGGCTCCCCTAGGCTAAGGCCAGGGCTGCCCTAGCCTTCAGGCTAGGGCACCCCTAGGCTTTAGGCTCCCCTAGGCTAAGGCCAGGGCTCCCCTAGCCTTCAGGCTAGGGCACCCCTAGGCTTTAGGCTAGGGCTCCCCTAGGCTAAGGCTAGGGCTCCCCTAGCCTACAGGCTAGGGCACCCCTAGGCTTTAGGCTCCCCTAGGCTAAGGCTAGGGCTCCCCTAGCCTTCAGGCTAGGGCACCCCTGGGCTTTAGGCTCCCCGAGGCTAAGGCTAGGGCTGCCCTAGCCTTCAGGCTAGGGGACCCCTAGGCTTTAGGCTCCCCTAGGCTAAGGCTAGGGCTCCCCTAGCCTTCAGGATAGGGCACCCCTAGGCTTTAGGCTCCCCTAGGCTAAGGCTAGGGCTGCCCTAGCCTTCAGGCTAGGGCACCCCTAGGCTTTAGGCTCCCCTAGGCTAAGGCTAGGGCACCCCTAGGCTTTAGGCTCCCCTAGGCTAAGGCTAGGGCTCCCCTAGCCTTCAGGCTAGGGCACCCCTAGGCTTTAGGCTAGGGATCCCCTAGGCTAAGGCTAGGGCTCCCCTAGCCTTCAGGCTAGGGCACTCCTAGGCTTTAGGCTCCCCTAGGCTAAGGCTAGGGCTCCCCTAGCCTTCAGGCTAGGGCACCCCTAGGCTTTAGGCTAGGGCTCCCCTAGGCTAAGGCTAGGGCTCCCATAGCCTTCAGGCTAGGGCACACCTAGGCTTTAGGCTCCCCTAGGCTAAGGCCAGGGCTCCCCTAGCCTTCAGGCTAGGGCACCCCTAGGCTTTAGGCTAGGGCTTCCCTAGGCTAAGGCTAGGGCTCCCCTAGCCTTCAGGCTAGGGCACCCCTAGGCTTTAGGCTCCCCTAGGCTAATGCTAGGGCTCCCCTAGCCTTCAGGCTAGGGCACCCCTAGGCTTTAGGCTAGGGCTTCCCTAGGCTAAGGCTAGGGCTCCCCTAGCCTTCAGGCTAGGGCACCCCTAGGCTTTAGGCTCCCCTAGGCTAAGGCTAGGGCTCCCCTAGCCTTCAGGCTAGGGCACCCCTAGGTTTTAGGCTAGGGCTTCCCTAGGCTAAGGCTAGGGCTCCCCTAGCCTTCAGGCTAGGGCACCCCTAGGCTTTAGGCTCCCCTAGGCTAAGGCTAGGGCTCCCCTAGCCTTCAGGCTAGGGCACCCCTAGGCTTTAGGCTAGGGCTTCCCTAGGCTAAGGCTAGGGCTCTCCTAGCCTTCAGGCTAGGGCACCCCTAGGCTTTAGGCTCCCCTAGGCTAAGGCTAGGGCTCCCCTAGCCTTCAGGCTAGGGCACCCCTAGGCTTTAGGCTAGGGCTTCCCTAGGCTAAGGCTAGGGCTCCCCTAGCCTTCAGGCTAGGGCACCCCTAGGCTTTAGGCTCCCCTAGGCTAAGGCTAGGGCTCCCCTAGCCTTCTGGCTAGGGCACCCCTAGGCTTTAGGCTAGGGCTTCCCTAGGCTAAGGCTGGGGCTCCCCTAGCCTTCAGGCTAGGGCACCCCTAGGCTTTAGGCTCCCCTAGGCTAAGGCTAGGGCTTCCCTAGCCTTCAGGCTAGGGCACCCCTAGGCTTTAGGCTAGGGCTTCCCTAGGCTAAGGCTAGGGCTCCCCTAGCCTTCAGGCTAGGGCACCCCTAGGCTTTAGGCTCCCCTAGGCTAAGGCTAGGGCTCCCCTAGCTTCAGGCTAGGGCACCCCTAGGCTTTAGGCTCCCCTAGGGTAAGGCTAGGGCTCCCCTAGCCTTCAGGCTAGGGCACCCCTAGGCTTTAGGCTAGGGCTTCCCTAGGCTAAGGCTAGGGCTCCCCTAGCCTTCAGGCTAGGGCACCCCTAGGCTTTAGGCTCCCCTAGGCTAAGGCTAGGGCTCCCCTAGCCTTCAGGCTAGGGCACCCCTAGGCTTTAGGCTAGGGCTCCCCTAGGCTAAGGCTAGGGCTCCCCTAGCCTTCAGGCTAGGGCACCCCTAGGCTTTAGGCTCCCCTAGGCTAAGGCTAGGGCTCCCCTAGCCTTCAGGCTAGGGCACCCCTAGGCTTTAGGCTAGGGCCCCCCTAGGCTAAGGCTAGGGCTCCCCTAGCCTTCAGGCTAGGGCACCCCTAGGCTTTAGGCTCCCCTAGGCTAAGGCTAGGGCTCCCCTAGCCTTCAGGCTATGGCACCCCTAGGCTTTAGGCTAGGGCTCCCCTAGGCTAAGGCTAGGGCTCCCCTAGCCTTCAGGCTAGGGCACCCCTAGGCTTTAGGCTCCCCTAGGCTAAGGCTAGGGCTCCCCTAGCCTTCAGGCTAGGGCACCCCTAGGCTTTAGGCTCCCCTAGGCTAAGGCTAGGGCTCCCCTAGCCTTCAGGCTAGGGCACCCCTAGGCTTTAGGCTCCCCTAGGCTAAGGCTAGGGCACCCCTAACTTTAGGCTCCCCTAGGCTAAGGCCAGGGCTGCCCTAGCCTTCAGGCTAGGGCACCCCTAGGCTTTAGGCTCCCCTAGGCTAAGGCCACGGCTTCCCTAGCCTTCAGGCTAGGGCACCCCTAGGCTTTAGGCTCCCCTAGGCTAAGGCCACGGCTGCCCTAGCCTTCAGGCTAGGGCACCCCTAGGCTTTAGGCTCCCCTAGGCTAAGGCCAGGGCTGCCCTAGCCTTCAGGCTATGGCACCCCTAGGCTTTAGGCTCCCCTAGGCTAAGGCCAGGGCTGCCCTAGCCTTCAGGCTAGGGCACCCCTAGGCTTTAGGCTCCCCTAGGCTAAGGCCAGGGCTCCCCTAGCCTTCAGGCTAGGGCACCCCTAGGCTTTAGGCTAGGGCTCCCCTAGGCTAAGGCTAGGGCTCCCCTAGCCTACAGGCTAGGGCACCCCTAGGCTTTAGGCTCCCCTAGGCTAAGGCTAGGGCTCCCCTAGCCTTCAGGCTAGGGCACCCCTGGGCTTTAGGCTCCCCGAGGCTAAGGCTAGGGCTGCCCTAGCCTTCAGGCTAGGGGACCCCTAGGCTTTAGGCTCCCCTAGGCTAAGGCTAGGGCTCCCCTAGCCTTCAGGATAGGGCACCCCTAGGCTTTAGGCTCCCCTAGGCTAAGGCTAGGGCTGCCCTAGCCTTCAGGCTAGGGCACCCCTAGGCTTTAGGCTCCCCTAGGCTAAGGCTAGGGCACCCCTAGGCTTTAGGCTCCCCTAGGCTAAGGCTAGGGCTCCCCTAGCCTTCAGGCTAGGGCACCCCTAGGCTTTAGGCTAGGGATCCCCTAGGCTAAGGCTAGGGCTCCCCTAGCCTTCAGGCTAGGGCACTCCTAGGCTTTAGGCTCCCCTAGGCTAAGGCTAGGGCTCCCCTAGCCTTCAGGCTAGGGCACCCCTAGGCTTTAGGCTAGGGCTCCCCTAGGCTAAGGCTAGGGCTCCCATAGCCTTCAGGCTAGGGCACACCTAGGCTTTAGGCTCCCCTAGGCTAAGGCCAGGGCTCCCCTAGCCTTCAGGCTAGGGCACCCCTAGGCTTTAGGCTAGGGCTTCCCTAGGCTAAGGCTAGGGCTCCCCTAGCCTTCAGGCTAGGGCACCCCTAGGCTTTAGGCTCCCCTAGGCTAATGCTAGGGCTCCCCTAGCCTTCAGGCTAGGGCACCCCTAGGCTTTAGGCTAGGGCTTCCCTAGGCTAAGGCTAGGGCTCCCCTAGCCTTCAGGCTAGGGCACCCCTAGGCTTTAGGCTCCCCTAGGCTAAGGCTAGGGCTCCCCTAGCCTTCAGGCTAGGGCACCCCTAGGTTTTAGGCTAGGGCTTCCCTAGGCTAAGGCTAGGGCTCCCCTAGCCTTCAGGCTAGGGCACCCCTAGGCTTTAGGCTCCCCTAGGCTAAGGCTAGGGCTCCCCTAGCCTTCAGGCTAGGGCACCCCTAGGCTTTAGGCTAGGGCTTCCCTAGGCTAAGGCTAGGGCTCTCCTAGCCTTCAGGCTAGGGCACCCCTAGGCTTTAGGCTCCCCTAGGCTAAGGCTAGGGCTCCCCTAGCCTTCAGGCTAGGGCACCCCTAGGCTTTAGGCTAGGGCTTCCCTAGGCTAAGGCTAGGGCTCCCCTAGCCTTCAGGCTAGGGCACCCCTAGGCTTTAGGCTCCCCTAGGCTAAGGCTAGGGCTCCCCTAGCCTTCTGGCTAGGGCACCCCTAGGCTTTAGGCTAGGGCTTCCCTAGGCTAAGGCTGGGGCTCCCCTAGCCTTCAGGCTAGGGCACCCCTAGGCTTTAGGCTCCCCTAGGCTAAGGCTAGGGCTTCCCTAGCCTTCAGGCTAGGGCACCCCTAGGCTTTAGGCTAGGGCTTCCCTAGGCTAAGGCTAGGGCTCCCCTAGCCTTCAGGCTAGGGCACCCCTAGGCTTTAGGCTCCCCTAGGCTAAGGCTAGGGCTCCCCTAGCTTCAGGCTAGGGCACCCCTAGGCTTTAGGCTCCCCTAGGGTAAGGCTAGGGCTCCCCTAGCCTTCAGGCTAGGGCACCCCTAGGCTTTAGGCTAGGGCTTCCCTAGGCTAAGGCTAGGGCTCCCCTAGCCTTCAGGCTAGGGCACCCCTAGGCTTTAGGCTCCCCTAGGCTAAGGCTAGGGCTCCCCTAGCCTTCAGGCTAGGGCACCCCTAGGCTTTAGGCTTGGGCTCCCCTAGGCTAAGGCTAGGGCTCCCCTAGCCTTCAGGCTAGGGCACCCCTAGGCTTTAGGCTCCCCTAGGCTAAGGCTAGGGCTCCCCTAGCCTTCAGGCTAGGGCACCCCTAGGCTTTAGGCTAGGGCCCCCCTAGGCTAAGGCTAGGGCTCCCCTAGCCTTCAGGCTAGGGCACCCCTAGGCTTTAGGCTCCCCTAGGCTAAGGCTAGGGCTCCCCTAGCCTTCAGGCTATGGCACCCCTAGGCTTTAGGCTAGGGCTCCCCTAGGCTAAGGCTAGGGCTCCCCTAGCCTTCAGGCTAGGGCACCCCTAGGCTTTAGGCTCCCCTAGGCTAAGGCTAGGGCTCCCCTAGCCTTCAGGCTAGGGCACCCCTAGGCTTTAGGCTCCCCTAGGCTAAGGCTAGGGCTCCCCTAGCCTTCAGGCTAGGGCACCCCTAGGCTTTAGGCTCCCCTAGGCTAAGGCTAGGGCACCCCTAACTTTAGGCTCCCCTAGGCTAAGGCCAGGGCTGCCCTAGCCTTCAGGCTAGGGCACCCCTAGGCTTTAGGCTCCCCTAGGCTAAGGCCACGGCTTCCCTAGCCTTCAGGCTAGGGCACCCCTAGGCTTTAGGCTCCCCTAGGCTAAGGCCACGGCTGCCCTAGCCTTCAGGCTAGGGCACCCCTAGGCTTTAGGCTCCCCTAGGCTAAGGCCAGGGCTACCCTAGCCTTCAGGCTAGGGCACCCCTAGGCTTTAGGCTCCCCTAGGCTAAGGCCAGGGCTGCCCTAGCCTTCAGGCTAGGGCACCCCTAGGCTTTAGGCTCCCCTAGGCTAAGGCCAGGGCTCCCCTAGCCTTCAGGCTAGGGCACCCCTAGGCTTTAGGCTAGGGCTCCCCTAGGCTAAGGCCAGGGCTCCCCTAGCCTTCAGGCTAGGGCACCCCTAGGCTTTAGGCTCCCCTAGGCTAAGGCTAGGGCTCCCCTAGCCTTCAGGCTAGGGCACCCCTAGGCTTTAGGCTCCCCTAGGCTAAGGCTAGGGCTCCCCTAGCCTTCAGGCTAGGGCACCCCTAGGCTTTAGGCTCCCCTAGGCTAAGGCTAGGGCTCCCCTAGCCTTCAGGCTAGGGCACCCCTAGGCTTTAGGCTAGGGATCCCCTAGGCTAAGGCTAGGGCTCCCCTAGCCTTCAGGCTAGGGCACCCCTAGGCTTTAGGCTCCCCTAGGCTAAGGCTAGCGCTCCCCTAGCCTTCAGGCTAGGGCACCCCTAGGCTTTAGGCTAGGGCTCCCCTAGGCTAAGGCTAGGGCTCCCCTAGCCTTCAGGCTAGGGCACCCCTAGGCTTTAGGCTAGGGCTCCCCTAGGCTAAGGCTAGGGCTCCCCTAGCCTTCAGGCTAGGGCACCCCTAGGCTTTAGGCTCCCCTAGGCTAAGGCTAGGGCTCCCCTAGCCTTCAGGCTAGGGCACCCCTAGGCTTTAGGCTAGGGCTCCCCTAGGCTAAGGCTAGGGCTCCCCTAGCCTTCAAGCTAGGGCACCACTAGGCTTTAGGCTCCCCTAGGCTAAGGATAGGGCTCCCCCAGCCTTAAGGCTAGGGCACCCCTAGGCTTTAGGCTAGGGCTCCCCTAGGCTAAGGCTAGGGCTCCCCTAGCCTTCAGGCTAGGGCACCCCTAGGCTTTAGGCTCCCCTAGGCTAAGGCTAGGGCTCCCCTAGCCTTCAGGCTAGGGCACCCCTAGGTTTTAGGCTAGGGCTTCCCTAGGCTAAGGCTAGGGCTCCCCTAGCCTTCAGGCTAGGGCACCCCTAGGCTTTAGGCTCCCCTAGGCTAAGGCTAGGGCTCCCCTAGCCTTCAGGCTAGGGCACCCCTAGGCTTTAGGCTAGGGCTTCCCTAGGCTAAGGCTAGGGCTCTCCTAGCCTTCAGGCTAGGGCACCCCTAGGCTTTAGGCTCCCCTAGGCTAAGGCTAGGGCTCCCCTAGCCTTCAGGCTAGGGCACCCCTAGGCTTTAGGCTAGGGCTTCCCTAGGCTAAGGCTAGGGCTCCCCTAGCCTTCAGGCTAGGGCACCCCTAGGCTTTAGGCTCCCCTAGGCTAAGGCTAGGGCTCCCCTAGCCTTCTGGCTAGGGCACCCCTAGGATTTAGGCTAGGGCTTCCCTAGGCTAAGGCTGGGGCTCCCCTAGCCTTCAGGCTAGGGCACCCCTAGGCTTTAGGCTCCCCTAGGCTAAGGCTAGGGCTTCCCTAGCCTTCAGGCTAGGGCACCCCTAGGCTTTAGGCTAGGGCTTCCCTAGGCTAAGGCTAGGGCTCCCCTAGCCTTCAGGCTAGGGCACCCCTAGGCTTTAGGCTCCCCTAGGCTAAGGCTAGGGCTCCCCTAGCTTCAGGCTAGGGCACCCCTAGGCTTTAGCCTCCCCTAGGGTAAGGCTAGGGCTCCCCTAGCCTTCAGGCTAGGGCACCCCTAGGCTTTAGGCTAGGGCTTCCTCGGCTAAGGCTAGGGCTCCCCTAGCCTTCAGGCTAGGGCACCCCTAGGCTTTAGGCTCCCCTAGGCTAAGGCTAGGGCTCCCCTAGCCTTCAGGCTAGGGCACCCCTAGGCTTTAGGCTAGGGCTCCCCTAGGCTAAGGCTAGGGCTCCCCTAGCCTTCAGGCTAGGGCACCCCTAGGCTTTAGGCTCCCCTAGGCTAAGGCTAGGGCTCCCCTAGCCTTCAGGCTAGGGCACCCCTAGGCTTTAGGCTAGGGCCCCCCTAGGCTAAGGCTAAGGCTCCCCTAGCCTTCAGGCTAGGGCACCCCTAGGCTTTAGGCTCCCCTAGGCTAAGGCTAGGGCTCCCCTAGCCTTCAGGCTATGGCACCCCTAGGCTTTAGGCTAGGGCTCCCCTAGGCTAAGCCTAGGGCTCCCCTAACCTTCAGGCTAGGGCACCCCTAGGCTTTAGGCTCCCCTAGGCTAAGGCTAGGGCTCCCCTAGCCTTCAGGCTAGGGCACCCCTAGGCTTTAGGCTCCCCTAGGCTAAGGCTAGGGCTCCCCTAGCCTTCAGGCTAGGGCACCCCTAGGCTTTAGGCTCCCCTAGGCTAAGGCTAGGGCTCCCCTAGCCTTCAGGATAGGGCACCCCTAGGCTTTAGGCTCCCCTAGGCTAAGGCTAGGGCTGCCCTAGCCTTCAGGCTAGGGCACCCCTAGGCTTTAGGCTCCCCTAGGCTAAGGCTAGGGCACCCCTAGGCTTTAGGCTCTCCTAGGCTAAGGCTAGGGCTGCCCTAGCCTTCAGGCTAGGGCACCCCTAGGCTTTAGGCTCCCCTAGGCTAAGGCCACGGCTGCCCTAGCCTTCAGGCTAGGGCACCCCTAGGCTTTAGGCTCCCCTAGGCTAAGGCCAGGGCTGCCCTAGCCTTCAGGCTAGGGCACCCCTAGGCTTTAGGCTCCCCTAGGCTAAGGCCAGGGCTGCCCTAGCCTTCAGGCTAGGGCACCCCTAGGCTTTAGGCTCCCCTAGGCTAAGGCCAGGGCTCCCCTAGCCTTCAGGCTAGGGCACCCCTAGGCTTTAGGCTAGGGCTCCCCTAGGCTAAGGCTAGGGCTCCCCTAGCCTTCAGGCTAGGGCACCCCTAGGCTTTAGGCTCCCCTAGGCTAAGGCTAGGGCTCCCCTAGCCTTCAGGCTAGGGCACCCCTAGGCTTTAGGCGCCCCTAGGCTAAGGCTAGGGCTCCCCTAGCCTTCAGGCTAGGGCACCCCTAGGCTTTAGGCTCCCCTAGGCTAAGGCTAGGGCTCCCCTAGCCTTCAGGATAGGGCACCCCTAGGCTTTAGGCTCCCCTAGGCTAAGGCTAGGGCTGCCCTAGCCTTCAGGCTAGGGCACCCCTAGGCTTTAGGCTCCCCTAGGCTAAGGCTAGGGCACCCCTAGGCTTTAGGCTCCCCTAGGCTAAGGCTAGGGCTCCCCTAGCCTTCAGGCTAGGGCACCCCTAGCCTTCAGGCTAGGGCACCCCTAGGCTTTAGGCTAGGGATCCCCTAGGCTAAGGCTAGGGCTCCCCTAGCCTTCAGGCTAGGGCACCCCTAGGCTTTAGGCTCCCCTAGGCTAAGGCTAGGGCTCCCCTAGCCTTCAGGCTAGGGCACCCCTAGGCTTTAGGCTAGGGCTCCCCTAGGCTAAGGCTAGGGCTCCCCTAGCCTTCAGGCTAGGGCACCCCTAGGCTTTAGGCTCCCCTAGGCTAAGGCCAGGGCTCCCCTAGCCTTCAGGCTAGGGCACCCCTAGGCTTTAGGCTAGGGCTTCCCTAGGCTAAGGCTAGGGCTCCCCTAGCCTTCAGGCTAGGGCACCCCTAGGCTTTAGGCTCCCCTAGGCTAAGGCTAGGGCTCCCCTAGCCTTCAGGCTAGGGCACCCCTAGGCTTTAGGCTAGGGCTTCCCTAGGCTAAGGCTAGGGCTCTCCTAGCCTTCAGGCTAGGGCACCCCTAGGCTTTAGGCTAGGGCTTCCCTAGGCTAAGGCTAGGGCTCCCCTAGCCTTCAGGCTAGGGCACCCCTAGGCTTTAGGCTCCCCTAGGCTAAGGCTAGGGCTCCCCTAGCCTTCAGGCTAGGGCACCCCTAGGCTTTAGGCTAGGGCTTCCCTAGGCTAAGGCTAGGGCTCCCCTAGCCTTCAGGCTAGGGCACCCCTAGGCTTTAGGCTCCCCTAGGCTAAGGCTAGGGCTCCCCTAGCCTTCTGGCTAGGGCACCCCTAGGCTTTAGGCTAGGGCTTCCCTAGGCTAAGGCTGGGGCTCCCCTAGCCTTCAGGCTAGGGCACCCCTAGGCTTTAGGCTCCCCTAGGCTAAGGCTAGGGCTTCCCTAGCCTTCAGGCTAGGGCACCCCTAGGCTTTAGGCTAGGGCTTCCCTAGGCTAAGGCTAGGGCTCCCCTAGCCTTCAGGCTAGGGCACCCCTAGGCTTTAGGCTCCCCTAGGCTAAGGCTAGGGCTCCCCTAGCTTCAGGCTAGGGCACCCCTAGGCTTTAGGCTCCCCTAGGGTAAGGCTAGGGCTCCCCTAGCCTTCAGGCTAGGGCACCCCTAGGCTTTAGGCCAGGGCTTCCCTAGGCTAAGGCTAGGGCTCCCCTAGCCTTCAGGCTAGGGCACGCCTAGGCTTTAGGCTAGGGCTCCCTTAGGCTAAGGCTAGGGCTCCCCTAGCCTTCAGGCTAGGGCACCCCTAGGCTTTAGGCTCCCCTAGGCTAAGGCTAGGGCACCCCTAGCCTTCAGGCTAGGGCACCCCTAGGCTTTAGGCTAGGGCTCCCCTAGGCTAAGGCTAGGGCTCCCCTAGCCTTCAGGCTAGGGCACCCCTAGGCTTTTGGCTCCCCTAGGCTAAGGCTAGGGCTCCCCTAGCCTTCAGGCTAGGGCACCCCTAGGCTTTAGGCTAGGGCTCCCCTAGGCTAAGGCTAGGGCTCCCCTAGCCTTCAGGCTAGGGCACCCCTAGGCTTTAGGCTCCCCTAGGCTAAGCTAGGTCTCCCCTAGCCTTCAGGCTAGGGCACCCCTAGGCTTTAGGCTAGGGCTCCCCTAGGCTAAGGCTAGGGCTCCCCTAGCCTTCAGGCTAGGGCACCCCTAGGCTTTAGGCTCCCCTAGGCTAAGGCTAGGGCTCCCCTAGCCTTCAGGCTAGGGCACCCCTAGGCTTTAGGCTAGGGCTCCCCTAGGCTAAGGCTAGGGCTCCCCTAGCCTTCAGGCTAGGGCACCCCTAGGCTTTAGGCTCCCCTAGGCTAAGGTTAGGGCTCCCCCAGCCTTAAGGCTAGGGCACCCCTAGGCTTTAGGCTAGGGCTCCCCTAGGCTAAGGCTAGGGCTCCCCTAGCCTTCAGGCTAGGGCACCCCTAGGCTTTAGGCTCCCCTAGGCTAAGGCTAGGGCTCCCCTAGCCTTCAGGCTAGGGCACCCCTAGGCTTTAGGCTAGGGCTCCCCTAGGCTAAGGCTAGGGCTCCCCCAGCCTTCAGGATAGGGAACCCCTAGGCTTTAGGCTCCCCTAGGCTAAGGCTAGGGCTCCCCTAGCCTTCAGGCTAGGGCACCCCTAGGCTTTAGGCTAGGGCTCCCCTAGGCTAAGGCTAGGGCTCCCCTAGCCTTCAGGCTAGGGCACCCCTAGGCTTTAGGCTAGGGCTCCCCTAGGCTAAGGCTAGGGCTCCCCTAGCCTTCAGGCTAGGGCACCCCTAGGCTTTAGGCTCCCCTAGGCTAAGGCTAGGGCTCCCCTAGCCTTCAGGCTAGGGCACCCCTAGGCTTTAGGCTCCCCTAGGCTAAGGCTAGGGCTCCCCTAGCCTTCAGGCTAGGGCACCCCTAGGCTTTAGGCTAGGGCTTCCCTAGGCTAAGGCTAGGGCTCCCCTAGCCTTCAGGCTAGGGCACCCCTAGGCTTTAGGCTCCCCTAGGCTAAGGCTAGGGCTCCCCTAGCCTTCAGGCTAGGGCACCCCTAGGCTTTAGGCTAGGGCTTCCCTAGGCTAAGGCTAGGGCTCCCCTAGCCTTCAGCCTAGGGCACCCCTAGGCTTTAGGCTCCCCTAGGCTAAGGCTAGGGCTCCCCTAGCCTTCTGGCTAGGGCACCCCTAGGCTTTAGGCTAGGGCTTCCCTAGGCTAAGGCTGGGGCTCCCCTAGCCTTCAGGCTAGGGCACCCCTAGGCTTTAGGCTCCCCTAGGCTAAGGCTAGGGCTTCCCTAGCCTTCAGGCTAGGGCACCCCTAGGCTTTAGGCTAGGGCTTCCCTAGGCTAAGGCTAGGGCTCCCCTAGCCTTCAGGCTAGGGCACCCCCTAGGCTTTAGGCTCCCCTAGGCTAAGGCTAGGGCTCCCCTAGCTTCAGGCTAGGGCACCCCTAGGCTTTAGGCTCCCCTAGGGTAAGGCTAGGGCTCCCCTAGCCTTCAGGCTAGGGCACCCCTAGGCTTTAGGCTAGGGCTCCCCTAGGCTAAGGCTAGGGCTCCCCTAGCCTTCAGGCTAGGGCACCCCTAGGCTTTAGGCTCCCCTAGGCTAAGGCCAGGGCTCCCCTAGCCTTCAGGCTAGGGCACCCCTAGGCTTTAGGCTAGGGCTTCCCTAGGCTAAGGCTAGGGCTCCCCTAGCCTTCAGGCTAGGGCACCCCTAGGCTTTAGGCTCCCCTAGGCTAAGGCTAGGGCTCCCCTAGCCTTCAGGCTAGGGCACCCCTAGGCTTTAGGCTAGGGCTTCCCTAGGCTAAGGCTAGGGCTCTCCTAGCCTTCAGGCTAGGGCACCCCTAGGCTTTAGGCTAGGGCTTCCCTAGGCTAAGGCTAGGGCTCCCCTAGCCTTCAGGCTAGGGCACCCCTAGGCTTTAGGCTCCCCTAGGCTAAGGCTAGGGCTCCCCTAGCCTTCAGGCTAGGGCACCCCTAGGCTTTAGGCTAGGGCTTCCCTAGGCTAAGGCTAGGGCTCCCCTAGCCTTCAGGCTAGGGCACCCCTAGGCTTTAGGCTCCCCTAGGCTAAGGCTAGGGCTCCCCTAGCCTTCTGGCTAGGGCACCCCTAGGCTTTAGGCTAGGGCTTCCCTAGGCTAAGGCTGGGGCTCCCCTAGCCTTCAGGCTAGGGCACCCCTAGGCTTTAGGCTCCCCTAGGCTAAGGCTAGGGCTTCCCTAGCCTTCAGGCTAGGGCACCCCTAGGCTTTAGGCTAGGGCTTCCCTAGGCTAAGGCTAGGGCTCCCCTAGCCTTCAGGCTAGGGCACCCCTAGGCTTTAGGCTCCCCTAGGCTAAGGCTAGGGCTCCCCTAGCTTCAGGCTAGGGCACCCCTAGGCTTTAGGCTCCCCTAGGGTAAGGCTAGGGCTCCCCTAGCCTTCAGGCTAGGGCACCCCTAGGCTTTAGGCCAGGGCTCCCCTAGGCTAAGGCTAGGGCTCCCCTAGCCTTCAGGCTAGGGCACCCCTAGGCTTTAGGCTAGGGCTCCCCTAGGCTAAGGCTAGGGCTCCCCTAGCCTTCAGGCTAGGGCACCCCTAGGCTTTAGGCTCCCCTAGGCTAAGCTAGGTCTCCCCTAGCCTTCAGGCTAGGGCACCCCTAGGCTTTAGGCTAGGGCTCCCCTAGGCTAAGGCTAGGGCTCCCCTAGCCTTCAGGCTAGGGCACCCCTAGGCTTTAGGCTCCCCTAGGCTAAGGCTAGGGCTCCCCTAGCCTTCAGGCTAGGGCACCCCTAGGCTTTAGGCTAGGGCTCCCCTAGGCTAAGGCTAGGGCTCCCCTAGCCTTCAGGCTAGGGCACCCCTAGGCTTTAGGCTCCCCTAGGCTAAGGTTAGGGCTCCCCCAGCCTTAAGGCTAGGGCACCCCTAGGCTTTAGGCTAGGGCTCCCCTAGGCTAAGGCTAGGGCTCCCCTAGCCTTCAGGCTAGGGCACCCCTAGGCTTTAGGCTCCCCTAGGCTAAGGCTAGGGCTCCCCTAGCCTTCAGGCTAGGGCACCCCTAGGCTTTAGGCTAGGGCTCCCCTAGGCTAAGGCTAGGGCTCCCCCAGCCTTCAGGATAGGGAACCCCTAGGCTTTAGGCTCCCCTAGGCTAAGGCTAGGGCTCCCCTAGCCTTCAGGCTAGGGCACCCCTAGGCTTTAGGCTAGGGCTCCCCTAGGCTAAGGCTAGGGCTCCCCTAGCCTTCAGGCTAGGGCACCCCTAGGCTTTAGGCTAGGGCTCCCCTAGGCTAAGGCTAGGGCTCCCCTAGCCTTCAGGCTAGGGCACCCCTAGGCTTTAGGCTCCCCTAGGCTAAGGCTAGGGCTCCCCTAGCCTTCAGGCTAGGGCACCCCTAGGCTTTAGGCTCCCCTAGGCTAAGGCTAGGGCTCCCCTAGCCTTCAGGCTAGGGCACCCCTAGGCTTTAGGCTAGGGCTTCCCTAGGCTAAGGCTAGGGCTCCCCTAGCCTTCAGGCTAGGGCACCCCTAGGCTTTAGGCTCCCCTAGGCTAAGGCTAGGGCTCCCCAAGCCTTCAGGCTAGGGCACCCCTAGGCTTTAGGCTAGGGCTTCCCTAGGCTAAGGCTAGGGCTCCCCTAGCCTTCAGCCTAGGGCACCCCTAGGCTTTAGGCTCCCCTAGGCTAAGGCTAGGGCTCCCCTAGCCTTCTGGCTAGGGCACCCCTAGGCTTTAGGCTAGGGCTTCCCTAGGCTAAGGCTGGGGCTCCCCTAGCCTTCAGGCTAGGGCACCCCTAGGCTTTAGGCTCCCCTAGGCTAAGGCTAGGGCTTCCCTAGCCTTCAGGCTAGGGCACCCCTAGGCTTTAGGCTAGGGCTTCCCTAGGCTAAGGCTAGGGCTCCCCTAGCCTTCAGGCTAGGGCACCCCCTAGGCTTTAGGCTCCCCTAGGCTAAGGCTAGGGCTCCCCTAGCTTCAGGCTAGGGCACCCCTAGGCTTTAGGCTCCCCTAGGGTAAGGCTAGGGCTCCCCTAGCCTTCAGGCTAGGGCACCCCTAGGCTTTAGGCCAGGGCTTCCCTAGGCTAAGGCTAGGGCTCCCCTAGCCTTCAGGCTAGGGCACCCCTAGGCTTTAGGCTCCCCTAGGCTAAGGCTAGGGCTCCCCTAGCCTTCAGGCTAGGGCACGCCTAGGCTTTAGGCTAGGGCTCCCTTAGGCTAAGGCTAGGGCTCCCCTAGCCTTCAGGCTAGGGCACCCCTAGGCTTTAGGCTCCCCTAGGCTAAGGCTAGGGCACCCCTAGCCTTCAGGCTAGGGCACCCCTAGGCTTTAGGCTAGGGCTCCCCTAGGCTAAGGCTAGGGCTCCCCTAGCCTTCAGGCTAGGGCACCCCTAGGCTTTTGGCTCCCCTAGGCTAAGGCTAGGGCTCCCCTAGCCTTCAGGCTAGGGCACCCCTAGGCTTTAGGCTAGGGCTCCCCTAGGCTAAGGCTAGGGCTCCCCTAGCC